>NC_092873.1:438367005-438683116 GCF_028372415.1 Notamacropus eugenii | reverse complement strand
CATAGTTTGCCAATTCCGACTCCAACTGAGGCAAATGGGGTTAAATGACTTGCCCAGAATGACTAAGTGTCTGAGACCAGATTTGAACTCATAAAGCTGAGTGTTCCTGACTCCAGACTTGGCACTCTATCCACTGCACCACCTTGCTACCTCTTGAGGAAGGTGATAGCACTCTTCAATATCCAAAGGGCTTTCATTTAAAAGGGATATTGGACTTGTTACAGGCATGGCCCTGGAGAAAAGCAGTAAGAAATCACTGGGAGCTGCCAATAGGCAAATTTCAGCTGAATAAAGAAAAAACTTCCTAACTAGAGTCACGCTCAAAAGGAAGACTGACTCTCAACAATTCCCCATAATTAGATCAATCATTCTACAAACACTTCAAGCATCTTCCTTGTACTAGTCACCGTGCTGAGGCCATTGAGGAATAAAAAGATGAGTAAAGCTATATTCTTACCTTCAAGGACCTTGTAATCTAGTAAGAGACGTAAATGATTATCATGCACAATAGATCAGAAGTAAGTAACCAAGGTGCAAAATGTCAGATGAGGTCAAAGGAGGATTATTTCAAATTGGGAATGATCAGAGAAGCCTTTGTGGATGGGGTGCATTTGAACCAAGGCCTAGAAAGACGATGGAGATTTTTGCAGCAGGAGGGTAGCAAGACAGTAAAGGCATGGAAACAAGAATGTACTGGGTGAGTTTGGGGAAGTGAGTGGCTCAATATGACAGAAACGTCGAGTTTGTGAAGGGGTTTAATGTGACATTAGACTGAATGATTATGTACTTTGTAAGGGAAAACCATGCCATCCTTTGGGTGTGATTATGCTTCTGCCTACTGCTGCCTCGGTAGAATGTGTGCATTGAATTGTTTATTCCATAGTGGTAATGGACATCAGCCCTTAAACTGTCTCCCACCAGTCTCTTTTATGACAAATGACACAGTGTGTGAGATGGTTATTAAGAGTGTAGCCTATGGCTGTGTGATAGTAAAGCCAATGGGGCTGTGTAGTAGGTCAAACTGTTGACCTTGGCCTGGTTATTACCATGCTCTAATCAATGGAGAGGACTCTGGTTGCTGTTATCTTTTGTGTCTAAGGGGGGGACAAAGGACAGCGTGGCCTGGCTTGGGGAGGAAGACTCAGAATGCCTCTTCCACCAGGTATGACAATGAGGTACCCACACAGCCTGTGCAGGGTTAACATAGAGTACAGTATCTGCGAAAGTCCAACAAGGGAAGGGGAGGGGGAAACCAGGTACTTCAGAGAGGCGGGCATCTGCTGTCCAGTTGCCATGACAACTGATGCAGGCTAAAGAGAGGCCCTCCTTGCTAGTGTGTCCTAGTAACCCACAAGCTAGCTACTCAAGTTTTCATTGTTACTTGCAGGGCATGGGGGTGGGAAAGGAAGACAATCTTTCGTGTGCCAGCTACCTACTTGCCCCCTGACTTCTTTGCTCCTTCTTGTCTTTTTTCTCTTTTTCCTTTCCCTCTACTATGCTTTGTGATGAGCTAATGGAGAAGAGAAAAAGACTGGAAAAGTCAAGTTGTTGGAACCCTGGAATTGAAGAGCTTGTCAGGGTCCTCCAGGACACATAGTAGATGGCATTTTCCTAGAGGAAAGAACATTCTATTTGGATTCAGAGGACAAAGGTTCAAATCTTGACCCCATCACTAGCTATATGACTATGGGCAAATCATTTATTTTTGTGAACTTCAGTTTCTTGATCTGTAAAATGGGTTTAACCATACTTGTTATAACAGCTTCAAGGGACTGAAAGCACCGTATGTTAATAGGAGCTATTATTAACTCAGTAACTTGATATTCCTATGTGGGACCGCTTTCCTGATTCTTTCAAATCATACCTCTCTTGTTTCTCAAAATCCAGCTTAAAACTCACTTCTTCCAAAAATATTTCCCTAAATTAACCTACCCTAATTCTTACTGGTACCTTATTCAGTGCCACCACAGTAAGGTTGGGCTAGTCACTTAACGTTTCTAACCTTCATTGTGCTCATTGGCAGAATGGGTCAATAACCCTACCTCAAAGTTGTGAGGAAAGTGTTTTGCAAATATTAAAGTACTAGTAGAAATTAACTGTTATTATAACTTTCACATGCAGTTCATATTATACAAATTTGTACTTTGCATGTTTCTGTGTAAGTGTTCTTGAGTCTTCTTTCTTATCTTGCCTTTCTTTGCTGATCTTGTTTTCTGAGGGCAAAGACCATGTCTTCTTTATCCTCTGGATCCTTCCCTTCCCAGCACCCACTAAACCAGGGATGACTGACTTAAGGCATCATCCGGGACACCCTGAGATGCTCCTAAGTGAGTCTTCTAATCTAAGGTTCAGCCTTTAGGATGGGGTCATGCTCTGTGAAGTCTAAGGAAAGGGACTACAGCCAGATGC
This sequence comes from Notamacropus eugenii, assembly GCF_028372415.1. Taxonomy (NCBI): domain Eukaryota; kingdom Metazoa; phylum Chordata; class Mammalia; order Diprotodontia; family Macropodidae; genus Notamacropus; species Notamacropus eugenii. Next base: position 438,680,707 of record NC_092873.1, on the reverse strand, counting down.
TCTGAGCTGAGGACAGAGAGCACAGCTTAACCTTGGTGAATGCAGACCTTGTTTGAATGCTCTCTCAAAGGTAGAGCTGTTCCTGAGATGTCCATGTGGGGCCAGCCTTTGCCCCCTGGGCTATTGAGTGTCCCTGAATGGGCAGCAAAAAGCTATTCAGTGTGAGCAGTAAAGAGTCCAGCAGACAGGTCAGGGGGCTCACTAATTGAGTGCATGCAAAGAATGTGGGTCACCGTAGAGAGAAGCCATATGAAATAATTGTTTTGGTGTGTCACTGGGGATGAGGATGGGGTAGAAATGAGCAGACAGAGAGCTTGTGGTTGGAAAAACAGGCAGATATCAAGGGAAGGAGGTGAGAGAAAAGGGGGTGTCGGACCCAGAGAAATTAGGTGCCTTAGAGACAAGTCCGTGCCAACTGCATATGTGAGACAGATACATAGAGAGAATGTGAAGAGGCAGACACAGGGGGATGTGTGACAGATAAACACAGAGTGCGCATTTGTGATGCACACACAAAAGGCTATGGATGAGAGATAAATAGACACTGTGTGAGGGATTCACACAGAAAGTGTGTGTGAGAAGGCAAGAGCAGATACAAAGAGGCTGTGTGGGCATAAGATAGACACACAGCAGGGCAAAGAAACATACAGAGAGATACGGTATGGGGCACCCAGATACACAGAGAAACTATGTATTGGAGCAGCAGTTAGACACTTGAAAGATACATACAGAGAAAAGTAGTCAGCTCTAGCTCATGGGACTGGACCCAGAGCTGGGGAAGCCACACAAACCCATCCTTCCATCCTTTCACCCTTTGGCTGATACTGAAAAGGTTCTTTCTCTCTGCCCACTCTCCGGAGCTCTTATATTGAGAAATGCTGAAATTCTGTAATACTTAGCCTAGGAGAAAGAGGTGTTCTCCCCTACCTAATTCCCACTTTCATTTCCTGACAGTCCCTTTCCTGGCACTCTTTTCTTGCTGGTCACTTTCCCCCTATCTCAAATTTTCTCTCTTGAGATGTTCCTGGCCTCTGTCACAAGCACCCAAAGATATGATGACATGGAACAATTTAGGAATGAAATTATCCTGCACAAACACATGCCCACACATACACAAAACCAAACTTGGGGTCAGCTGGGGCAGATCTATTGGGTAAGAGTTTTCTGAGGTGTGGTTTTATCCTTCTGGAATCATAAAAAGGGGAAAAGGAGATCAAGTTTAAAAATCCCCCTTGTCTCTCTAGCCTCCCCTACTCCTATCCTGAAGAGTTTAGGGTCTTCAACATGTCCAAATTGCACCCGTGGAGTAGTTTAACCTTGTGCTGGGCCATTCTACACATAGGTGAATAGGATCCTTTCCTGGGGTTTCCTAGTCTGAATTTATCTAGAGCTCTAAAATCAGACACCTCCTTGGTCTAGAGACCTTTGGCTGAGATGTCGGCCCCTTTTCTAGCTCTCAGCAGGTTATTCTTCAGGATGGGGAATTTCTGAGTGGTTGGTGGTCAGTCAACATTACTGTGTTTTCTTTGTGTTTCCCCTGCTCACCACAGTCAGCCTTCTTGTCTCTGGCTTTTGATCTCTCCCAGAGCTCGGGGACCCATTGGGTGGCTGGTGGGTGAAGAGACTAGTACTAGTGGGAGGGTGGACTATTCTGAAATAACTAATCCTCAACTTCAGGAATCTCCTGAGCTGGAGGAGTTGCTCTCCCATACATGTACATGCATATGAACAGACATACACTTATTCTGACTGCTGCAGCCAGCTGTGGACCTCAGCACATCCTGTCTGTGGCTCAGATGAACTGTCAGGCTCTGACTGATCCTCATCCCACAGAGAGCTACAGCCCCTCTCCCATCACCTCTTCCCACCTCCCAGGAATGAGCCTGCCCCCACATCCCACATCAAGGCTCCATTTGAATTCTTAGGGTGGGAGGATAGAATAGGATCCTTACTGGCCAAGTCAAATCCTTTCAATGGATGGAAATACAGAGTCCTGCTGGCTAGGTAGAGGGGAGGCCTGGTATATAGCGAGACTGTTCTACATGCTATGTCTTCCAGCTGTGGGGAGAGTGAGAAAAAGCAGGAGATTCTCGGAGGTTGTGTAAATATTTATGGAATAGTAATACAGCTAGGGTCAGCCCACCCCTCTGGCTGGTTCCCTTGCTGAGCTGGAGACATAGCAGCTGGGATGAGTCCGTCCTGACTAGTCATAGGGACTCAAAGGTTTTTTGGCATGCTGGTCCTGGAGTCAGTGCTGTCCTCCTCCCCTCGCCCTTCATGTTCAGAAGTGAGTGAGCATCTAACTCCCACTTGGGGTAAGTAAGTGGACAGGAATGGGGCTTGCTCCCCCCCAATATTAGAGGATGTCAGTTCTGATACCAATTGGGGGGTGGTAGGAAGTAGAAGGTGGGAGGTGTCTTCCAGGATGGGAAAGAGGAGCATCCTGAGCTCCATCAGATGGAAGAGAAGGAGATCTTGGGGGTCATGCTCAAGGATTCTGTGAAACATCAGGGAGTCAACTAAAGATATCATCATCATCATCATCATCATCATCATCATCATCATCATCATCATCCTTATCAGTAATTCTGTCAGAGTTGCAAATGAAGATTGTGAGAACTTTGGAATCCAAGGCCATGGCCAGAATCAGAATTTTCAGGGAATACCCTAACCCCCACCCCATCCAACTGCATCCTGGAAAGGGTTAAATCACTGTGGTTCCTCTTCCCTCATCCCTGTCGCTCCCACTGCCCTACCATTCTGGTTTAATTATTTCTCTGTGTAATCAGTCCTCTCTCTGCTTCAAAATGCCAGGCCTCTAAAGCCCAGCACAGGGTATATTACCTTGCTGTTAGGGTTTTAATTGCTCTTTGTCCTGGGCTTGCCAAAATGCTGCCTGTTCCTAATCTGGCAGAGGGTGGGGGGTGGGGGAGAGAGAAGAGCTCAGGGCCCAGCTCTCAAGCATGGGCACTGAGGGGAAGGATCCCTTTTCCTGGGTACCTATGATCCTATACAGTGGTACAAATTCTGCCGTTTGAACTAGACATGAAAATAATTAAATCATCTCCTAATTAACAAGAAAGGAGGAGAAATGAGGAGACATCCAAGGAAGAAGAAGCATATAGATACCTGCCTTGGGACCCTAGTTGCTGAGGGTCCTATTTCCAAATTTCACCAGAAAGTATAGGATTTGGAAATCAAAACCTGTAGAAATAATAGGAAGTGTAATTTCATGTAAAAAGCACTGATTTCGAAATCAGAAGACCTGACTCTGCAATTCATAACCTATGTGACCTTGAAAAATTCTGTACCCTCTCTGAGCCTCCATTTTCTCATCTATTAAATGAGGGAATAGGACCAAATAAACTCTAAATCTTTCTAGCTCTAAATCATATTATTTTGACCAATATCTGAATCCATTCTGATAAGGATAGAATCTCGGCCTCCAGACTTCCTGTCTGGGCTGGTAGTGTGCACTGCATAGAAGAAGGAGATTTCCTCCTTCTGCCTGTCCCTGATCTACCTACCTCTAACCCTATCAGCTTTTCAAGCTGAGTTTAGGGAGGACAGCTGTGTCAGAGGTGGGACTCTCCTCTACCAATGCAGATGCAAATCACCCATAACTTGGATAGAGGGGAGGAGGAGGGGTGTCTTAAGGAGCTGCCTAAAGTTCAGAGACATTGTTACATGGCTTGCTCATTGTCATGTCACTAGTAAGTGTCAGATGTGGGATCTGAACCCAATGTTTTACAAACCCCAAGTTCAATATGACATACTGCTATAATACATTGCTACCTAGGGAATGAGGTGGTACAGAGAATAGAACATGGGAACTTGAAGACAGGACTGAGTTCAAATCCTGCCTCAGATACTAGTTTTATGACCCTGGGCAAGTCACTTAACCTCCCTGGGCCTCAGTTTCCTTATCTGTAAATTAGAGTAATAATAGAACCTACCTCAAAGTTCAGATAAAATAATGTATGTAAAATGTTTTGCAATCCATAAAGTCTCCTTATAAGTTCTAGGTTTCATATTAGTGCTCGCAACTATATCCTTCCATGAAGTGTACTTTGGTGTCTCTGTAAGAGAAAAACACAGGGATGGGAGAACCCCAACCCTGCCACCACCACCCCCACCACTACCCCCCACCACCCCTGATAGCTCTGAGCTGGTGGGGCAATATTTATGTTCTGCAGGACCTCAGAGATCCTAGCTAAGAATGAAAAGAGTAATAGCAAAGGTTCAGTCAGAGAACCTCAGGATTAAGAGCAGTAGATTTTGTCCAGCTCCTTTCCCCTCCCATTCCTTGGTTTCCCCCTCAGTAAAGAAGGCCCTCTGAGGAGGCTGGCACAGAAGCCGAATGAGATCATTTTCTGCCAGAGGCTCTCTGGACAAAACACTTTACAGGAGGACAGAGGGCAACTCTTTGAGATAGACGGGCCTTTCTCCTCTTTCTTTTTCTTCTGCTCCCTCTCTTTGGCTGCGCTGCCTTCTAGAAGGACTCCTCACCCGCCTCCCTCTCTGCAGGTGGCTCCCCACTCTACCATGTGGGCCTCAGCTGTCCCTAACTCTAGGCAGCTAGCATAGAACAACATGAGAGCCCTTCCCAACCCTGACCATGATTTCTGGGGTTACTACAGTGAAGACCTTGGGAGATCCTTTCTCACTACACAGCCCTCCCTGTATGTCCCACACACGTATACCCTCCCACTGCCACCTTGGAGCCAACTTCTATCATTCCCCATCCTCCTCCCCTCATTCCAGGAAAGGTTAGGACCACTTCCCATACAGGAGCAGACCACCAATCACAGGAGAGGCTGTGGTTTGCCTATCTGGACAGAAAGGTCTCAAAAGAGCAGTCTCTCCAATGCTGCAGGCCAGTTACCAACTGCCTCAAATGACAGGTGCTAATTTACATGCTGTTCACTTAAGTAGAAGCCCTCTCCAGGCTCTTCTCCTTTCCCGGGAAAGCCCCCTGTCTCTGAAGTGTCAGGCTGGGTCAGCCCAAAGTGGAGAAAAACCACTGACTGGGTTCCATGAGAGGGCCCTGCCTGCTCCCTGTTGCCCCACTGCCTCCATTCCTTCCCATAGAGAAATGAAAAGGAGCTGAGGAGCTTCTGCCCAAAGCCCTCCTTCTCAGTCTTGGTGAGTGGGGGGCTCACATGGAGCAAGGCAAGTCTCAGATTCAGAAACCAGATGGCAGGCACACAGGATTCTATAGGACCTGCTGCTGTAGGGGAAGGGGCTGAGAGATCAGAGGTTCTCTGACAGGAGCCCAAGGGATTCAGTAGGTGACCTGGGGACATTGACTGTTTTAACACCCCTCTCTCCGTCATCCACCATTGTGAAGCAAGATGAAGCCATAGAGCAGACTTGCAGAAGTGGGGAGGAAGTAGGAGGATAGAACAGACTTGTGGAAGTGGGGAGGAGGTAGGAGGATAGAGCTAAGTGGGACAAACAAGGAATGACAAAGGCATGGTTGTGAGGGAACGCATGGCTCAGCCTCTATCCACCTGCATGAAGCAGTTGCCTAATGGACAGAAAACTTTTCACTTCACTCCCCCCTACCCCAGACCCTGTGCAAGCGTACATGAAAACATCCACAAAGCCCTTCAGAGCCAATGTGTTCTAAAAAACAATAGCAAAATTAGCAAGGACTTGGATGGCAAACAAGGCACATGTGGATTTGTCTTCACCTTTTTAGAATGGGGTCCTCACACTAGCCTCAGATCTGCTGTAATAGAGGCCTTGTCTAGAACAGGCTCTTAGCCCCTTGGGCGATCTGGTGAAGTCTATGCACCCCTTCTCAGCAGTGTTTTTAAATGCATGAAATACAATACATAGGATTATAAAGGAAACCAATTAGATTGAAATACAGTTATCAAAATATTTTTCAAACACATTCATTGCTCGCAGATTAAGAATCCCCAGTCCAGAAAGTCACAGATGAGGAAATGGAATAGGGAGTTATAAGCTCAATCTAGAGGAAAATGTTGCTAGCCGTCCCACTTTGCAGAATCGCCCCACTTTGTCTGAGCCCAAAGAAAATCCCTCATGGTGGGCCAATGTAACACCGTTTCACCAGCTAACCCAGACATACAGCTAATCCCACCCCTAGAAGTCCCTGAATGAGAAAAGCAAGATGCAGACTTAGACTCCCCAGAGAATATCCCCCACACCTCTTCAAGCCCAGGTGCTGGTTCTCCTGACTCCTCCTCATTCAGGACTCTACAAACCTCTGTGCATCCTACCCACAATAGCATCACGAGTACTAAAGACAGCAACATTACTATTAACTTCAATTTACATCATGCTTTATGGTTTACAACGTGTTTTCTTTGCAACAACCCTATGGGGTACAAGGATATTTAGCCCCATTTTCAAATAAGAGCCAGAATGATCCAGAATGATCATAGATAGATCAAGAGCTCTCAGGGGCCTCCAAGGTCATCTCATCCAACCCTCGAATTTTACAGATGAGGAAACTAAGGCCCAGAGAGGCTAAATGACTCGTCCAAGGTCATGCAGCCAGTAAGTAATGAAAATGAGGACTTGAACCTAGGTCCACTGACTCCATGATCCGTGCTCTTCCTGCCAAACCACACGTTCCTCCCAAGGAGAAGACAGAGCTAGCACTCAGAGGTTAAGTGATTTGCCCATGTCCATACAACCAGTAGTATCAGAGCTGGAATTTGAATCCACATCTCCTAACCCCAAATCAAACATATTTTCCTCGCCACCTCACACTTTACTAAGTGCACTTAGAACGGGTACTCTCAAGATGTAATAATTATATAGCATTATATAGAGCCAAAGGGCCTTTAGAGATACTCAGGTCCTAGTCTCTCATTTTACAGATGAGAGAACTCAGAGAAATATCTTGCTTTAACCTTCCAAATATCAGGACAGAGTTTAGGAGATAAAGTTTCTACTCGGATACACCAAGGAAGCCAGGGGTTCCAGTTAGGTAGGTCTGACTGAATGACATCCTGACTTTTGAGAAAGGAAGCTAGAACCACCACTCCCCAGACCCTTCTTTTCCCTTGATTTCAAAGCACATCTATCCAGACTTCCCCATGGGCATTTGAATAGTTGAATTTAACTAGAAAAGCAAAAGACTCTGCCCAGGGAAACCTAGATGGGAGTTCCACACTGGTGGGTTTTTCCATCCCTAATGCTAGGTTTCATTATGCTAAAGAAGCAGAACCATAGTGGTCAGAGGGGTAGGAAGGGAAAGGGAATAAGTATTTATGTAGCACCACATGTATCAGGGACTGCATGAAGGGCTTACTAATTTTATCTCATTTGATCCTCCCAACCACCCTGATTGGTAGGTGGCATCATTATCCTCTTCTTATAGTTAAAAAAACTGAGACAAACGGAAGTTAAATGACTTGCTGAGGCTCACACAGCTAGTAAGTGTTTGGGACCAGATAGATCCTCTATACCACCTTGCTACCTAAGAGACCAGATAAATGTTAAGGATCAGATGACTGGTTAAGACCAGAAAGCACTGTCCACATCTCCGTATGGATTCCAAGAGGCTCATGTGATTCCTCCACCTGAAAAAACTGAGTCCCATGAGCTGAGTGGGCTCACCCCTGAATAGGGGCGGCAGCACAGCATGTAGAATATGGGCTCTGAAGTCAGAAGACCTTAGTTCAAATCCCCCTCTATGGGCTTATACAGTTGTGTGTGAGGGCAGCTAAGTGGTGCACCAGTGCAGGAGTCAGGAGGACCTGAGTTCAAATTTCACCTCAGACACTTGACACTCACTAGCTGTGTGACCTTGGGCAAGTCACTTAACCCCAACTGCCTCATCCTGGGTCATCTCCAGTAATCCTGATGAATATCAGGTCACTGGATTCAGATGGCTCTGGAGGAGAAGTGAGGCTGGTGACCTGCACAGCCCTCCCTCACTCAAAACAAAGTCAAGTGCAAGTCATATCATTATTTGTCTGATGCCATGGTCTTCTTCAGCAATGAAGGATGAACACATACATTTGTGTGTGACCTGGGACAAATCACTTGGTTCAGATCTTGACTCTGGCACCTACTACTTCTGTAAATGTGGGCTAATCACTTGATACACCCACACACACATCCCTACTCCATCTTCAGTTTCCATTTTGGTAAAACAATGTCTTTAGTTGTTTTAAGACTTTAGTAAAATAATATGTTTAAACTGCTTTGCAAACCCACCCATAATAGTTAGCTATTGTTACCCTCCATGACCTACCCCAACCTTTCCCATATCCACCCACACCCCTGTTCCTCAAGTTCTATGACCAGTCTAGTTCTTGCTGCCTTTTCCCTGACCAGGTCCTCCTCTTTCCTTCCTTCCTATGTCCCACTTTTTTGTTGTTCAGTAGTTTCAGTTGTGTCTGACTGAAGCCATGATCCCATTTGGGGTTTTCTTGGCAAAGATACTGGAGTGGTTTGCCATTTCCTTCTCTGGCTTATTTTACAGATGAGGAAACTGAGGCAAACAGAGTTAAGTGACTTGCCCAGGGTCACATAGCTAGCTAGTAAGTGTCTGAGACCAGATTTGAACTCAGGAAAAGGCTGGCATTCTATCCTCTGCACTACCCATCTACCTCCTGTTACACAAGATATTTCCTAAACCAGTCCAGTTAGCTAGGGCTAGGTGATTAGAGTTTCTAAAGACTCTCTCAAATTCTTCAAAATCAAAAGATTTACTGGTCCCATCTCACTTCGTGAGAATAAAGAAGGCTAGGAAGGAGCTGACCCCCTGCCTTCTGCACAAGAAGAAACTTTAGCACAGAGCATGGGGAGAAATTCAACCCAGGTTCTCCCTGGTACATCAGGGGCAAAACCAGGAAAGTTAGAAATTCTGTCCCTCCCCAGCCCCCAGCTCCACCCCCCCACAAGGTATGGCTGGGAAAACACAAGGTCATACACGCTTCCTGGCACAGCAGGGGTTAAATCTCTCAGGATCCAGGTAGAGGTCAGAACCTCCAGCCTTGATCAGCACCACCCTATCCAGAGAATGGCTCTGAATAGAAGATGCGGCTGTAGCTCTTTGTCTACCTGCTCTGGGTGTTAAAGAGCCAGCTCTCGGCCTGCACTCGCCTGTGCCTGGGACAGAAGTCACTGTCAGGGAAATGAGGCTCTGTAGCTTTAAGTACAGCTGAAGCTTTAAGTACTGAGCAGGAGTGGTGAAGAGGCGAGGAGAGAGAGGGAGAGAGACAGACAGAGAGAGACAGAGAGAGAGAGAGAGGAGAGAGAAAGAGGGACAGCAGGAAGGTTCGGTTTCTCTCCCTCCGAATGGGCCACTGCTGATGCTTTTTCTGGTTGTCTCAGGAGGCTGCAGGGGAAGGTGGGCTGGAGTTAACCCTGGGGGCGAGAGGCAACTACCCGGTGGAGAGCTAGCTAGCCAGTGGGAAAATGCTCCACATGCCTGTGCCCAGGTCAGGGAGGCCGATCAAGACGGTGCATTTCCCCAACAGGTAAGAGCACCTTTTACCTCATCCCCCACCCCCATTTCCAAACATGCCCCAGTGGCAAAGTGGTGTGAATTCTGAAAACCTGGAGCCTTGAAAGCTGGAGAGCCTGCCTCGGAGCTGCTCTTTCTAGACTGTCTTAGCATGCTTTGGGTGATGGGTGTGGGGTCTGCAAGAAGGAGGGTCTCTTGGCAGCCCTCCCTTTCTCTTAGTCAGAGCTATTGGAAGCTTTCCGTCCTCCCACCCCCCATGCTGTTGCTTTCCTAGCCATTTGAGGGGAGGGATTTGGATGGGGGCTGATGGACAGGGGGTGTTGGGGTTGAGGATGGGATCTAGCATTTCAATTTCTCTCCCACTCCTGGGGCCCTCTCCCCCTAACCTCCCCCCCCCCCCCCCCGGGAAACTGGGGCAAAGTGGAAACAATAGCGAAACTTGAATGAACTTAGATCTTTGTGGAAATGTGTGCACTCTGAATGAGAGAGGCTGAGCTTAGGAAAACGGGCAGGAGGAGCACTGACCAGTCCTACCATGAGGCTAAAGTCACTGCACATTGAGGGTATGGGATGGTGGAAGGAATGAAAAGCACCCTGCAGGGGTATTGCTTCCTCTGCTCCTGGGTTAGCTCTGGGGTCCGCATCTAGAGGGAGAAGGAAATGGTTGAGTGAAAGGTAGAACCTGGCAGAGGACCTGCTGTGCATTTGAATTTATGAACAAGTGGTAGATGCTGGAGTCCTCAAAAGGGAATCTGCCCTGAGGAGGAAGGGGCAACACGGAGAATCTATACACAGACTGTGGGAGCTAGAGCTGGGATAGGGAAAGAACTGGTCTCATGTGCCATTAGAAATCTATATGGAGAAATCTGATGAGAGAAGGTGGGAGGGACTGCAGCTGCTTCATAAAAGAGAAGTTAAAAACGAATGAAAATGGAAAAGCAGCAAAAGTACCTTTCAGCCCGGGAAGCCTGAAAATGGTTTGGAACCTGGAATTCAGAGGGAGAGTCCGGAAATCCCAGTGGCCTGGGGAAAGAGGCTGATTCTTTTACTTGCATTGTTTTGTGCCCTCCTTTCTCCCCTCTTCCCAACCCCACACATACCCCTGCTTAGCCTACCATCTGATCTAGCTTATTAGAAAAATAGACAGGTTGTAAATTGACGGTAGCACTGCAGAAAGGGCTCATGGGTGCTGCTGCTGCTGCCGCTGCCTCTGCAACTAAACTGAGGAGCCCTCCCCACCTCAGCTTTCCTCTCACTCTCTGGGGGACCTTGTCAGCACCCTCTAGCAAAAGCAGCTTCCCCTTCTTCCCCAGGTTTTTTGTGGAAGTAGCAGTGGTTGCTTCTCATTAAGAATCAATTGACGGCAAGCTTTGCACACAAAGACGATGAGGTTAGAGAAAAGGAATATGCAAGGTTGGAAGGATAAAAAAACGGTCAGAACATAGAAATTCCATCTTCCAGCTACAATTCCTTGGAGATCCACCTCTATCCTGAAGGGTATTTGGAGTGCTGGAATTCCCAGGTTGGTTGTCTATGCCCACAAGGTTGTTGTTCCTAACTGTGAAGTCCCAGGGGCTTTGTCTCTTACTCAGGGTCATGTAGGCTGGTATGATAAGAAAAGAATTTTGAATCATTCTGCCATTCTGGTGATTGGTTGAGAGAGTTGGGGGCGGGGGGTAGAGGATGGAGAGGGTGGTATTAGTGGGGCAATGGAATGAGGGATTTGCCAAACAGAATTGTTCAATTTGGGAAAATCACTGGGGATTCCTATTTAAGGGGACTCAGAAGGCCCATATTTCTTGACACTGAGTCCTGTGAAAAAAGGAGGAAAGTACTGAGGGAAATTCACACATAGCACACCCTACCCCAAAACCAACCCCAAATCCATCCAGGACTTGTCCGGTGATAACTTGTACCAAGGAAAACCAAGACTTAGTAGTTGACTCATGTCTTTCTCATCCCCTGAATGAAGCTAAGAATCCCCACTATACCCTTCTATACTCTTTTCCCATAGTGTCTTCCCCCAATCCTAATTAACATCTTACCCACAGGCCACTAAAACCTTTTCTATCAACCCTCCACCAACTCTTCTGAACCTGTACCATCTTTCACCACTCTCATTTGGACATCTTCCCCACACACAAACCCCAAGAGCACCATCAAATCTGTTACTGATCCACCCCCAGACAAGCCTGGGCTTTGTATGGAGAGTATAATATTTTCTCCCCAGGATTAAAGTGAGAGGTAAGAACTCCTGGCTCCTTAACAGAAAGAAAGAGGGCTTAACCTGGTGAGGGTGGGGATCCATCTGCCCTGCCTAGGGAAGGGCACAGGTTATATTACACTGGCATAGGCTACTACTGCCTACTGGGGTGGGATTGTGGTTCATGTGCCCCCTTGAGTATCAGGTTCCCAAATCAAATAAATGATGCTGGAGGATTAGGGAGAAAATTGGTAAGAAAATAAAAACAGTCTGCAAATTCTGGCATTCTCACCTGAACTAGAAGGTCAGAGTGCTTAGGCTACAGTTAACATAGGACAGGTTAACATTTGTGATCCTGGCCTTAGGACATGCCAGAGGAACTGTAAACCTAATTGCACAGTTAGAGACCTTCCCTGGTATGGGGCTCATTTCTTACTGCAGGGATTAATCTAGACCCTCTCTCCTGCCTCATTCTTCCCCAGAAGGATTTAGCTTTGGCCAAAAGGGGTAAAAGCAAGGCATGCTGGCAGCTAGTTGGCCCAGTGGTCCTAGACTTGGAGTCAGGAAGACCTGCCTCAGACACTTCTTAGTTTTGTGACCCTAGTCAAGTCATTTAAACTCTCTCTCCAGCTTCAATTTCCTCATCTGTAAAAACAAGGTTAGTAATAGCTCTTGTCCCATATGGTTGCTGGTCATGACCAAATGAAAGGGAATCTTTACAAATTTTCATTTTTTTTAGTACTCATTCTTTAGGCTCTTTCCTAGCCAACACACCAGATCCACGTTCTCTAGAGGGCCCAAGGAGCAAGACTGGGAAGATGTACGACTTTCTTCAGATGAGATTCCTGGGTGGGATTGAGGGAAGGAGTGTGGTATATAACTTAATCAGCCCTCTACATCATGCTGGAAGAAAGCAGCTTCTGGGTACTCTAGAGCAGTGAGGGGTTAATGTAAAGCCTTATTTGGTCCGGGGTAGATGGATTCCCTTGCCAATTATTTTCCTCTCAAGAGCATGATACCAAGCCATCATTAAACACCATTCTGACAAGCAGCTTAGTAACATAGAAAGACCACTTGATTTGAAGTCAGCAAAGGTTCAAAATCTCCTCTGTCATTTATTACCTATGTGACTTTGGGTAAGTCACTCAACTCCTCTGGGCCTTGTTTCCTCTTCTATAAAAGGCTCTCTTCTGGCCCAAAATCTCAGATCCTAAGACACATCACAGCCTTCCTCCTGCCTCCACCTCCCCCTTCACCTAGGACAGAGAAGTCTGTAGTCTGGGCTCCTGGTAAGTGTGCCCTAGCTTCCTACCCTGAGGAATCTAGGAACAGAATTCACAGTGGTGAATACACTTAACCCACAGCTGGCTCTCTGGGGCAGAGGGCTGATAACTTGGCAAAGGCTTAGCCTCAAATGAGAGGATGAGGATGAACTTCCACCAGGGGTGTAAAGCCAATAAGCTGCTTCTCATTAGTGAGAGTTTTACGAGACTAGGCACACATACCACAAGCAGACTAGTATTGTTTTAACCCCTTCCTTTAGAGACTCTGCCCCTTCACTTGGGAATCCCTTGGAGGCTATCTTGGCACTGGGGCAGGTTGTGTGTTTCCTCACTTTGTTAGAACATAGTAGTTACTACCTGTGTGTCTTGATCAAATCCTCCAACCTCTTTGTACCTCAGTTTTCTTCTGTTAAAATGAGAAAGTTAGTTTAGGTGACCTTTAAGTTAGGTGGGGTTTTTTCCCTCACTCTAAATCTGAAGCTCCTCTAGCTTATTATTAACTGTCCTAAGCAACTGAACTAGATCAGAAAACCTAGATCTTGAGGGTTTTTACTGTAACATGTGACTATTAAAGATCTAGTACATCTTTGTGTATTAGATCCTAATAGTGATCACCTAACAGTGATCCTAATGATCTGCACTGAGGTTTAAGGACTACAGCCATGTGGTCGATGGACACCCAAGTCGGGGTCATTTGTTACAGCATAAAGTTATTAACAAGGCTATCTCACATCAAGGAATCATTTTTCCCATTGGATTTCTTGTCCATGCATTAGAAACAGCTAAGAACATTCAAGCCACTATGTAGAATGCATGATTGTAGGGTAGCTGTTTTGAACAGCTCAGACACCCACAGTGTCATCCATCTCAGACCCTATGGTTTTGATGATTGGCCTCAGAGAGAGCATGGAGGCAATTATCCAAGGGAATGATGGAGTCCCCTGTGATTTAACTTAGCTTTTGTTCAAAGGCTATATTACCCACTTAGGCAAACTGAGTCAATGACTTGATCCCAAGATATTTGGAAGGAGCCAATATCTGAGGAAGGGGAGTGGGGTGAAGAAAGCAGCAGCCAGAAGAATTCATGTAGATTAATACTGGCAGGAATCAGGCTGCCAGCAAGGAAGTAAGGGGATGGAGTCCCTATATAACAACAGTGATGGAAAACAAAACTTGTGTTTCAGTTTTCATAATAATGCATATGTATACATGTACACAGTGTTATAATTTTCAAAGAAATTTCACACATATTTTCATCTGATTCTCAGTAGCCCCAAGAAAATTTGTAAGGTAGATAGTATTGTACAGGTGAGGAAAACAGGTCTCCCAGAGATTAAGTGAAAGTAGATCTGCAGGTTTGCTGACTCTCAAGTACTGCAAGGGATTATGTCTTACACTTTTTTTTTGGTGGGGAATGGGAGAGTAATACAGTGCCTAGTCTAACGTTAGGCTAATTGTAGTAGAAACTTATTGACTGGCAGGTGTTTACTACTCCTTCACTTTATGCAGTGGTTATGTTTAAGGTAACTTGATTTCATCTAATCTGAAGAGCTCTAAGGGGGATATTGTAGGGCAGAAGTGATGACCTGTAATAAATCGAGATCTGCTTCACAAAAGTTATTTAATAGAGTTCTCTACTATATCAAGATTTGTAAAAGCTATTCTCAAATGCCATGAGTACCTAACTTTTATTTAAAAATTTACAAAACTAGAAATCCTTGCTTATAGGTCATGATATGCAATGAATGACCAGGGAATAAATTCTAATACTAAGTAGATTATAAACATATAAAACTATGTCCAGACCAAAATATGTTAATGGAGTTAATGGAGTGGTAGACAATCAACCAACAATCGCTTATTAGGCACTTACTAAAGCCCAAGGAATACAAAAATCAGTTTCAAAAATTAAATTATCCCTACCTCAAGGAGCTTATAATCTCCTTGGAGGAAAAGAGAAGGGAATAAGCATTTGTTAAGTGCCTACTATGTGCCAGACACTGTGCTAAGTGCTTTACAAGTATTATTTCATTTGATCCCCACAATCACCTTGGGAGGTAGGTGCTATTATTATCTGCATTTTACAGTTGAAGAAACTGAGGCAGACAGTGGTTAGGTGATTAATTTAATAGGATACATACAAAACAAATAAACAACAATATACAAAGATAGAAAAGTTGGGAGTTTTCACATTTAGGTCAAATGGAGGTGAGAAGTTCTCTTTTACTAAGCTTTTTTGTTTGGGGAGGGGGGAGAGGGAAGATTCCATGGATTCTTGAAATAAGGAAGAGGGAGAACTTGAAGAACTTTTGGATGAATGACTTTCTAAGCCCTGGATGCTTTGGAAGATATCTCAATGGCAAGGCTGAAGTGATAGGGTGACCATTTTCATGGCACACAGGCTCTACCAAATTCTTGATAAATATCTTTATTGTATATGGATGATAGTTTTTATACATGTTGCTTACAAGAGCTTAGAATCTGAGACCTTATAGAAAGTGTTAGTACTTAACAAGTTTAAAGATAGCTTGGTCATCAACCAAAGAAGAAACGCTGCAGGGGAAGCTGTGATAATATTACCCTTAAAAAAACCCTCTGGTTGCCTAGATGAGGGAAGTACAAAAATCATTTTTCTCAATACTTATAATATTTTACTCTTTTTATTAATGTATGGTAATCAATATTCTAGTGAATGTATTAATAATCTCAACTAGTATTCTTTTTATTTGAATTATTTCCTCAAAAATATTTTAAAAATAATAAAAAGAGGGTTTTTACTGTAACATGTGGCTATAAAGTAATGAGGCCAGTTTATAAGAATCAAGATTATTATTTTACACAGACATCCCTGTGGAAAGGGTTTTCATCCTAGGAGTCTCTGGAAGAGCTACAATCCCACAGGACTGGCCAGTTCAAAAAAGGAAATACAATCCAGATTCATTACACCCAAATGACTTCACAGGGAGTGTATGGTCTTCTGCCACACCCTAACATCCATGGCCTCAGGAATCCAGGGAATAAAAGAGATAACTGGGTATTCCCGGTCTGAAAAACATATGATGAACCTATCACAGGACAGGGAAACAGTTGCTTACTCATGAGGGCCTGGTTCCAGAGCTTCTATGCTAGGTGAGAAACTGATTCTAGAAATTTCCAAAGTACCGTCCCGTCAATTCTCCCATCACAAATTCGAAAGTTCCAAAGGTCCTTAGAAAATACTGTACTAGCCAAAAGAATCAAAATGAAAGTTGGACTAGATTGTGGTTTTTTGTGCAGCAATCCACTCAGGCAAGTTGAGTCACTCAGTCTCATCAATTGTCCATTCTATAAGATGGAACTAAAGACCTTTGCCCCACACTAGCCTCCTGGGCTATGTGAACATGAGTGAAATAATACTGGGCAAGTAAGTTAAATTCTAGAGTTCAAAGTCAACATGCATCTCTTGGAATCATGCTCTCACCCCAACTTCTCTTTAGCAGCTAACACAGAAATCAGAGAATCAGGAGGCATTGGGAAGGATGAAAAGTTTCCAAGAGTCAGCAACACAAATATGACTGCTCTGTCTTCCCCCTCCATCATCTTCAACTCATAATGAAGGCTCCACCATCTTCAGATAATCTAGTACTTCCATGATGTGTCTGTGAGCTACTCCCCGCTCACCTTTTGAGGCCATGGATTTGAACATCATATTGCTCTCACTAAGCATACTGCAGAGGGAGCTTGGTGGCACAGTAGAGTCAAAAAGATCTGAGTTCAAATCTAGCCTCAGATACTTACTGGCTATGTAACCTCCTTTCAGTTCTACAAACAAAGATATTCCATCTCTCAACTCTGAGCAGTCCCTGAAATGCTGTCTCTTCTTAACTCTACCTATGGGCTTCCTTTTAGTACCAATTAAAATCCCATCTTTCACAACTCCTCTTATTTCTGATGCCTGCCTTCTCTTATTTTTTCCCTATGTATCCTGTACATAGCTTTCTTGTACATATTTGTTGGATTGATGTCTCTCCCATTTGATTGTGAGTCCCTTGAGGGTCGGGACAGTCTTTTGCTTCTTTTTGTACCCCTGGTGCTTAGCATGGTACCTTCCTTATAGTAGGTACTTATTAAATATTTGTTGACTGGCTTGGACAAGTCACTTAACCTCTCTCTACCTCAGCTTCCTCATCTATAAAATGGGAATAATAAGAGCACCCACCTCACAGGGCTGTTGTGTGGATAAAATGAGATATTTGTAAAATGCTTAGCGCAGTGATTGGCACACAGTAGGTGATATATAAATGTTCGCTGTTACTGTTATTATTACTTATATCTTTTTGTTATGTAGGCACTCTGGCCTTCTAAGAGATAAAATCTGTCATTGTCATTACTGGGGTGTTTGCTTATGAGATAAACAGTTCTACAGGAGAGAGGACTAACTCTGGAGAAGTGTGTGTGTGTGTGTGTGTGTGTGTGTGTGTGTGTGTGTGTGTGTGTGTGTGTTTATATGTGAGTCTGTGAGGGAGGTGGGGCAGTGAAGAGAGTTTCAGGCCCAGGGCAGAGCCCTAGGGAATAAGCAATTCCCTGCTTGGGCCTGAATCTGGACTCTGAAGAAATGCAAGGGTAGAATGACTTCAGGATTGAGTAATACCACTCTGGGCTGGAAGGCGTATGCAGGGTTACTCCATGCAGGAAAAGATATGTTAGTGAAAAGGACAAGAGTTTCTGGAGAGGCATAAATAGAGGGGCTTTTCAGTGGAAGAGAGGGACACTGGTAGAATTGTTACCTTTTGATTCTGACAACGTATCTTAGTTTTAGACAGAAAAATTTCCTGATATGAGAATTTCCAGTAGAATATAACTTCCTTGAGGGCAAAAACAGACTCTTTTTGTATTTCTAGAGCCTGGCAAAGTATCTAGCACACCTTTTTATGGGGGAGAGGTGGAAAAGAACTGGGCAAAGGGACTCAGAACCTGTGGTTTCACCATTGTAGGAAATTCCTGATAAGAAAAATACCCTAGGGGCAGCTAGGTGGCATGGAGCACTGGTCCTGGAGTCAGAAGAACCTGAGTTCGAATGTGACTTGACACTTACATATGTGACCCGGGGCAAGTCACTTAACCTCAATGACCTCAGCAAAGTCATTTGGGTATAATGAATCTGGATTCTGTTGGTTTCTTGCTCCTTCAATTTGTAGATGAGGAAAATGAGGTCCCGAGAGGTTAATAACTTGCCCAAGGTCACTCAAGTAGTAAGTGTAAGAAACCAAGACTTGAACCCAGATCCTCTGAGTCCAAAGCCATTGCCTTTTCCATTGTACAGTTTACAACCTTAGAGAACTGTCTGGGTTACTGAGAAGTTAAATAATTTGCCCAGGGTCACCCAACCAGAATGTGGCAGAGGCTAGACCTGAAATTAGATACTTCACTCTAAGGTATACCTCATTCTTTTTCCCCTACACTGTGGGCATATAGTAAGTGCTGAATACATGCTCCTTGAATTGATACCATGGATTTTTTCAAACACAGGAGATGAGAGACTATGGAAAGAATAAAAGAAATTCCTTCTCTAGCAGTCTTTAAAAGTAGCTAGCCAAGAAGATGAATATTTTTGCATGCATGCAGTAAGAAGAACTAAATATACAATACCTCAAGGTCTCATCAATCCCAAGGGCTCTATGCATCTTTTTTGCAACTGTGATCAACACCACCCCACCCCGCAAGTAAAACCAAACAGTTTTAATTTTGGCTACCCAGAGTGAAACAACATGCCCACTCATTTCTCAACTCCTTTGGAGTGATAATTGCTGAATTTCCCTATTTACCCAAGCTTGATAGGAAGCTCATGTCCCAAGAGGTTTGTGTCAGTGATGCTTCATGGGAGCTGTGGCCTTTTGAAGTCTCAGGAGGAACCTTTTGCTGGGAGCCTCTTTGGGGGGATCACAGAGAACCTTTTCCTGAGCTCTGAAGTGTCTGCCTTCCTCCAATCAGAAGAGACAATTAGAGAAAGCTATCTGTTTTTCCTATTGCCTCCAGGCAACTTCCTCAGGAATGATGCTATTTCAATTTTGATTAACTTGGGATTCTTGCCATTTTAAATGTTTTCTTTCTTTCTTTCAAGTTCCCTAAGAAGTAATTTGTGGGAAGCTTCAGACTAATTGTAAAGTCTTAAAAAAAGACTTTCACTGGAGTTCATGCAAGAAAAGCATGATAATATTCAAAGTAAATTCCTTATCTAGTCATTTCCTGTGTTCTCAAAGTCGTAATTTTAGATATAGGTCTTCCAATAATAAAAACTCCATCTATCTCATACCCTAAGAGTCAGCTACCTTTGAACCTGGGGAGGTGGAAGTCTGGTAGTAACTACTGGTAGTAACTACTATAGTAAGAAAGAGAGGAATAAAAGTAGCCACAGAGACTTCTATTTTAAATGAACTCCGAGTAAGCACGTGCCTGTCTTTCATATATAACCAGCCGATGAAATTGGTTTTTGCTTTTTAGATAAAGAGCAAAGCAAAAAAGCCCAGTGCAGACTCAACCGTTTTTCTTTACGACTAAAAACAATTTATTCAGTTGTTCTGAATCTCAGTTTTTCCCAGTTCATAAGGTGGAAATGGGTTGAGACACCTGAGAGTGGTAAGAGGGAAAAAAATGCAGCGTGAATGGAATAGAGGGTGTATTACCTAGGAGCCACATGAATATGACAGTGTGATCTCATAGTGTTGAGTGCGAAGACCAGGAACAAAGATGGTCAGGGATTGTTATTTGCAGACCATTGCAAATGTTTTTATTGATTGACTATTAAAGGCACAAGTGTGGCATTTGTATAGGTAAGGGTTTTTTAAATGCTATTTTGTATTCACTGCTATGGCCTCCTTCCTACTTCGTCATTAAGTGAACAATGTGATAGCTGGAACCGCACAACTATAATGCTTTAGACCTTGCCTGTGTACCTGTGGATAGTATATTTCTCTGGGAAATAACATTCTCTACTGGTGGCTTCCGAATAGGTACCCATTAAAACAAAGCTTTCGCAGTCAATTATTAGTTGGCTTTCCTCACTAATTTTCTTTCTCATGCTGACCTTTGACCCACATACACAATGAGGTATTCAGCTTTCTGGTTCTCTTAAGTGAAAGCGTTCAGAGCCTTAAAGAAAGATGTTTTAACCATGAGCAATCCATTAACTGATCCATGAACTCTGACTTCAGATAAGAAACTGTTCCATTCTGAGGGAAGGATGGAAGCAAGGGATCCGTAGAATTACAAGGCCTGCCAGAAGACTGGTCCTTGCTGTATCCATGGACTAGATGGAGGAAATACCCCAGACAAGTCTGAATAGCCTAGGCCTGAACTTGCATCATCTTCTGATAGAAGATGGTGATATGACAAAGCCATTTTAACCCAAGAGAACTAGATCAGGACAAAACCCCAAGGAATTTCTTCTTTATTCCATGGAATTTCTTAATGTCATGAGAGTTCTTTGTACATACTTATACTGTTGATATCAACTAAGACAGAGATTGGCAGGTACAAATTTTTTCAGTGGCTCCTGGTCGCCTCAGCTAGGATCCTGCCTTTGTACCGGAGCACAACCAATCACAGAAAAAAAAAAAAGTTCTTCAGAATTCATGCATCTGGTGGACCCGTCAGGAGAGTTTGATCCGGGATCTTTAATAACTAACCTTGCACTAAGGCCCCCCAGGATCTGAGCATTTGTGGGCTGATTGTTTAGAAGTGAATTCCATAAGCAAGACACATTCTAGATGTCATGTGGCCTTGGCCACCACTTGACATCACTGAGGCAGAGGGCTGAGAGGGTGACAAGTCATCTCTTTTACTCCCTTCATGGCTCCTTGCTCCCTGGAAATGCGAGGAGAAACTTAGGAACAGGCCCTGGGGTGTCTAATTGTAAGGTTGGTTGAGGAGAAGGAGACAGAATGGCGAGGTGTGGAGAAGCCATGGTTTGGTTTATATGGAAAATTATTTCCAACTATTCTGAATAAAAGTGTGCCAGTTATGAGAGAACATCCAGATTTCCGTGGTGTGATGGAGCTGTTCTCTCAGTGTGTATACCTCACAGTGGTAACTTGCAAATTTTTCCTCCATGAAGCTTTATTTTTGGAAACCACTGTAATTTACATGGTGGGCCCTATTATTAACTGGTAGTTTTATGCTGTTATCGGAAATCTTTACATTAGGAAAGAATGTATTGCATGTGTGTATATATTTGTATGTGTGTATACGTATATATGTGTGTATATATATATATACGTATATATATATACACGTATATATATATATATATATACGTGTATATATATATATATGGATTTTATCAAAATAAAGACTCAGTATTAGAGCATCGCTTCAGACTATGGTGTGCATTCACAAGGGAAGACATTGGTCTATGTGTCTGGAATTAAGAAGTTATCCCTCCCCTTTCTTCCCCCGATCAATGAGACTTCCCTTCATCTTTCCTGACCATCTCCCCAAATGAATAGCATTGATATATCTCTCTAAGGAAAACGGCCTATTTGAGGGGTATATGCTGATAACATAAATATTTAAAGAAAAAATGGTTCACATGGGAGTAAGAGACAGAGAACTCTTCAGTCCACAGTCGGTAACTGTTGAAATGTGATGAGCCCTGTAGGAACGATTTAGCATATTTCAGAAATGAAAAAAGTAGAAGCAATTGTGCTATATTAAATTCCAACCTATAATTGGGTAATTGGAGAAACCTCCCCCTCTCCCATTTAATTAAATTCTATAGTACTGTGTGAGGCAAAACTTGGTGCCTTTATGTTTGAAGGCTGTCTGGGGTTATCGAACAGTTATATTTAATCACATCTTTTAGATTTTTCTGAAGGGGAAAAAGGTTGGGGGTGATTCTTTGTCTCCATAGCACTCCTCCAGGGCTCCCTCCAAAAGAGCAATATTTCTTCTCAAACCAGCTCATGCTTTCGTAGTGGAGGAAGTATATCCCACCAAAGTGACAAGTCTTCGAGGCTGTGAAGGACCTCTTGTCATGAAAGGTCAAAAAGAAGAATTTGAGAACACAAGCACTTCAGAGCAAATTATTCTTCCATGCTGTCCTTTTCCAGCTACTTAGTATATCTAAGATCTATGAGAACTTTCCATGGGAGGTCTTGATAGAAACACATTGGAGGTTGTGCGAAATACTGCTTGTTTTTTGGCTGGAGAAGGGACTTTGCTGTTTCAACAGAAGGCAGAGCTAATGAGTTCCCCTCGTGTGACTTTCTCAGATACTTGGGAACTCAAGCAAAAGTCACCCCATACTTCAGCAGAAATAAGCAAGGGTCTTGACCAGCTAACTGTATGAGAGATGAATGATCTCTTATTGGATCATTCCCCTGAAAAGAGAAGTCAACAGGAGGAATCCAGGGACTCCAGGTGGGATAAAGTTCCAAGAAAAGCTTTTCAAAATACAGCTAAGTTACTGAGCTTCAAATTCCTTAGCCAGAATTAAGTCCTCATTAGTATCATAAAAACAGAGGAAGTTAGTTGAAAGAACCTTTGTCTAGCCCTAGGGTTGTTTTTTTTTTTTTTACTTCCTGCTGTTTTCTTTAAAACATACCCCTTGGGCTGATGTTTCCTTTGCTTACTCTCTCCATCTCCCAAGATGAATGCTTTAAAAAAAAAACCAAAACTTTTATTAAAAGCATCTCAACAATCAGGTGAGGGGGAACTACTTTTGATTTAACTTTACTGAGGCAGAAAAAGAAACCTTTTAAAGAAACCAAGATCTATTCAACAGGGAATTGCTTTTTAAACTTCATGAAACATTTGTCAGGGACTTCCTCGACATGTGGATAAACAGCTCTTACCTGGTTGAAGTATTTCTGAAACAAGGTATTGTTGCTTCTGAACATACGCTGAATAAGCATGTCAGTATTTTTAAAGATAATAATGTTACAGAAGTACAGAGGTAGACCTATTTAGATTCCAAAATGAGTCACTCTTACTGCACATCATATAATAAAGTGAAATTTATACAAGCGCGGCTTTGACAGACCTTAAAGCCTCTAATTATATGCAGCATGGTCAAATAAACGTTCCCCCTGCAGTCTGCCCGATGATAGCAGCTGGACCTGCCTTACGCAGTTTCTTTTAAGGCTGTTTTCTTCAAGAATCCCTTCCTCAGTATCCAGTCCACAATTGGTACAATAAGTTTGGGCATTGAGCAAAGGCCTCCACAATTTCCAGACATTGTTGGTTGAATCTATGAGCAAAAGGTGGTAGAAACACCTAAGAGCGCTTTTCACTCCAGTCAGTTTGGAGACATGTTAAGCAGTTCTAGTAGCAGCTGAGAGACTTGAAACTGATTTTTTCCTGATTATCTATGATTTCAGTGACTATTCTTGCTATGTTCCCCATTACTGTGAATAATCAAAAAACCAGTTGAGGTGTGTAAAGGGGATTCCTTAAGTTAATTCTTGATGAAGAAAAGTAGTCTATTAACATATGTATTTTGAAAGGATAGTGATCTGCAAGGTTTATTTTAACTAAAAAAGAAATTTTCCAGTAATGGAATACTTCCAAAGATACCAAGAACATAAGCCAGTTCTTCAAATTGCACCTTTAAAAAGTTTTTTTTGCAGTATTAGAATGAATTCACTATGTGAATCTAATATGGACTCTACCCACATTCACTACTTCACTGTACTCAAAACATCTCAGAGTTTTAACTGGTGATTCCAAAAACTATGACTTTCTTTTATGTTTTTAAGAATAGACTTTTTAGGAGATGAGGGGCTGTCCTTGAATACTGGTCCTGTAATTGGCTGTATATCATCACTGGAGTAACATATACTTAGTGTGTGTGTGTATGTGTGTGTATAAGTATATTGGCTTGTCATTGTTGGTATATACACATATGTGTATATATATTTAGTAGCTGGTATATTATAGTTGGCTATATATTACCACCCATTGGTGGATGACCTACAAATGAAGTAGGAAATGCAACCCTACAGTCTCTAAATGTTGAGGCAGCCACTTTAAACTGAGATCAATGACATGCTGCCAGCTGCCTCTAGGCCTTTACGTTCTTTCTCTGCTAGCTTGTTTCAAATGATTACATTTAGAGCATAAATTCCATTTGATACATACCACAGGATGCAAAATTATCCTGTCCCACTGAACTTAACTTTTACTAGCTTTGAAAATTACAAAGACATGAGTTCAATTTATTTCATCCAACATGTATATTCCACCCACAAAATAAGACTTCAAAGAGTTAGAATTACAATAAACTTTTAAGGAATATATAATAGGTGTGATTCTAAACAAAATGTTGTTGTGGGCAAAAGAGGATGAGAGATAAGTTTCAGTTCATACAGTATAATCCTGAAGTAACAATGGTCTTTTCAGTCTTATATTCAGTCTCACCAGATTCTTCATGACCCCATTTGGGTTTTCTTGGCATCTTGGAATGGTTTGCCATTTCCTTCTTCCAGCCCATTTTCTAGATGAACAGCTGATGCAAACAGCATTAAGTCACTTGCCCAGGGTCGTACAGCTAGTGAGAGTGAGGTCAGATTTGAACTTAAGAAGAGGAGTCCTTCTGACTCCAGACCAGGCATTCAATCCACTGTGCCACCAGCTTCCCTAATGATGGTCTTTAAATAGCTAATAAAAGTTCATTCGGTCAAAAAAGCATTTATTAATTAAAGTGTTATGTGCCTGTCCTCAGGAGCTTACATTCTACTGGGGGAAAAAACATAGCCATACAGTATACAGAAGGTATCAGCAGTTAGGTGGAGTAGTAGGATAGGCCTGCAGAAGTTCAGCTGCCTTAAAGGAAGCCAGGAAAACAAAGAAGGGGCACCAAGTGTGGTAAAGAGAAGAGAGAAAAGAGAAGGGGAGAGGAGAGGAAGGGGGAGGGGAAGGAAGGAGATGGGAGGGAAGGGAAGGAGAGGGGAGGGGAGGGGAGGAGAGGAGGGGGCAGAGAGAAGGGAGAGGAGAGGAGAGGGGGTGGGGGGTGAGGAGAGAGAGTAAGAGAAATTCCAGGCATAGGGGACAAAGGCCACAAAGTGAGAGCTTGCTTCTTGTCTTGCTGGTCTCTGATGACTCTGGAGGAGATAGTGAGGCTGATGACTATATGCAGCTCTACCTCACTTAAATCCAATTCACCCACAAGTCAAGACATTACCCTGGTGATATCATTGGCCCTGTTGGAGAATAATAACAACTCGTAGGCTAGTATGGAAAGATTGTAGAGTGATTGGAGGAAAGTAAAGTCTTAAGACTATAAAAGCAGGAAAGGGGCAAATTATGAGGAGTTTTAAATCCCTAAGGATTTGTGCTTGATCCTGGAGATAATAGGGAGCCACTCAAGTTTATTGAGTGGAGGAAGGGTGGGACTTGGTCCGACTTATGCCTTAGGAAAATTATTTTGGCAGCAGAGTAGAGAATGGATTAGAATGGCAGGAGAAGTACTTCAGGAAGACCAATTAGGCTATTACTACATTTGAGAAGAGATGAGTTCATAATAATAGGGGAAAATGAAATAAAAATTGTTTGGAATATCAGCATCTAGCATTTTGCAAGAGATGATTCTTTTCAGCAATATCAGGATGTGCCTTTTATTTACTGTTGTTTTCTACCTCTGATTAAAACTGTGAGTTTCTCTATGGCAGGGACTATTTTTGTCTTTCTTTGAACCCCCAGCACTTAGTACAGTGCCTGGCACTTTTAATAAGTGCTTGTTGATTGAGTAAAATGAAAGGAGAATGGGAAAACTACTTATCTCAGAAAATTATATTTTTCATGTAAAAAAATAGTACTCAAGATGGAAATTTCTGTTATTTCTTTGGGGGTAGGGAGTGAGCTATACCTGTAGCTTTATTTATTGCAGTATTTAGTGTAGGGGAGTTATTTTGCATCATTAGTAATAACTGATATTCATAGTAATAGACTGTATAGAAGCACAGGAATATTTTCTGTGTTGAGCCTGAAATGTAATAACTGACCTTTCTAGGCTGAATGTATTAACTATAATGCAAATATAATATATATAATACATACATAATTATACATATAATGCATACATAGTTATAATACATATACCTATAATACAAATATAACATGTATATAAAACGTACATAACACATATACATAATACAAACATAATATATAATATGTTAATATATTAAATCAGAGGCCTGAGAATTGAATGGGTTAAGCCAACTCCCAATGGACCAAAGCCAGATTTGCTCTCTGAGAAATGTGTGTCCTCAATTCCTATACCAGGGGGCCTCTAGAAGGTGAAAATCACTCAAAGGAACCTCAGTCTATGTGCTGGATGGAAGCAGGCTTGGTGAGTGGGGATGAGGTGCCTAAAAAAACTTGTTACAATGTGGGCATTTGCCAAGATTCAAAACTGCCGAAGATATATCAAGTGATTTTTAAAAATGAGGGAGAAAAAAATACACCAAAACACATCAGAATATTAGCTTTGGGGCAACTTAGGAGTCCTGTGCTTTATTGTACTCACAGGAAGCAATGGCAACCCAGGTATAAGCAAATGATTCTGAGGGAAAAAAAGACAAAGGACTTCTGTCCTATGTTCTTTCATGTCCATTTCTTTCTAGTTTGTGGTATTGGCAAAGGAAGATATTCAGTATATTAAAATGCCTGTGCCCCTAGACACTTCAGACTTTTGTGTCAATTTTGGGACCAAGAAGTTTTATTAACTCCTCGAAATGTGACATATCTCTCTTCAAAATGTCCATATAAGGCCCAAGAAGTCTCTCCAGTGCCTGCACATCCATAACTATGCATTTGACTTCTCCTTCTGCATACGCTGAAGTTGTTCTAGGTTTGTTGCTGATGAGAGCTGTTTCTCCAAAATAATCTTCTTTATGATGCCTCACAATTCCCACCTCCTTCCCAGAGGACTTTTCAGGCACAATTTTGACTTCACCCGATTCCACTATGTAAAACTTGTCTGCGATTTCACCCTTTAGGAAAATGCATTCTCCAGGCTGATAAGTCTTCTCCTCTGCCACATCGAGGATTTTCACTGACTCTGTGGCCTCCAGGGACTTGAAAAAGGGTACAGAGGCAATGAGCATTTGCAGCCTCTTTTTCTTCTCCAACTGGAACGTCACAGTGATCGTTCGGAAAGTCACTCGATCCAGGCCCCAGAGGCTTCCTTCTGTGACGGCAACAATAGTAGCAGGTCTGGGATAGGAGTACATCAAAGCTAGCTCTCCGAAAGTACCGCTGTTTTTATACTGGCCAATGCGACTCTGCTGATGGTTCTTTTGCACGATGATGTCAAATATCCCTTGTTCGATGACGAAGAAGTGGTCCCCGTCTTCTCCCTGTTCCGCCACAGTCTCTTGGGGGATGACTTTCTTCTCAAACATGGCACTGAAAATCTGTAGCTGCAGCTCGTCCTCCAGACCTCGGAAGGGGAGCAGATCTTTACAGGCTTCCTTCAGTTTCTTGATTTGCTCTTCTGCCTTGGGGTAGATGGCCCATACCACTGTGGCTTCTTCCTCTTCTCTGGGACCAAAGACTTCGGCTGGGATGGAACTCCTCCTCTGGAATCTGCCCCTGATCTGGGAGGCCCTGATGAATTCTCGTTCATCCTCGACGGTGGCCACTGTGTCCATATGGACAGGAGGGAGGGAAGCGATGTCTCTCCTCCCGATGCTGGTCGACCTGTGTGGGGCTGCTGTGCGGGAAGGAGAGAAGCTGGATTGATTGGATGATCGGTTTCTGGGGGACACCGGGTCACTCTTGTCATGGGGGTGGCCTGAGCTGGGGTTCTGCTCCATCGCTGACTGCTTGTTGTAGCAGCGGCCAGTTTTCCCCAGTGTGCCCCCCAGGTCTTGCACTTCCCACACCCCCCTCCTCCTCCGGGGCGGCAGCACTGTCCAGACCTACTGGCTGCCGGGCCCCTTCCTCGAGGGGGCGGGTCAGGCTTCTCCCCAACCAGAGCACCAATTGGGAGCTGGACCCAGAGTTTGACGAATAAGAGAAGAAGGGCCTGGGGGCGGGGCTGCCTCTGATTGGATGCGGAGCAGAATTGACAGTTGAATGGAAGAGGAGGTAGCCTCATGGAGGCTAGTGGTGGCGACTTGGTGGAACCGGAGGAAGCATTGGCTAGTCCAGATTTTGAAAGCTGCTGGGGATGAGGGCTGTGTCCCTGGGAGCTGGGTGGCCCTATCAGCGGAACCTCCAGCATGTCCTTGACTTGGACCCCCTGTTTGACCAATGTTGTCCTAGTGCTAAGGGCTCCAAGTCTAAGTGGACCAGGGAGGAAACTGGAAGGGAAGATGTCCTATTAAGTCTGCAAGACAAAAAAGTGGGTTGCCCCATCTTCCTCAGAGTTGATGTCCTGTGGGGTCTGCATCTTCTTCTCCAAGGGATGGCTTGCCCTTTAAAAAATAAAGTCTTGAGAGTTTGTTTGCATAAGAAGTACTCCTCCATCTTACTCCCCTCCAAAAAAAAAAAAGCCATCTGAGTCTTTATTTCTCATGCCCTAGAAATCAAACCGGGAGCTCAGCTGATTTTTCCTAGAGGGAAAACCAAGTGGTATCAAGGAGATTTAGGAACAAACCAGGACTCCCAAGTTTTTGTGTGTTGTAAACCCTAATTAGCTAATACTTAGGGGAGCTTTCCACCATTTTACTCCATAGTATGCAGAGGATCAGAATCTAATATTTAAAGTTATCCGGGACACCCACCCACATACACTCTGGGAGTTTAGGGAACTCACTAGCAAAAACAAGATGGTTACAATTAAGTGATACAGTATTGCTAAAATGCTCCTTTAAACTTAAGTTTTTTCCTAGAAGTTAAAGACATTCCTTCTTTCAGGTCATGTTTATATTGGTTTTGGGACTTTATGAGACCTGTTCATACTCCATGATTCCAAACTCTAGTGCAGCACTGGGGTTGGTATCCTTAAGGGAAAGGAGCAAACCCAAATTTAACTTGTCCTCTTTGAACACTCTTTTGTTCAAGAAATCCCCAGATATCTACCATGAACCCCAGACTTCCAGTAAAACACATTTTTTATAAAAAAGGCTTCATCTTCCCCTATAGCAATAACGTGGTCCAAATGCCAGTAAAATATGTCATCTAGCTGCATTCTTCCATGACTGCTCCTATCTCCAGTTAGCTGTATTAGAATACCTCCCATTCACACACCAGAGAAGGTGAAAGAGCATAGATGAATCTGCAGAAATCTATTACCTCTCCTGAGAAAAGAATGCATGGTACATACCTGACAAAGGCTTATGTTCTCTCCCTTTACAAAGGAGAGCATATGAAAAGTGCCTGCTTTACTGCCCAAGAGTAATTACAGATTGTTCTTTGAATCCTGGCAATATATTTAGTCCTAGAGGAGATCTCTGCTCTCTAGGTGATGTTCTGGTTTGTTTTGATGTTAATTAAGCAACCGTCATGTACTATGTAAAGTACAAGGGGAAAAAAATTAGAAATAGGTATTACATATTACATACATATCTGTATTACAGATAGAAGACAGGAAAGACGATCTATTAGTGATGTCAACCTCAAATAGAAACTGAGCCACCAAACCATAAGTAAGGATTTCTGTGGACAGTATATTGACGTAGAAATCCACATATTAACATTATTTGTGTTCTATTGTATGTTACATATTTTGTTAAATATTTCCCAATTCTATTTTTATCTGGTTCTTGCTCACTCTTGGGAGGGAGAATTTGACACCTCTGATCTTATCTGTTCTTCTTCCTATAGAAAAGAATCATCATTCACAATGGATTTTGTGTAGTATACTTGCCCATCAGAACCAGGACTTGAACCCAGGTCATGTGAATGAGCAAAGATCTGGGGTGTTTGCCATCTAGGGTCTTATAGGTTGATCTGAATATCAATCTAGAAAATGAGTCTTTTCAGTCAAACTGAAGCCTTATCCTTGGTTAAACTCAGGATATCTCAACACGTTTGACCAGCAATAAAGGGATTGTTATGTTGGTTATGCTTGACTGGGTGGGTAGAAGTAATAGCTAATGTTGGGTCAGATCCCAGCCTTGCCTGATTGAGTGAACACCAACTTTCCATAAAACATTCTCAGACTGTCACATGGATTGCTTGCTACAGTGGAAATCTTTACAGTTGAATCCACATAGACAGAGAAATATGAACTAAAGAATGGTGTCCTTAAGTTCTCCTGCCTTCCCACAAATATTACTGTTGAAATAATGATTGGGTGCTGATTAGCTACAAATTGGATGAGACTGTTTCCTATAACAGTTTTAGTCTTCAGAAATCCAGCTTCCAATTTTATATAATAATCACTCCAATTTTTACAAAGTTTTACCGTTACAGAGTGAGTTACATTATTTCATTTGAGCCTCACAACAGGACAGGGAAATTGTCCCCATTTCACAGATGGGGAAAATTCAGATCCACAAAAAGTGACTAACCAATGTCAGTGGCAGAGCCAGAATTCAAACCCAGACCTCCAGTTTACCAGTTCATTGACCTTTCCACTATATATCCTACACAAGAAGGAAGGGAAACGATAGAGGTGGCTTCATCCATCGCTGGCTGGTTGACTGGCTGTCTGCTAGAGGTATCTGTCTTTAGCCTTGAATGTGAACAGTGCTGGAAAGAATCAGAAGTGAATTACTGAAGTTCAGAAATGAAAGCAAGGGATGTAACCATGGGATCTAAAGCTAAAACTTTATGGATTCTCTGAACTGAGCTTTTGAGGGCTTCAGTAAGACCAGACCGAAGTTCAGCACTGACAGAGTTACAAGAAGACAATTTACGTGATCCCTGGTAGAAAAAGCCTTGTCCACCTCCTGCCTTATTTACCAGTCTCCAACTGGTATGACTATTTATTTTCCTCCTGTTTAAAGGAAGGAAAATAGTGGAAGATAAATATGTCACACAAAGTTATGTTGCCCTGTGATTGACTTGGGCCAGTAAGATACGTACTTCATCCCTTGTTTCCATAGTTCTCCCAAGGGAACCACAGGGGTCAGGGCAGGTGGCGGTATGAATTCCTGAGAGAAAGAAGGGCCACTGTGCAATAAGATGATTTCTCGTCTGCTGTTTCTTCCATCTTCTCAGCATGCTTCAGATTTCTATTAATTATGAGACCAACATAATGCTGTAGCCAGTAATTCTTCCACACCTACCTAGCCTAGAATGATGACTTTCATTACCCCTAGCATTTTTCAAAACATTCATTTTGTGTCTTGTGTTTTGAGTGATAGCAATGCAAAGAAAGTATCTTTGAGTCCTACTTACACTAGTTAAGGCAGAGATTCTTAACCTGGGGTCTGTGAACTTGAAAAAAAATTGATAACTATATTTCGGTATAATCGGTTTCTTTTGTAGTCCTATGTATTTTATTTTATGCCTTTAAATAATTTAATAATAACTAGCATTTTTTTAATGCTTTAAGGTTTGTGAAGCATTTTATATTCATTATCTCATCTTATTCTCACAATGGCCCTAGAAAGTAGGTCCTATTATTATCTCCATTTTATGGACTGGGGAAATTGAGATAAACAGTGGTGACTTGTTCAGAGTCACACAGCTAGTGAACAAGGTTAATTTAAACTCAGGTCTTCTTGACTCCCACACTCTATCCATGATACCACTCAGGTGCCTGTTTAAAAACATTACTCTTAGAAGGGATCCATAAGTGTCAGCTGACTATCAAAGGGGTCCATGGCACAAAAAGTGTTATGAAGTCCTGACCAAAGTTGCTTAGCCCAGAGAAGCCTATGAGGACTCCAGGAAGCTGAAATCAAATCTGTATTTCCTCAACCACTCTACCATAGCTTAGGGCTAAAGGCTTGGATTAGCCACCCACCAAAGCTAGGTCAGTAAAAACAAAAAATTTCCTACCTGGACCTTCAAGTCCTATTTGCTGCCAGCATATACCCATAAGCTGCCATATTAAAAAACACATACAATTATATATCTCTAATGCACATACTCTATTTCTGCCAGTACTCTGTAGTGCTGGTAGTAGATAGTTAAGTTCTTAGTGTATATTCAAGGCACAGTAGGAGACACAAAGATGAATAAGGCACAACTCCCAAGGAGTTTACAGTCTATTAGCCATACCAGGCCCTGAGCTGTCCTCTCTCTGTTTAGATAGTAAGAGGAGCAGACATTGAAGCCCTCCCACCAGCTTCGAAGTTTGTGTCAATCCCATTCTAGGTGGGAAAGATTCTTACCCAAATAAATCAGCCCTGAACACTTTCAGCCTTGTCCATCCAACCCACTGCAATGGGACCGCTTCAGCCCCAATCTGACCATTAGTGTTC
Organism: Notamacropus eugenii; assembly: GCF_028372415.1. Classification (NCBI taxonomy): domain Eukaryota; kingdom Metazoa; phylum Chordata; class Mammalia; order Diprotodontia; family Macropodidae; genus Notamacropus; species Notamacropus eugenii. The sequence goes on along the minus strand of NC_092873.1, from coordinate 438,648,466 downwards.
TTTACTTTGACCAGGGAAGAAAATAATTTACAACCCACTCCAACCATGGGCTTGTACCATCTCTGTGGTGTTAACCCAGGCCCAAGCAAGATGCCCCACGTCCAAGTTGGGAAGGGGTCTCCCAGTGGTGTTGGGCAATGTGCAAGAATTTCTAAAACTTAGGCTTTAAATTTGTGGAAATGTGAGCATATTTTGAAATGAAGTCACTTTGGCTTTTATTTATTTAACACTAGAAACAAATACTTCAGTATTGAGCAGCTATAATGAATTAATGAGGAGGCAACTGGGTGACTCAGTGGATAGGGTACCTGGCCTGGAGTCTGGAAGACCTGAGTTCAAATCCAGCCTCAGACACACACTAGCTGTGTGACCTTGGGCAAGTCACTTAAAACCCTGTTTGCCTCAGTTCCTTCATCTGTACAATGATCTGGTGAAGGAAATGGCAAACTACTCCATTATGTTTGCTGAGTAACCCTGTGGACAGTATGATCCACAGAGTCACAAAGAGCTGGACATGACTAAACAATAACAATGAATTAATAGTTAAATATTCTTCCCAGGCAGCATGCCAGCTATGTGAACACACACACACACACACACACACACACATACATACACACACACACACACGCTCACACACACTCACACACACTAATGTACTAATATAGATTTTCCTCAGTGTCTAAGTCTCAGGGGTTTTACAAGGCATATTCTGTCCCCAAGCCAGTTAGCTGTCACTAGCTTGTTTAATACACTAAACATTACTTTTTTTTTCCCTTGGGTTGGTTTTCAACTTGGGTTGTTTCTGTTTTGTTTTACTAGTTTTATTGATTTTCTTTTCACTCAGTAGACCTAATGTGGATGACATTAGGACAAGATGTTTGGGTGGGGCCGCCGTCCCCTGTAGTTCAGAGCCAGCTTCCTGAAGAGATGGGTTTTGCCACAGTCATAAAAAACGGTAGCATTGACAAATGCAGCAGCAGAAGATGAAAATAGGCTTTCTTGATTAGAGCAAAATGGGGAATAAGATAATGACGGAAGATTAAATTTAATATACAAACAAAGCCAAGACAATAGGGGAAGTGGCGTGTTAGAAAGGGCCACTTGATATGTAATAATAGGACTTTATTCTGCAAAGGGGGAGAAATTGACAGCCTAGAGGTGTTTATTGCCAGCTCAGCATTTCTGGGTTGAGTGTTTTGAACATATTAGATCCTTAGCCTCATATTTTGACTGTATCTACCCTGCTGTTAATTCTTGTGCCCCGTTTTCTCTATCCGTAAAAGGGGAAGAGTCAAACTCACTTGTTCATGACTGGCTGCTTTTTGATGTGGGAAAAGAGAATCCAACTTGTTAGGAGTAAGTTAGTAGTAAGTATAATAATTATAAATAACTGGTATTTATATGATATTTTAAGGTTGGCAAAGCACTTTTAAAATATCTCACTTGATCTTCACAAAACCCTAGAAGTTAAACTCTATTATCTTCATTTTACAAATAAGAAGACTGAGGCAGTTCAGAGTCACCCAAGCCAGTAAATTTCTGAGGCTAGATTTGAACTAAGGTCTTCCTGACTCCAGCTCCAGCATTCTTTCCCCTGTTCCACCTAGCTGTTTTGGCCCAACTGTGGTTTCATGAATGTAATGAGTTCCGAGTGAGGAATCTGCCTTTACCAATGCACACTGGAATTGTTCTGCCTAGAGTCGGTCAGAACTGAGTTTAAATCTGGCCTCAGACACTTGCTAACAGTGTGAGCCTAGGCAAGTCTGTTTGCCTCAGTTTCCTCATCTGTAAAATGGGGATAATAATAGCACCTACCTCCCAGGGTTCTTGTGAGGATCAAATGGAATAATAACTGGGAAGTGTTTAGCAGAAAGCACTATATGAATGCTAGCTATTAGTATTGTTACTTTATCATACCCTTAGAGTTACCTGAGACACTGATACGTTAAAGCACTATATATGTGTGTGTGTATGTATTCACTATTATTATTGCTGTTATTATTTTATCATTTTATTATACTCTTAGAAAGTTACCTGAGGCACTAATAAGTTAAGTGATTTCCCCGGTATGTCAGAGGTAAGTGTTTAGCACAGTGCTTAGCATATAGAGTTTGTTAAATGCTTCCTGTTGGTGCACTGATTCCTGGCTCTGAAGCCAGCACTCTATGCCCTATTGCATAGTCCTATGCACTATGTCCTATCTCAGAAGGACTTCTGTTCATTGGTATACACTTTCATATCTTTTTGTCCTTCAGCCTGCCTACAGAAGGACTAAGGCTTCTTGACCAGAACGGTTTCTGGTGGGGAGAAACTAAATATACAAATCATTATGATTTTTCAGAAAAATCCAGGCAAAGTATTGTGATATGATGAGATAAAGATCACTTTCCTATGAAGGGAACAAGGGAGAAGAGGGGAAAGGCAGTGTGTCAAGACAACCAGATAAGGCAGTTGGGATAGACCCCTGGATCTAAAGGCAGAAAGAGAACTGAGTTCAAAACAAGCCTCGGATACTTACCAATTGTGAGATCCTGGGCAAGTTCTTAAACTCTTCTCAGGCTATTTCCTCATCTGTAAAATGAGAAGATATCCTTAGTGCTTTTCAGATCTTAAAGTGATATATACATGCTACCTATTATTGTATTCATGGAGGAGATGGCTTCTGAGGTGGGCCATAAAGGAGTAGTGCCTTAAAGTTTCTTTTCCTTTTTCCCTGAGATAGATCTGAGCTTGCAGGACTGCTGCGTAGAAAAAAAAATCTTGTTTTGACAGTTAAACTGATCAGGTCAGTTCAGAAAGGTCAAAGCAGGGATATAAAAGCTTAAGCTAAAGGGCCATTTTGATTTTGGAGGTCTTTCTTTCTTTTCACCAGGGTTACAGTCAGCCAAGGCATTGTTCCTTTTCCTTTCTACTTTCCAAGAGATTCTTTTGGGTCTGAGCACTCAACCAGACACACCTCTTTGCCCTTCTGATGGAGTATTTGCAATGACCACAGGCTCCTTTAAGAAAAATGGCACCAACATATAGCCATCTGTGAGGCATTTTGGGGATTGCAACACCATCTACTGAAGAAGATGCTGGGACTCTGGACAGAATGGGTTGAGAAGCATCAGGAATAGGACTGGCAAAGACCTCCCCAGATTCTAGGTCAAATAACTTATCCTTCCCACTCTGGAAAGCACCAGTAAGGAGAGTGGTAACTCAAAAGAGAATCAATGGATCTCTCATTGTACTGCTGACTCTTCAGGCCTCCTGTATGGAAAAGCTTGGCACATAAACGGGCTGCTGCTCTGTGTAGTGACTGACAGGATGGAAGCCCCTTGAGAGCAGGGATTGTTTCATTTCTTTTATTTGTAGCCCAGTGCCTTATTAAGTACTTAGTGGGTGCTTAATAAAAGGCTTGCTGATTGATTAATAAGCATTTTCCAACTAATGTTGTGCCGAGTAATATTTCATGCTGAAATTATCCTAGAGATTCTCTAATTTACCTTTTTTATCTATCAAATGTGGAAACCCAAGTGAACCTAAATGAAACCTAAAACACAGTTTTTAGGAAGTTAGTTTATTTTTTTTTTCTACAGATTGGGAAACTGAGACCAGGAAAGGAGAATTAACTCAGTTTCAATTATAAAGAATAATGCATCTGACATCATAACTCAGGAATTCTAGAGCCCTTTCTCCTTTTGATGGTGGATTAGGTTGAGCCTCTGAAGATTTGTCGTTCCTTTCTAGCAAGAAGGATCCCCATTATGTTTTCTTGTTGAATGGGCATTGAATTGCTTGTATTGGGAGCTTTTGAAAACGAGAGGAGGGAAGGATGTCCTGTTTTTTCTTCTTGTTCCTGTGAAAGAAGCCGAGAGGAGGGACCTTTAGAGGGAAGACTCAGGGTGGGAGGGGAACTCTCTGAAACTAGAGAAAACTCAAACAAACCATGGTCAGCCGAGTCAGCATTCCTCACACACAGTTGGTCCTAATTAAGGAGACTGGCGTTAAGCAGCTCAACTTTTGGCTCTTTTATTCTTTTCTCAGGCCCCTGCCAGCTGACATGGCAAAGCTTTAACCCACATCTCGAAAACTCGTATCTGCCTCTACCCATCTTTGCAATCACCTTTTCTCCCCACCTCAAGTCCCCATTAAGTTAAACCAATTCCCCTTATGTAACCCCTAATCCAATTGCCTCCATTCTGCTCCACAGAGTGCTATGCATGCTGCTCACAGCACTGAGCAGTCGGGCCATCATGCCATCAGCGGAGCACCAATAGAACTGAATTTCATCACAGAAGAAGGAAATCTCTCTGGGGTTCATTTTGCAGCCACATCAATACATCACTGCCTCTTGGGAATAATCCCCTTCCCTTTGTCTGTTTGATTCCTGGATTTTCTTCACTTTATCCTTCAAGCCTTGTTCTTATATTCACCCAGGTAGTACAAATATTTCTGAAAGATTACTTCAAAGCCTGAAACTGGTGAATCTAGGCAGTCCTGGCTTCTGGCCCTGTATGAATGATGTGGCTAGTGATGGCATTCAGATGAGAATGAAGCCCCTCAGTAAGAGGAACTGGCTAGGTGCCAGCCTCAAAGCATCAGGAGTGGCACCCACAGGGACCTTGGAGGTAACCGAACCCCAGCCCCTTGTTTTATAGATGAGAAAACCAAGTCCAAGAGATTTAAAGGTGGCACTAAAATTTGTTAATGTCACAGATTGTAATGAGCAGAATTGGAATTTAAATCTGTGCCTTCCGACTACTGTAAATGTGCCCATGCCCCTGTTTTTAATGGGGAGGGAAGAGGAGCTCTGAAGCTTTCCTGTGATCATCAGGGAATATATGTTATGAATGAATGAATGAATTCCCATCATCCTATCATGTTACATCCTACCAGTTTCCCCAAATGAAGCAAACCCATTGGCAGGATGGCAACTGACCCACTTCAAATATTGTGTATTAATGTAAATGAAGAAACCTGAGGTTTCAGCCTAGTTGCATCATAATCTACCCGAACCATAGAAAGTAGCCTGAGTACGTATGGGCCCAGGCGTCTGCCTTCACCACAGAGTCCCAGTCTTTAGAAGAGAAGAGAGTGAAATGTTAAGATCATTCAGATTGCCAGCTATGGCCAAAAAGGATTCAGATTGGAGTCAGGTAGATGACAGTTTTCCCACCACCTTTTCCTACCTAACTTCAAATATTGAAGAGATAACATTCATTTCTCTCGTCTTATTCCAGAGTATCATCCCACGTACTTGATGGGCATTACCCTGCCCACTGCTCTTGGCATCAACTCTTTTTTTGTACTGACCAGGAGAATGAGCAGGATGGGAATTCTGGTCAGACTTATGAAAGAGAAGTAGCAATGACCAACCATTGATAGGAGATATTGGAGAAGGGACACAGGAAATGGGCAAGGACTGGACCAGATACCCTAAAGTCCTGTGAATGAATGCTTTAACCTCAGAAATAAACAGAAAAATTAAAATACAACACTCTAAGCATCACAAACACTGGATTTTGGGGGATTTCACTTTTTTCTGGGCCTTCCTTTAGAGAAACAATTTCATAACTGTTAGCCCTAGTTTCTAAATCCTTCCCTATCAGGGCTAAGAATTACTGTCTCAAACGTAGAAGCAGGCACAGAAAGAACTGACCTTCTCTTGATTTCAAAGGTGACTTGTTTTTGTTTCCCAGACAAGGGAAATTAAGGAAAATGGTAAGAAAGCAAGGTGCCTGATGTGACAGAACTAGCAAGCCTGAGAACCGAACTCTGGGTTTGGGGTCTGAAGCCTGTTATCCAGTTATCATATGCCATGCCCTCAGCATTTCTGGAACTCAAATTGGTGCCTTTGAGAAGCAGATGTGTCTTTAGCAAGTTGCTGACACTGTTTAACCACATTTCTGAAAATGGTACAAAGAAGAGTCTGTTGCTGATATACCAAAAGGTGTCAGATAAACTTTCTGTGAGTCTGTCTTGCCTCACTGAGGGAACTTGGGTCATCCTTCTGAGTCTCTTTTTGTTGCATGATCATTCCCCTGGATTAAGTCTTGGCAAACTAATCACCCCAAAATTTCAAATTGGCTTCTTCCTTACCCTGCCCTCCCTCCAAATCCCAGCTCTGAACAGTTCATCTCTCTTCCCAACTGTTGGCTTTGTTGACCAGATCAGGCCAGCTTGCTATGAACTGGGCCAAACCACAGACATGTAATGAGGCAGACAGTTGACTCTCCACTCCCCCTTGCTCTAGAGTGTGCTGAGGCCAGCTGGGGGGTGGGGAGCAGAGGAGACTACTGGCTGTAGGAGCCATCAGTGACATTTATATGGTACTTCAAAGTTTTCAAAGCACTTTATTGATCTCCAGAATAATCTGGAGGTAAGCACTGTAGGCGTTACTCACCTTTGCATAGATGGCAAAAAGAAAATTCAAAGAGGTTTACTTGCGCAAGGTTACCCAAAGAGTAAATGTCAGAAATGGGAATCAAACCCAAATTTCTCCCACTCTTCAAATTCAATATACCATCCCATCTCCTTTATTTGTCACTTTATGCCATTACTTTATCCAGTACTCAAAAGTATAATGGCAGTATCTGTACATGACTTTGGTTCATTCTAAAGGCCAAGGATCATGTCCTCCACTCCGAGTTCTCTCCTTAAGTCACTTAAATACTCTTCCCTATCACTTAGCCACTTAATCATCCAGGTGCCCTTTTTGAGAGCTTACTGTAAAGTGAGTGGCTAATAATTCAGTGCATGCACCCCTAATATGACCATGCTTAGTGCCATCAAAGAGAAAAGTCGGCTAGAGTTTAAAATGCAAACCACAGCTTTTCCTGGCCAGGAACCAAGTGTAACTACTGTAGCAGCTAATGAACTCCATTTTCTCAGAGTTGACATTTCAAGGACCAAGAATTCCCTTCTCTGGGTACAATCACTTTGTTTGTAGCTAAAGCCGTTCCTTTGAACCCCCATGACATTTTAGAACTCACAGAGGATACATCTTACCTTGTATTACAAGTTATTTGCATATTTTTTCTTATTCCCATCTTAACATAAACTATAAACTCCTTAAGCAACCAGAACTAAGTGATAGTCTTAGATTTTCTGGTAGAACCTTGACTAATGGATTGATTCATTGACCTGTCCAGTTCTTTACTACACAGAAAATAGGTACTCAGTAAGTGTGTTCCTCCCCCATGGTAGACCTCAGGAATGGCATGGGTAGGAGACAGCCAGGAATGAACAAAGTATCATAGATCTGCCAGTGCCAGCTTGAATGCCTTCCTCATCTTCTCTGGGTGCGGTTCTTTCACTTCACCACTATTGTTACTCAAAGAGCCACTGGATCAGTGAGTGGTCAGAGGCATAGACATGCTAGTTCCTAACGCTTATGTCAAAAATAAGAGAACGCTATAGAAAGAAAATGCTTTCTACTCTTTCATCCCTAGGGACTGGTGGGGTCTCAGAGATATTCTGGACATGGACTAGGGCAACCCCCAAGAGTACGTACAGGTTTGTCTCTATTGGGACTTTGAGGTTAAAGCATTCTCATTCAAGAGGGAGCCCTTCCCCAAGAGGTTAACTTAGTTTTGAGACCTTTTCTAGGATTAATTCTTCTTTGGGATGGATCAGGTTCTAAAATCCCAGACCAAACTGGATCCCTGGGACTACCCCAATTCAGACCTGCCCAACATTACAGGTACGGTTGGGAACAACCTGGTTAAAGGCAGATGGCAGAAGCACTACTGGATTTTAATCCTGCCTGTGATACGTACTGCCTAGGTGATGTTAGGTAACCCACTTAACCTCTCAGGTAACCTCATCTGTAAAATGAGAGGGCTGAATGACATGCCTGCTGAGGTCTCTTCCATCACTAAATTCATAATCTTATAATTGAGGGAAAGTGGTGCTGAAGTAAGGATGTCTTGTCTCCCAGGATTAAAGGGCATACTGCCAGGTTACCCTGGCATCACAGCCCTCCTTACTTTCTCACCTGATCCATCACTCATCAGTCCCAGCAAGTGAGACAAGGCCAGAAGTCCAAGCATTGAGAGAAGACCTTTCTTGCCTTTGTCCCATGTGGGTTAGATATGCTCACTAGAACACAGATCCCATTGTCGATGACGCCATGGGGTCTGAGTAACCTTCCAAGTCTGTCTCTGATTCCTTTTCATGACCGCCTTGGGGATTCAGATCCCAAAGCTGTGTGTTCTGTCTGGACAGAGAGGCTCCTGTTGTCATGGAGACTGTCTCTGGCTTGGTTGGCACAGATAGGTCCTCTCTTTGTAGGCTGGTAAAGAAGGGGATACAGGTATACCTAGTTTCTGAGAAGAGGAAATTTATCATCCTAGCCCGTAGCCCCAGAAGGAGGGGAAAGGGAATCCAATAGGAAATCAGCAACAAGAGCACACTTTCTATAGCTTGACTTTCCAAATGTAGATGTTAGATCTGTCCCTGGTCTGGCATCTCCATTAGGATCAGAGCAGAAAGCAAGACTGGCAGGCAAAGACAGCTCACCCCTGACATGCACCCCTTAAAGCAGATGATGGAGGAAGCTTAGGTTGTGTGTTCAACTTGGGTGTGTTCTCTTTGAGAGTAGAGAAGTAATGACTTAATTCAATTCAAACTGTTGGAGAAGCACTGCGCACTTTTTCAGGCCTGGCCCTTGCCCTCTGATTATCTCACCTGAATCCAGGCTCCCTTGGACATTTTGGGGTGGCTTTCCCTGGGACACAGGGAAGAAGTCTAGCCAAGAGCCAAGAGCTTTGTTGGTGTTGGGTCTTTTCCCAGTAGGAAGGAGTGTTCCTTGCCCCATGCGCTTTAGTGTGTTTTCACCCACAAACAGAGTAGTGTTTAACTGAGCTGGCCACCTCACAGTCCCTCTTTTCATCCCAAAGAGGAGACAGGGTACTCCAGAGTGCTTCTGCGAAGATGGATCAGAGCTGGGGAAGTAGGGAACAGGGCAGGAGAGAGGCCTTTGCTCTTCTCAGAATCTCAGCACAAGAAGGGTTGCAATGGCTCAAGAACTCTAAAGAGCCTTTCAGTTAATCAAAGGGCACCTGGGAAGGTGGAAAGAAGGGGAAGGGGACAGGATGAGTCCAGCAGGGGTAACAAAGTGTTAGAAGCTCTTCTTGTCCCATGCCCAGCATAGTGATCAAGGATTATTTGAGGATTCAGACTGCTACTCATCCTCAAAGGACAGACAAGTGGCTACAGGCTGGCCTATCATCATTAATAAACATCAGACAGTCATAATTATATAGAAGAGTTTAGAGATATTACAGAGGAACTTGGCTAACATATATTAAGGATGGCAGTAAGAAACAACGTTGTTCAAGTAATATTGGGAAACATTACCTGATCAGGTAACGTCAAAGGAGAGATGTGTACACATGGGTACCATACCTCCTACATACAGACTTTTATTAGATTCCTCCTCAGTTTCCCCTCACTTTAGGTTATGTGTATGATGCAGGTATGATGTAAATAGGTGTGAAATAATCCTCATTTTCCTTATTCTTTATGGTATTATTAGTTGTCAGTTCAGTTCTTATGCTCTTTTTGGCTTCTAATTATTTTTTTTACTCTCCCTGAACAGCCTAGAAAACAGAACTTGCCTTGGTCTCATAAGCAGTTGTAGACACACTAGGATCTCTCTAGACTTCTTGGCTCTGCTTCATGTGCTGATGAAGTGGATCTCATCTTGTCAGTACTTAGCCCTCCTGTCTCCCAGGGTGTAGAAAGCTCCCTAAATCCTGTTCAAAGTGAGCAGAGCTTATTCTTAAATAGCAATGTATGTCTTCAGCTTCTCTCCCTCCTGGCTTCCTTTGATTGACCTTATCCATGTTGGTGCCTTTAAACTTCTCTTTTACGTCAGCACCTGGTGGGTGCTCAGGAAATACTTGTTAACTCATTCATCTGCCAAAAGCTGTTTGCCCTGGTCTCTTTCCACTACCTTAGGCAGTTTTAAACAGGAGTTCAAGAGAAAAGACAAAGATTTTTGTGTAGAACCTGATGGTAAGGAAGACCAGTAGAAAAAGCAAAGTTATTATTGTGGCCAAATCTATATAATGTTATGACATTATTAATAGCCTTGACAGGCCCCCTTTGCTACCCTATTACTTATAATAATTATAGAGATGGGAACTGGACCTGTGATTTCACTAATATGTAGAGAACTCCCAAATGAGGAAATTCCCTCTCCCAGTGCAGATCACCACCATCTCTACAATTTAAGATCATAGTGAGTTGCCTGGAGGACTGGGAAGCTAACAGGCTTGCCCAGGGTCACACACTTTATGTGTGCTTGAGGTAGGATTTGGACTCAGGTCTTCCTGGCTTCAAGAATGGTCCTCTAATAATAATTAGCAGTTGCATAGGGCTTTAAGGTTTACAGAGCACTTACAGATATCTTGTTTTTATTCTCACAAAATAATCCTGGAAGGTAGGTGCTATTATTATCCTCATTTTACAGTTGAGGAAAGTGAGGCAAACAGGGGTTAAGTGACTTGCCTAAGGTCATGCTGCTAGTAAGTGTCTGAGGTGAGATTTGAGCTCAGTTCTTCCAGACTCTAGACCTGGTATTCTGTCCACTGCCTTTCTATGTACACTATGCCACACTGACTCTTATTAATAATAATAGTAGTAATGGACAATTTATGTAGCACTTCAAGGTTTGCAAAGCACTTCACACATTTACATCAGTTTGTTGTCATCACAGCTATGTAATATAGGTGCTATTATTATCCCCATTTTACAGATGAGGAAACTGACCCTGAGAGCAGCTGAATGATGTTCTGGGGCCATAGAACTAAATGTCTGAGCCAGATTTCAAGCCCTAGGACTATTGAACCTCTTTGGGCCTCAGTTTCTTCATCTATGAAATGAAGGTGTTGGGACCACATGATATCTAAGTTTCCTGCCAACTCTTATATTTTATGATTATATTATCTACCTGTTTTTGCCTAGTGCTATGCTAAGGACCATAATTAGCCACTGACAGATAGAATCCCTTTGTCATCTGGGAAATCCATTTCCAAGTAATTGGAAAAGCTGTAGTTTCAACAGACTATTATTTTTGCTTTGATTGTTTTGTGACCTACACATGCTGCCGGCGTGGTGTGGTGGCTAGAGTGCTGGGTTTACTCAAAGGATGTGGATTCAGACCTGATACTATTAAAATGATCTTCCTAAAGCTGAAGTCTGAACATGTAACTCCTCCACCTTCCCCATTCATTCAACTCCAGTGACTCCTATCACCTCCAGGATCAAAAATATAATCCTATCTTTGGCTTTCAAAGACTAACCCCTTCCTCCCTTTCCAGGATTCTTATACCTTACTTCCCTCTATGTATGCTGATAATCCAGTGGCTTCCTTTGCTCATCCTCCAATACAACCCTCTCTCAGCTCTGGGCATTTTCTCCAGTTGTTGCCTCTCAGAAGAGGGAACTCTTCCTCTTCATCTCTGCCTCAGGTCCCCTTTCTTCCTTCAAGTTTCTTCTGAAGTCCTACTTTCTGTGAGAAAGAAGCCTTTCCGAGTCCTTCAGCTTAGTGCCTTGGAGACTATTCTCAGTTTCTCCTGTATGTATCTTGTTTGCATGTAGTTGTTTTCATGAGCTCCTTAATAACAGGGACTGCCTTTATTTGTTTCCTTTTTTTATTTTTTAATCTGATTATTTATTTATTTTTGTTACATTTTAAGTTCCAAAATATTTTCTTCCCTCCCCACTAGAGAAAGTCACCATTTGATAAAGATAGATGGATGGATGGATGGATGGATGGATGGATGGATGGATGGATGGATGGATGGATGGATGTTAAGTCTTACTAAACATACTTCTATTTATCATTTCATTCTCTGGAGATGGAGGTGGATAGCATCTCCCTTCAAAGGTCCTTTGTGGTTGATTTGAGTATTTGTAATACTCAGAATAACTTAGTCATTCACAGTTATTCTTTGAACAATATTGCTGTTACTGTATACAACATTCTCTTGGTTCTGCTCATGCCACTCTTTGTTATTTCATGCAAATCTTTCCACATTTTTCTAAAATCATCCTGCTTGTCATTTCTTACAGCACAGTAGTATTCCATCACAATCACACACCACAACTTGTCCAGCCACTCCCTGGTTGATGGGCATGCCCTCCATTTCCAGTTCTTTGCCACCACAAAGAGAGCTGCTCTACCTTTCTCTGTTTCTCCAGCCCTTAGCGGTGTCTGGCACGTAGTAGTTGCTTAATAAATGCTAGCTGACTGACTGACTCATTATGTAACCTTAGACAAGCCACTTCACCCCTCTCTGCTCAGATTCCTCATCTGTAAAATAAAGAGTTGGACTAGAAGCTTCTGAGTTCTCTTCTAGCTCCAAATCTATGATCCTACAATCCACTAAGAGTCTCCCCCACAAAAAAATATTGACATATAGGTTTCATTTTGAAACAAAACTGAATAAAAATTAATTCCATTCTAAGAATTTTATCACACACCTGGAGATAACTGGAAACCTGAAATGTCTCAGAGACTGGGTTCCCAATCCTTAACATTTTTTTTTAAAAGCAGTACAATTAATTCAGATATGGCCACAGACACTTAACTACCTGTGTGACCCTGGACAAGTCACTTCATTTCTGTTGTCCCTTTGCCTCAGTTTCCTAGAAAGGCTGATACAGCACTTCCTTCAGCTCACTGATTAAGCATTCGCTTCTTAGAGTCTGTGCAGGATATTGGTCATCCCAGCTCCAGGTGTCAGGTCTTACCGTTGGCTTTCTTGGCACCCTCTGGAAAGAGCTCTATTATTTTTAATAAAAAGGCCAATGGCTACATTGTATATAGTGCTTTGTGGTTTGCAAATATCACCTCAGTTGGTCCTCACAAGCCCTGTGGGCTAGGTGCTATTATTATCCCCATGTTACAGATGAGGAAACTGAGACTGAGAGATATTAAGTGATTTACTGGTAAGTGTCTGAAGGAGGATTCAAACTGAGACCTTCCCGATTCCCACACTTTTATCTCCTATACCTCCTGGCTAGTTCTCAAGGGAGCCTAGTACTGAGGCCCTTCCCGCAGTCTAAGAAGGCATTTGCATACTCTGCTTGTCTAATACATTTTGCTACTGCTCCAGAGGACTTTGCTGTAAGAGTGTGTGTTTAATTAGATTGATCCACTCCCTCCCTCCCACTTCTATTATGTCCTCAAGAGATTGCCCAGAGTCCCCTCAGGCACTTCACTAACCTACACAGTCGGTGACCTGTAAGGGAATGTTGACCCTAATACCACTATGGAATTGACTCAGTACCCTATTCCCTCACCCCCTTGTCCCTAAGGGAACCATGTGGTGCCCATCCATCCCCATGGGCTCTGGGCAAGGAGAGCATTGCTGCTTCTCAAACTCCACCCCCCTTTTCCCCAGGCACCCACTCTTTTATCCCTGATCTTCCCTTCTCTGCTGATCCTAAGAAAGGAACTGATTGATAGGCCTGGAGATTAACTTTCCACATGGTTGGCCATGTTTAACCCTGTGTTTTCTGGGATAATCCAGGAGGCAGAAAACTAGCCTTCTGTACTACCTCTCCTATGCCGAAGCTTGCTAGATGAGGATGCAGTAACCAGTTGGAGAGGGGATCTACAGGCTATGGCTGAATTAGACCTTGGAATATGGACCTTATCTGAGCCACAAGGACAACCTGAGCAACTAAAGAAAAGAGAAGTGTGAGCAGGGACCCAGAAAGACAGCAGAGATGGATTTGTCACTGAGAATCAACATATCCCTCAGGCTCCACCCAGTTTGAACATGGAATTCAAAGAGCAGAGAGAATTCCTATTTTTGAACATTCTCCTCTGGGCAGATCTGTCAGGAGTCTTCTAGGGGGGTTTTTCTGGTGGTAAAATCTATAAATGACCCCAGCTTGGCTTTTAAATGATAACCAAATGCTTCCCGCCTAGTGATTTTTTGAGTACCCTCAAAAATTCTTCTGAGGACACCTCCAATTTCCAAAACTTCCCCAATGAATACTACTTTAGTTTTGGCCCTAACTAGCCTGGGAGAAAGGTAAATCTGGTCCAGGAAAGTCCATATTCTCCCCTATCAAACATGGTCCCCCAGCCCCAGCCCTAGGCTACTATGAAGGCAAAGCAAAGCAAGAGTTCTCTGGCATTGGTGCTCTTGAGACTTCCACAGTCCCTCTCCAAAAGCTTGTTCTAAGGTCTTTCCCTCTGCTGAGGCCTTAATTTCTAATAATTAGATTCAGATGGAAGACTCAGTATCATAGGCACTCTTTGTCTTTGGCCTAAGAGGATGTTATATATTTCATTTGTGTTTGGTGGCCAAGGATCAACTCTTGCTCTGGGACACATAATGGGATCATTGAAACAATCTTGCTTCCTCCCCAGGTCCCCTCAATCTCCTTATTCTGTAAAATGGGGAGAGTAATATCCTGGATGGGGATAAGTATAAGATTTAATCTTTGATATGAGCTCAGAAGAAAGGTCAGTCATAGCAGCCTCATAATTATATTTCATAGTGACAAAGTATAAATAACATGAATCAAGCACACTCCATTCCTCATGCCTTCTTTTGCACTTTCACTCTCTCTCTCCTCTCTCTCAGTGTTTGGATAAATCACTACAGAGCATCCAAGCCAAATGTCCAAACCACCCACTCTCTTATTCCCAGCAACTGAGTTAAAATGAGACCAGCTGAAATCTGGGCCAACCCCTCCAATGACTTGCGTGTCTGATTATTATTCCATGATATGAAACTCAAAATAAATCAAAAAAGAAAAATTTGCCAGACACTAGCTAATTCACAAAAACACATTTCTAACCTCCTGAGTACTCACAAAAGCTGAGATACACTAGTGCTGCTGCCCCTATGCTTAAGGGCCCACAGAAGAACCTTAACAGATCTCTCTCCTCCCCACCACCTCCTTTCCCCTTCTCTCCCCCCTTCCTTACACTTCTCTCTCCAGATAGATAGATAGATGACTACATATACATACATACATGCACATAGCATAGCCTTATTGAAGTTTTGTATTCAGCTTTAGGTCCCATGCCACTGAATGGGAGCACCATGTAGAATCATGTGGAAAGAGCACTGACCTAGAAAGTCCTAAGATGGGAAAAGCCCTAGGTTCTAAGTTCTAGTTCCAGTTCTGTTACCATATTACCTTAGCCAAGTCATGCCTAATTTCCTGTAAAATAGCAGATGAAAGTCTGTTTGGGCCCTGTGGTCTCTCAGACTTCTCCAGCTCTGACATTCTAAGGTTTTTGAGTCAAGTCTAAGAACAAGAGACGGTGGCTGAACTGAGAGACTTAAAAACATGAGAAGAGGTGAGAGACCTAGAACAAATTAACATCTTAGAAATGAGAGAATACTGGAAGATTTTCAAGAAGCCTTCCTTCAGCTTTCCTGAGGATGGAACAAGAGAAAATTGGTATAAAATTGGTACATAAAGAGAACTCTTTAGATTAGACAGAAGGTGGAAGTTTCTGACCACATGACATGTTAAGCCAGAAATGAATTTCCCCCCAAAAAAGACAATCATTTTTAAAGTAGAATTGTTGCAATTTGGACCTCCTTTAGGCTGGACTATTGCAATAGCTCCCTAATTGGCTTCTCTGACTCCAGTCTCTCCTCTCTCCACTCCATCTTCCCCACAGCTGTCAGAGTAATATTCCTAAGCCCAGATCTGACCATGCTACTCCTTATCCCTGCTCTAGAAACTTCAGTAGCTCCCTGGTTCTCCTAGGACATTTAGATATTTAACGTTTAGAGCCCTTCAGGATCTAACTCAAGCCTACCTTTCCAGACCTAGCCTGCATATCATTTCCCTTCACTAGCTCTATGTCCCAAGCAAACTACTATTACCTGCTATTTTTTATATATGACATTTCATCTCCTACCTCCATGCCTTTGAATTATTCCTGGAATGGTCTCTGCCCTCACCGTTACCTTTGGGAATTCCTATTTTCTTTCAGGGCTTTCATGTGAGGTCTTTCCTGATTCCTCCCAGTTGAGGGTATTTCCTCCTTTCCCCAATATTACTTTTGTACATATTTTATGTTGGTATTCTGTGTACATGCTGTCTCCCCCTGAGTGGAAAATAAACTCCTTAGAGAAGTTCTGTCTCATTTTTGGTTTTATTCCTCCAGAGCCTGGCATGAATAGACACTTAATGTTGGATTGAATTGGCTCCAAGTTTAATGGTCTTAACACTATACATGGAGATAAAATAAGATTATTAGTACATGAAGCAGGGTCTCTTTATAATTATATATGGATTCACACACACATAAGATATATAACAGCAGCCTCTCTTTGACAGCCTAGGCCTGTTATTCCAAGCAATTGGCCAAGAAGTTAAATGATGCCGTACATTCTCAGCCCCTACCTCTCTCTGGCCTTCATGTGCCCCCAGCAGTTAACTTCTCAGCCATACCACGAGTCTGATTCATTTAACCTTGAACGATAGCAGAGCATAAAGACTGTCTAGAGATATCAAGTGACCCCTGCAAGACCTTTCTTAATATGACTAAAGACTGGAAATAGGGCAGGGGGGAGAGGTAAGGAAGCAATGCGGGAAGTAGGTCAGGAGGGAGTCCAGTGGAAAGTCCAGCTTCAATCATTTGCTATTGGAAAGCATAACAAGAAGCAAAACATATCTGGAGGACTGAGGGGAGAGGAAGAAGAAAGATGAAGAGGAATGGGAAGAAAAAAGATAAATGGGGGGAACGGTAAACCGAGAGAAGTTGCATGATTTATATGAAACTTAAATATAGCTTCTAATAACTCCAAAAATGTATCTTTAAAAAAATAATGTACCTTTCTGTTTTGGAGATGGGTTATTTTGTCACCCCTATCCCACTCCCCTCCTTACCCCCAGAAAGTTAGAGGTTAGCTCCATTTGCAGAGGAGAGATAAGGAGATTAATTTCTATGACTGCAGTGTTTTCTGTGGTTCACATTCTAAATACATGGTCCTTCTGCTTAGGATTAGCAGAAGGGGACTATCCCTATAAATACAAATAGGCAACATACTTTATTAGCTGTGTGACCTCATACAAGGGAACCTCTCATTATCAGTTTTCTTATCTCTAAAATGGGATAATATCTTCTCAACCTACTTCACAAGTTCATTGCAATGAATGCTATTGGTAAACTTTAGAGCATTGTACTAATATGAGTTATTGTCAATAGTGATCAGGCTGATTAAAAAATCTAAATGAGGGGTGGTAGTAGAGAGAATAAGCATTTATTAAGAACCTACTATGTGCCAGGCATTGTCTTTACAAATATTTTCTCATTCGATCCTCAGAACAACCCTGGGAGGTGTGTTATTATGACCTCCAATTACAGTTGAAGAAACTGAGGCAGGCAGAGGTTGACTTAAAGGAAGAAAGACAGTTGAAAGGAGAACTGTTAATCTGAAGTAAAAAGGTTTAATCTTGGAACCAATTACTGAAAACTGGGGGACAAAGAAAGGAAAAAAAATATGAAAGAGAATAATTGCCCACTACTTATACTTAAAACTCTAAACATCTTACCTTGTCATAGTGTTCATTGAATTTTTGTTTTCTATTATGTGGCCCTGGCCTTATACAAATAGAGATAGATAATTTAAGTACTTAAAATGTACTAGGCAACGTGTGAAGAATAATGTCAAAAAGCATGAATCTACCCACCTTCAAGGAGAGTACATTCTAATGGCGGAAGATCATACGTAAGAATGGAGCTGGAAGGGGTGGGGGAAGCACACAGAAATGTCTAGGGAGTGACTGGGGAAGCCTGGCAAGTTCCAGACAAGTTGTGGCGAAATCTCTCCTATTCAATCCCAAAGTCCCCAGGGCATAGTATAAAGTTTGGTTTGGTTTTGGGGAGGGCAGGGGAGATTGGATCTGGGGATGATAGGGTGAAGACGACAGGAAATGACTATAATGTCTAGAAGGGCCTTGGTATCTGAAGTGATTAATTTGAGCCATTAGATTGAGGGGCTTCCCTTGCACCCAGGAAGAGTCAGCCAACTTCAGTTTGGGTGAACACTAACCTTATAAAATGACATCTTGGAAATCCTCCCCTGGAAATTACATCAGTTGGTGGTCAGTTGTAGCAACCCAGAGCTAGGTATAGATTCTTGGCTACACTCTGAGAAATGGGCTTTTTACAGGAAAACCCTGAATTATAAACAGATCAAAACTTTACTCTCAGTCATTGGTGGTTAGACTACCCCTGTAGCTCTCTCCCTCCAGATGATGCTTTACAGTAAATCTTTCCTCTAAGAACAAGCCATTCCTCTAGTGCTCTGCTTCTGTCTTAACTTCCTGGCCTTTCTCTCTTGCCTTACAGCTGGGATGAGAGCAGCAGCATCAGCAGTGGCCTCAGTGATGCCTCCGACAACCTTAGTTCTGAAGAATTCAATGCCAGCTCCTCACTCAACTCCCTCCCCACCACGCCTACTGCTTCTCGAAGGAACTCAACTGTAGTGGTAAGTGAGTCTGAAAAATGGCAGGCCAGAGTGACTCTGACCCACAGTACAGGAGACTCTAAGAGACCAAGTGGGCAATCTTCTCAACCCAGGCCTTCCAAGGACATATACATACTGACCCATTTCCTTGTGCCCTGAACCACATTCCTTAGTGAGTCAGGGCAACCACATTGACTAAACCTTCCCCTGAACCATCCAACGTGTCTAGAGTTAGAAGTTGTATCTCCTCCCCACCTCTGCAGTTCAGGAGTTCCATTAATTTAGGGGTGAAAAACACAAAATGTGAAAAACACAGTGAGGACTAGAGTGGGGAAAGAGGCAGCCAAGACCTCTCTTCATTTAACTCTTGTGTTCCACAAGTATTTCAAACATGTCCACAACAGAACTCACCAGATTTCTGCCCAAACCCACCCCTTTTCTGAGCGGTTTCCTCCCACTTTCAGGGGAGCCACCATCTTCCCAGTTACCCAAATTTGAAGCCTTCTTGTCATCTTTGACTCTTCCTCCCCCCTCACTCTCTATATATAATTAGTTGCAAAATCTTGTTTCTATCTCCATAGTATCTCTTGTATTATCTCATGTATTCATCCCCTTGTCTCGTCTCACACAGCCACCACCCTGGTTCAGGTGCTAATCACCTCTCCCCGGGACCAATCCTATGGCCTCTTCATTGATCTCCCTGCTTCTGTCTCTTCTCATTCCAAACCCTTCTATGCAGTTGCAAAGCCACTTCCCATAGCATAGTTTGTAACATGTCATCCTTCTACTATTGATTCCCTGACACTTCCAGAGTTAAAGCCTTGCATAACCTGGCCCTGTCCTGTCTTTCCAGTGTTATTACACATTACTCCCCTCCTCTCACTCTACAATCCAGCTTTACTGACCTCCTGGCTGCTCCTCCTACACAACATTCTATCTCTTCCCTCTGGCCTTTGCCCTGGCCATCCCACATGCCTGGAATGCCTTCCCTCCTCTCCTCCACTTCCTAAAATCCCTGGCTTCAGTCAGTACTCAAATCAAAGGGCATTTTCTGCAAGAGACCTTTCTCAGCCTCACCCTCTCACCCTCCAGCACTAGCATCTTCTCCCTTCTGGTTACCTTTCATTTATTCTGCATGGATATGTATGTGTACACATAGGGTATTCCAGATAGATCAAACTGGGAGGGGAAGACCCTCAAGGTTGCTGTCCAGAAGAGAAACAGTTACCATTTACATTCACTCTGAACCAGGAGGACCCAAAAAAAAACCATTAAATGGTGCTTGGACAGGTCAGGGACCAACTGTTGTCCAATCAATGAGCATCTCTCTGATGTCATGATCCTCTTCGAGAACAAAGGACAAGCCACACACATGGTCCTGATAGATATATCAGTAAATAGATACTGGACTTTTGGAAAAGTAAAAATGGTCTTTGCCATAAATGAACTTATAGTCTAACAAATCTGTGATATATACACATATGCACACATACAGATAGATATAGATATGTAGATCTATAGGTATATTAATAGATAGAGATAGTATGTTCTGAAAGTCCTGGCATAATTTTAAAGCTCTTCTTGGGGACACCCTGTACATATATGTATATATACATAGATATTTCCATACCGATATATATGTGTATTTATCAGGCATATTGGCTCTCCCATTAGATCATAAGCTACTTTAGGGCAAAGGCTATTTTTGCCTTTTCTTTGTATTCTTAGTTCTTAGTATAGTAACTGGCAAATATGAAATCCTTAACAAATGTTTGCTGATTGATTATAATCATCCCTTCACCTGTAAATCTGGCAAGTAGTTCAGGCAAGGCCTAAGTCTCTCCACCTCTCTTCCCCTCCCCAGTTACGCACAGACTCAGAAAAGCGCTCACTGGTGGAAAGTGGGCTAAGTTGGTTCAGTGAGTCAGAGGAAAAGGGTCCAAAGAAACTAGAATACGACAGTGGCAGCCTTAAGATGGAGCCTGGAACCTCCAAGTGGAGGCGAGAACGGCCGGAGAGCTGCGATGAGACTTCCAAGGGTGGAGAGCTAAAGAAGCCCATCAGCCTGGGAACCCCAGGTTCCCTGAAGAAGGGCAAGACTCCCCCAGTGGCCGTCACCTCACCCATCACTCATACAGCCCAGAGCGCCCTCAAAGTAGCAGGTAAGCCTGGGGAATGGGGTGGGGAGGGGGCGGTGCAAAACAGGGCTACTCCAGCTTGGAATCTTCTTTACTTCTGCTCCTGACACCAACCCATGGGATGCTTCCATAAGCTTCCCAGTGGTTTCTTCCAGAATTGCTTCACTCCTCTTTGACTCTGGGACAACGTCCATACAATCCTAGAGATGCTGATGTACAAGGAGAGGATTATCCCTAAGGCACTTGTTTTCTATCCTAGAGAACTTCAAAGAGATAAATCATAAATCAAACAGCTCAATCAAGACAGTTTTTTATTGTCTGTAAATGTTCCCAGCCAGCCCTATGAATATCTCTTAGCCTTTATCAATATCTCCCTCAGGTCAGTGGTTGCCAGTTGTTTTCTTCACGTATAAGAATCCCCTTGTAGTTTTTTTGTTTTTTTATTTTGCTTTTCCAGAATTCTTATTGGGTTTAGCCCCTTCTTGGCCCTGATGTATGAAACCCCATCCATCCTAGCCACTAGAGATGCTCCTGCTATGAAAGCAGGGTACCTAGACACTTCAAGTCTTTCCAGAACAATCCCCTAGGTGCTCCTAGGAGATTTCTGGAATTTTCCTCCTTTGGCTGAGGCTTCCTGAGCGTATCTGATGTCTGTTCAAATTTGACTGGGTTCCCCAAATTCTAGATCTGTAGCAATTTGACTGCAGTCCATTAGACCTGCACAAAGGGACAGTAAGGAGTTTCAAGAAAGGTAGTTAGTTTCTCATTCCCTAGACCTGACCTCCTCCCTACTCTCTCACAGGCAAGCCTGAAGGGAAGGCCTCGGACAAAGGCAAACTCTCCGTGAAGAATACGGGGCTGCAGCGCTCCTCCTCAGATGCTGGCCGGGACCGCCTTGCAGATGCCAAGAAGCCCCCCTCAGGTATTGCCCGACCCCCCACCTCAGGCTCCTTTGGCTACAAGAAGCCTCCCCCAGCCACAGGCACGGCTACTGTCATGCAGGCAGGTGGCTCCGCCACCCTAAGTAAGATCCAGAAGTCATCGGGCATCCCTGTCAAGCCAGTGAATGGACGTAAGACCAGCCTGGATGCCTCCAACAGCACGGAGCCTGGATTCATGGCTCCAGGGGCCCGCACCAACATCCAGTATAGAAGTCTGCCTCGACCAGCCAAGTCCAGCTCCATGAGTGTTACTGGCAGGGGCGGACCCCGTCCTGTGAGCAGCAGCATCGATCCTAGTCTCCTTAGCACCAAGCAAGGCAGCCTGTCAACTTCAAGGCTGAAGGAGCCTTCCAAGGTTGCTGGGGGTCGGACTACTCCAGCCCCTGTCAACCAAACAGACAGGGAAAAGGAGAAAGCCAAGGCCAAGGCAGTGGCCTTGGACCCAGACAATGTTTCTTTGAAGAGTATCGGCTCACCAGAGAGCACCCCTAAGAATCAAGGAAGCCAGCCACCAGCCACCAAGATGGCAGAGCTGCCGCCAACCCCACTCAGGTACTGGCATTCCTCGGCTCTCCTCCTTTTAGCCCTGTGATAGCACATTTGCATAGATGTACCTAAAGGTCTTTTACAAAGCTCTTTTCTCACAACAACTCTATGAGAGTTAGCTCAAGTGTTATTATTTTTATTTTTAAATAATTTGATTTTTATTTTTTTTGTTTTTTTATTTTATTTTTTTATTACTTTGATTTTCTCCTCAATTTCTACCCCACCCTCCCCCAGAGAACCATCCTTTCACAATGAAGAAATTAATTGGTTGTCTGGTTGGTTTTAAAAGAAAGAAAAAAAGAAAGGGAGTAAATCATTAAAAACCAATCAAGAGATTAAAAAAAACCAGCTAATGTTAAATTCAGTCCTCCATACCCATGGACCCCAGCCTCTGAAAAGGAACAGGGGAAATTATCTTCTCATCTCTCATCTTTGGGACCAAGCTTGTTCTTTATAATTTAGTCAAATATCATTAACCCTATTTACAGATGAGAAAGTAGAGGCATGGAGAGATTAAGTGACTTGTCTAGGGTTAAAGCCAGGAATCAAACCCAGTTATCCTGGTATTAAGTTCAGCATTTTCTTACAGCACTCTGTTCCCCATAATACATGACTTGTGCTATATTAATGTCCAGGTTTCTTTATAAAAGAGTTTATTTCTTCCTCTGTGAATATGCTGTTTTTTTTCCTTTAACTATCAGGGTCTAGGTCTCCTTCCAGTATTTCACAGCAGCACTCAGTATAGGGTCTGCCCAAAGGGAAAGGACCTTTACTAAATTATTTTTCTTAACTCAATTTCCCTCAGGGCCACATCCAAGAGTTTTGTTAAACCTCCCTCTTTGGCCAACTTGGACAAGGTCAATTCCAACAGTCTGGACCTACCATCCTCCAGTGAAGTCCACGCCCCCAAGATCCCAGATCTGCATCCCACAGGCTCAGCAGCGGGTGGTCCCCTTCCCACTTGCTTCACTCCCAGCCCAGCACCCATCCTCAATATTAACTCAGCCAGCTTCTCTCAGGGCCTGGAGCTTATGAGTGGCTTCAATGTCCCCAAGGAACCCCGCATGTACCCCAAGCTCTCTGGCTTGCACAGGAGTATGGAGTCGCTCCAGATGCCAATGAGCCTGCCCAGTGCCTTCCCCAGTAGTACCCCTGCCCCCACCACACCTGTACCCCCTGCTGCACCCTCAGAGGAAGAAGCAGGGGAGCTGACCTGGAGTGGGAGCCCAAGAGCTGGGCAATTGGAAAGGTAAGAAAATGGCAAGGGGAACTGTCTTCCTGGCCCTAGCCCCTTTCTCCTACCTGCCAAATTGATATAGCTGACTGATCCTTCTCCCTGTCACTATCCCCTACCTACCCCTTACCCACCTACCCATCCCCCACTCTCTTTATTGTCCTAGTTTCCAAAGAAGTTCTCCTAACCTGAGCCTTGCTTCCTAATCCTGGTAAAGTGTTTAGCCTTCCCAAGAGTAAAAAAGAGCTTCTGGGAAATCATCCATGGCATTCTCTGGGGCCTTTTCTCTTCTCTTTCTGTTTATGGAAATAAAGTAGTTCCTTGTTCTATCAAAGCTGGATGCTCTATAAGCAAGCCTCCAGAGCCTTGCCAAATTACCTCCAGTGAATCTTTCAGTCCAGTAGTCACAGATGCTATCTTCTGAGTTAACACAAGTAACACTTTGCATCCTTTCTAGTCATATATCATCCATGCACATGTCTTCTCCCTCTTAGATTGCAGCATCTTATATTTGAGTCTCCCTGAGCATCTAGCCTAGTGTTATGCACATAGTAAGTGCTAAATGAATGTTTGTTGCATGAAGTGGAACTGATTTGAATACAGTTGACTTTCTCCTCTTTCATTCCTATAGTAATCAGCGAGATCGGAACACACTTCCCAAGAAGGGACTCAGGTAACCCAAGATACATATTTTTCCTTTCTTCTTCTTTAGCCCCTTTTCCTTCTTTCCTGACAGTTCCTTCGATTCACCCACCCCCATTTGCTAGTTTAGTGACCCGCCTGGCCTACATGATTTATGAGTCAGCTCTATATGAGTTATTCCTTCTTGGTAAGAGGAAAAACATGTTTCTGCAGGAGAAACAGTGATTTGCACATAGTAGGTGACTAATAAGCGTTGATTAAGCCGAATTGAGACAATAAACATGCCCCTTTCATCCAGACCATCAGATTTTTCTCTGGATGAATTGTATCTCTTTCACCCCATACCTCAGGAAAATGTTCAACTGTCTGGTAAATTCAGATGGCCTCAAAAGGGCATCGTACTTGGCCAAATCCATGGTGGGCCTTCTGGTGAGCCAGTGGTTATAGCCAGAGTTATCTGGTCTGAGGCAGCATGGTTTAGGGGGAAAGATACTGGACCTAGAAATGAGAAAAATGAGCCTCAGTTTCCTGTACCACAAAATGGGAATAATAACACTTCTACTAACCAACCTCATTGGTTGTTATGAGGAAACAAAGAAGGAAGGGAAGGAGAAAGTAAAGGAGGGAGAGAGAGGGAACGAGGAAAGAAGGAAGGGAGGGAGGCAGGGAAGGAAAAAGGGAGAGAGAGAAAGGGAAGAAAGGAAAATGGAAGGAAGAGAGAAGATAGATGTTAAGTGCCTGCTATGTACAAGGCCAGTGGTGGGGAACCTGCGGCGCCTCCAGGCCACATGTGGCCCTCTAGGTCCTCAAATGTGGCCCTTTGACTGAATCCAGACTTCACAGAACAAATCTTTTTATTGAAGAGATTTGTTCTGTAAAACTTAGATTCAGTCAAAAGGCTGCACTTGAGGACCTAGAGGGCCACATGTGACCTTGAGGCGTGGCAGGTTCCCCATCTATACTAGGCACCATGTATTTTGCAAATAAATCATTTGATCCTCACAACCACACTAGGAAGTAGGTGCTTTTATTGTCTCCACTTTGCAGTTGAGAAAACTGAGGCAAACAGGTAAAGTGGCTTGCCTGAGGTAACACAGCAAGTAAGTTTCTAAAGCTAGACCTAAACTCAGGTCTTCCTGACTCCAGGCCCAACATTCTATCTACTGTGCCATTTAGCTGCAGAACCTAATATGTGGCCCCTAGCGAAGTGTTCCTGGCTACTTAGAAATGAGCGATACTGTTTCTATGATCACTAATCAAACGGTACTTTCCACACGCAGCCATGTGGCTACAGTGTGATATATAGTGAATAGGTCTTAGAATCATAAGACGAGTTCAAGTCCTTGGCCTGGTACTTGCTGGTTGAGTGAATGAATAATCTCTTAGCTTCCTCATCTGTAAAATAGGGATAATAGGAGCACCTCCCTCGCAGGGTTGTTGTGAGATCAAATGAGTTACCACTTGGAAAGCACCTAACAAACCTTAAGTATCATATAAATACTAGTTGTTGGTGCAGCCCGATGGAGATTCTGGGTCTACATCTATGCCCTGCTGTAGGGGATGGAGAACTAGACTTGGAGTCAGGAAGGTCAAGATTTAAATCTTACCCCAGATACCAACCAACTCATCTATAGCACAAGAGGGTTGGAACTAGATGGCCTCTGAGTGCCTTTCTGGCTCTAAATCTTTGATCCGTGATCACCCTTGTACTCACTGTCCCAAGCCAAATCAGCTCAGACCTCCCATCTCCCGGTCTCATCCAAAGCCCTGGCACCAGTTACACCCTGGCTGCTTCCTACAGGTACCAACTGCAGTCCCAGGAGGAGACCAAGGAGCGGCGGCATTCCCATACCATTGGGGGGCTGCCAGAGTCAGATGACCAATCAGATCTGCCTTCACCACCTGCCCTCTCCATGTCTTTGAGTGGAAAGGGCCAGCTCACCAACATAGGTCAGTGCTTTGCTTTGCTTTGCTTGCTTTCTTTCTTTCTTTCTTGGTCAATTTACTGTTGCATAGAAGAAAGGGGCCATCCTTTAGGTCAGGAAAGCTGGCCTCTTGGTTTTCCACCTCTGATTCATTTCACTGAATTATGCATTAGGGATGACAGTAGTAGGTGTCTTATGGTACTTCTGTTTCTCTATCCCAAACACAAACCAATGGATATTGGCAAATTGCTTTTGACTCCTAAATTAGAAAGCAGCCCGATTGACTCTTGGTATTCTGAGTCTTGCCTGGGACCACCATCATGCTGGGGGCACTGAGTGACAAAAACAAATACAGTGAGAGTGCTGGAATCTGCACCATGCTGGGGGTACTAAGCAACAAAAGAGAGTTTTCTCCTTTGTCCCTGCCGGCATCACAACCAAGAAACAAGTGCCCCAATCTCTTTGTCCTACCAAGCCTGGCCAGAAGTAGGGCAGTGAAGTCCTCATGAAGGTAAGGAGAAAGGAAGGCAGAGTGAAGAAAAGGTTTTGAGTTTAAAGGATAGGATCTGCCCCCTAGCACCAAAAAAACACCACACCCAGTTCCTCCTGCCTTACCAGCTGCTGCCTCTGGATGAAGGCCACCCTACCCTCAGGCATTGTGCTGCCTGGAACTTGTTCTGCCCTTAGTCCCACCCAATCTTTTCTTGCCTTAGAGCCCTGAGGAGGGGAAGCCAGGATAGGACTTTGTTTTCTGTAGGGGAAGAAGGGAAGGAAAAACAGCTGGGCACCACCACAAGACCGGGCTCAACAAGACTGTCAGTGTGATAGGACATGGGGCCAGACTGTCAGGGCTGTATGTGGTGTCTCTCTGGAAACCATTACCTGTTCCACTGGTGAGGAAGTCAAGGTGCAAGCGAAGGGTTCGAGGCTCTGTAACATGGCACCTCCCCTCTGTAACATGGCACTTCCCCGTGGCACTAAGAATCTACCACTAGTGAAACTGTGTGAAATTGGAGGTCAGCACAGTGCAGCACAAAAAAAGACTGGAATGCTGAGAGGGGAAAGTGGTTAAGTATCAATCTTCAGATCAATAAGGGTTATTATGCAAAGGATAGGGCCCGGCTGTTCCATATCACCACAGAGGACCACACAAGAGGAAATAGATTTATAGTTCAAGCTTAGGTACTCATGTTAAACAGGACCAGGGGGAAAGGGTTGCAAAGAATGAGAGAAGAAGGGTGAAAAACCTTCATCTGAAGAGATCTTTCAATTAGACATCAATCATTTAGCAAGCACCTATTATATTATATACCAAGCAATGTACCAAATACAAAGACAAAAATGAAACAGTTCCTCTTCTCCAGGTGACGTTGGATCTGGGGAGACAATGGATGCATATATAGATAATAAATCCAATATCATGGGGGGAAGGGCAAGGTGCAAGCCATGGGAGGCATCAGGAAAGACCTCATGGAGAAGATGGAGCTTGAGCAGAGTGTTTGAAGGAAACTAGGGATTCTGAAAGGCAGAAGGGAGGAGTGAGGGCCTTCCAGACATGGGAGACAGCCTTTGCAAAGACATAGAGATGGGAGGTAGTGTCATGGGTGAGGAACAATAGGAAGGCCAGTCTGATTGGACTATAGAGCGTGTGTGAAAGGGATTGGTGTAACAATAAGGCTGAAAAGATACACTAGAGCCAGGTTGTGAAGAGTTTTAAATGCCAAATAAAGAAGTTTGTATTTGACCTAGAGGTAATTGGGGTCTATTGAGTAGAGGACTTAGTCAGATGTGTGCTTTAGGAAAATCGCTTTTGGCAGCTATATGGAAAGTGGATTGAAGAGGGGAGAGGTCTGAGGTAAGGAATATGCTTAGGAAACTATTGCTTGGACTGGGGGAGAAATGATTAGGGTGGGGAGAAGGGAAGATGTGAGAGATGTTGTGGAATTGATAAGACTTGGCTAAGAGAGAATGAGAAGTTGAGGATAGAGGGATGGATTTCTCCAATCATCATGACTCTAGACAGAGCCTGATTGCACACCAGATATGAATTAGGCTTTGACCAATACGTTTAATCTACTGACCCAATCTGATTGATCATCTACTTGCAGGCCAGGGGAACTCTGGGTAGGGAGGGTCATATTTCTTGCAACCCTGATGCTGACCCCAGTAGTAGAGAAACACAATTCCACAATGTTCCCAATTTGAGGAGGAGACTTTGCTCCCTTTGATAATACTAAACCCTTGCATCCCACAGCTCCACGCACCTTCTCTAGCCTTCCCTGTAATTCAAATCCCTTTCTTGGTCTTTGTACTTCTGGTAGTGGGGTCTTAGATCCTCCCAGGCTGTTAGTTATGTTTCCAGCTATCAAAGTAATGGCACCACTCCCATTTTCATGGATTAATCCATGTTGCTAGGGGGTACTCCTATAACAGCTGCCAGATTCCCTAGCCTGGCTTTCTCTAAAAGAGTGAAAGGGGCCAGGGTGGGGGTCCTTAGAATCAGCAACCATCTTTGCTCCTTCTCTCCAGATTGCAGTCCTATTCCACTGAGACCCAGCCTCACGGTCCCAAACTCCCAACTGCACGCACATTCCCACTGGCCCATTTGCCCTCTCCCTCCCCTTGTCCCAGGCCCTTCTTGCCAGATGTCTCCCACACACCTGCTGCTCCTTCCCCCAAGGGATTGGAGTGCTCATGACCCTGCCTCTTCTCCCTGCCCTCCCCCTCCCTTCCCTCTATCCTTCCAGTGAGTCCCACTGCAGCCACTACGCCAAGAATCACCCGCTCCAACAGCATCCCCACCCACGAGGCGGCCTTCGAGCTATACAGCACCTCCCAAATGGGAAGCACCCTGTCCCTGGCCGAGAGACCCAAGGGGATGATTCGGTCAGGATCCTTCCGAGACCCCACGGACGACGGTGAGACTTCATGCATCGCGGTTCACGCTCATTCCAGCCCAGCTGGGAATTTCTCTCACCCACCACTTCCACCACCACCTCCACCCCGACTATTTTCTCCTCCTTCTCCTCCTCTTCCTCCTGTCCTCCTCCACCACCACCACCACCAAATACACAATCCCAAAGACATCAAGTTGGGGCCATTTAGATCTCTCCCCTTGAAAAGCCCTGGTGGCCCCAGAGACCTCAGGACATCATTTCTAAGCACTGGACATTGGGACTGAGCATCAGCCATTGGGGAAGGGGGAGGGAAATGAAGCATGGAAGAGATAAGTGGGACCAACACAAGGCCTTTTCCAATGATCTCCCAGAAAACAGACCAACTATAAAGTAACATGGCAGGAGCTTACCTTAGCTAGAATGAGACACCAATTTGTCCCTCTCACACTAATGCTGCTGGGCTTAGATTTCGAGAGGGGTGTATGGTCTTATTTGTGAGTGTCAGAGCCTGAAAGGTCAAAAGAATTCCTGGGGGATCTGGCTCTCCCTTTATTATTCCTTTCTAGGATTTCCATTCCAAGAGATATTCCTTAGAGATTTTCCTTTGGTTCTTGCAATAGGAGCTTTTTCTTTCCCCTGTATGGATCAGAGTGAATGTTCTCCACAAGATTCTTTCATCTGGCTAATCCCCAGGATTCTATGGAAGCCCCTCAGAAGTGGGGGAGAGGGGACAGACCAGACTACAGGATTGCCTCTGACCAGCTCTGATAAGAAACTCACCCTTCTCTGCAGCTCCACAGCTTTTCAGATAGGGAAGACTCGTGCCTTCCCATGAAATCCTCCTCTCCCTCTCTCCCTTGCAGCCAAGTGCCTCTTGGACCTGGCTGAACAAGGGTGGATTTTGGAAAGAGAGGTTGTCTCTTCACAGGACCTTGTCTCCTCAGCAGAGATCAGGGACCAGCTTTTGAACAGTTGTGATTCCAGTCGTGTCCCCTGCCCTGCTCCCTCTCTGTTGACTCGCCGCCATCCAGAGTCCAAGCTCCTTTCCCCTGGAAGCACCCATTAATTCTTTGCATTCTGTTTCTCTTTCAGTTCATGGCTCTGTGCTGTCATTGGCTTCCAGTGCCTCCTCGACCTACTCTTCAGTAAGAGCGTTGAGTTGTCCTTCTGCATCCCCCAACCCTGCATTCTATTCTGTCCCTTCCCAGAAGCCCCTAATTTAGAGGTGACAGAGGAGGAGGAGAGAAGTGCTTTCTCTTCGTGTATCTTGCCACATGGGTTTCTGGATGGGGAAGAAGGCTTAAGACTCATAGCAATCAATCATGGATCAGAATTCATGGATCCTTTTCTTGTTTCTGCCACCCTGGGCACCCTTGGTGTCTCAGTTTCCCCTTCTGTAAAAGAGGGAGAATCTCTTAGAGGGTCTAGCCTATATTGTGATAAAAAGAAAAGAATGAGGTAGAATGGCCTTCCAGGACTCCTAGGTTCAGTAGTCAATAACATTCATGGCATGTTGCCTGTGCACTGAGCACAGGGAATTCAGGACTTTCGAGATTCTGAGTTCTTCCCTGAAATCCTCTTCCTTCCTGAGAGACCAACAAGGTAGAGAGTTTTCTACTGACCAGATAAGACAGATGGGAGAGGGCCTGTGCTTAGGACGTAGGGGACAGAAGGAAAAGAATGCCATATTATAAATCATTAATAAAAAAGCATTTATTCAATGCTTTGTGCCAGTCATTACACAAAGATTTAGTAATACAAAGTAGCTTTGTTGGCAATCCTCGATTTACAATTGAGGAAACTGAGGCCTTAGAAGGTTTAAGCATCTGCAATGTAGTAAGCAACAGGGACGAGCTCAGAATGTAGGTTCTGAATCTGGCCTTCTTCCCACCCCGCGCCTTCCTCCAAGTGAGCCAGTGCCATTTTCTCAGCCCTTCTGCAGACTGATGAAATAAGAGTAGCGTGGCCTCTCGGGAAATCAGACCTGGTTTCAGTCTAGTTGGGGGGTTTGGGAAAGGCAGGGGCATTAACAGTTCCTCCCCACCTCTGTCATGCTTCAAGTCTACCCTGCCACTGATGACCCTGCCGCCTCCATTGTAACTGCTTCCTTTCTTTCTCTCCCTCTCTCCACTTCTGTGCTCCCTTCTTCAGGCTGAGGAGAGGATGCAATCTGAGGTAGGGTCCAAAGCCACTTTCTCTGCTTCTTAACACCACCACACCCCGCTTCCCTACCAGACCTTTCACTTTCCCCCACCCACCCATGCTTTGTGTTTCCCCACTTTCTTATAGCAAATCCGGAAACTGCGAAGGGAGCTGGAATCATCACAGGAGAAAGTGGCCACACTGACATCTCAGCTGTCTGCAAATGTAAGTGTTTTGTTGGAGGGGGAAGAAGAGAGGCAAACAATGTTTATCACGTTACCCTTAGCTGGGAAGGAGAGGAGGTGGTACAGTGTCAGTGACCTGGGCTGCCCTCAGTGCTCTAATCTGACTTCTTGGGTCAATCCCTGTGACCTCATTAAGCCTCAGTATTCCCATCTATAAAATGGGAAGACCCATTCTTGTGCTTTCTCCCATTTTGTCTTACCTAGTATATATCTTATAAGGTTAGATAAAATCATGCTTGCAAACAGCTTTGAGATCCTAAAAGGGGGAGGGGGAGTGAGATTTATCATAAAATCTGTGCCAAGATTGAAGTAATCATGCCATTTACCTTGGGTTATCATGGTCCTGAGAAAGAGTTTATAAGACCCTTGAAATGGGTCACTCCCACTGCTCTAGGGCATGTGATGTTTTTATCCTGGCAGAAGGAGGCAGCCCAGATCTGGGTCATCAATATTCTCTTTGCTGACCACATCACCACACAGAAACCCAACTCCTTCATGTAGAATTGCCATTTCCTGTTAGTCTCCACAAACAACTAGCCAGAATGATGCGAGCTTCAGGATGGGAAGCCAGAACTCCTGGTTTCTACTGTCTACCTGCCCTCACTGATAGGTTTAGGATGAGTCATTTCCTTTCTACAGGCCTTGACTTCTTTTTCTGTATAATGGGAAGAAGCCACCCCATCCAACAAGGCTGTGGGAGTATCTCCTCGCTGCCCTTCCTCCAAAAGAGTAAACAAAACATAACAGCCCTACTGTGAATGGGGAGGGTGGGACAGCTATTTTCCCCAAAAATTGTAAACAACAGCTGAGCCGATCTGCAAGAACCATCCAAGTGTTCAAACAAAAGTAACCGTGTCTGCAATTTCCGCAGTGGCTCCGGTTTCTCTCTCTCCTTCCCCTCTGGGAGACCCAGCTGCTGGGCCTGGGAAGCCATATTTGAACCAAGAACAACAACTCCCACACTCAAAACTAAGCTTGTCCATGTCCCCAGTAAAATCAGAGGGGACCACACCATACAGATGATACTCTTTTCCCTAAACCCCAATCAGGTGGTATTTTTTAAAAGTGACACCAGCTATGTTGAATGTTCACCTCATGCACTCTTTCCCAACCTTGAGGAACCATCAGAATTGAAACATAGCTGGCCATGGTTCACCTCTTCATCCCCATTCCCCGCCAAGTCTTACCCATCAGGGTTGGGGCCTGGGTCATATCCCACAGACCCTGGGAAATTCTTGTCTAGGAAGAGAGAGAGAGAGAGAGAGAGAAAGAGAGAGAGAGAGGCAGAGAGGCAGGCAGAGGCAGGCGCCAGCAAGGCAATAAACATTATTATTTCTGATTAATTTGCACTACAGTCTGCAAACCATCGTGTTCTCAGGACTGGGACAGGGCCAAGAAAAGGAATTTGGAGAAGAATTCTCTTAGAACAGGAAGTTCCCTTTGCCTAAGAGAACAAACCCTCATACCCCAAAGTTGCATGTTCTGCCTCTAAGAGGAAGATCTTGTAGAAGTGTGAAGCTTTCTCCCTAGCTGCAGAAATGACTCCAGGGCCTTCGTCAGGTTTTCTTTTATTGCTTCCTTTGCGTCCCTGGGCTCTCACCCTGGCTTTGTCATTTTCCACACAACTCCTAGGTTGCTGAAACTTTGAGCATACTCTAGAAACAGAGAGGCAATCTAAACTACTACACCCTTGTCAGATGCCAGCACAGTCCACTCAGCATGGCTACTCAACTCTGAGGTCATTTTACAACTTTGGTTGTGGGGGTAGGAAGATCCTAGAAGCCAAAGAGACAGGAAAGCAGTTGGGAGAGAAGCCCTGCTGAGATGAAGAGAGGTCCTTTACCCAGAAAGAGACTGGGATAATGAAGGAGGCAGAAAGAAAGGCAATTGTCTGTAATGGGCAGGAAATCCTCTGAGGAAGCAGACAGGTGGTCTGTTTACAAAGGAGAGTCAGAGGACACATTAAAAGAAGAAAAAGGGAACAGCAGGTGATGAGGTCAGGATGATGGCAGTTTTCCAGGTGGTGGAAGAAAACAGACAACTCAGAGTCACAGAAGACATCTCTCCACTTGGGAATCCTAGTCCCGGTGGCAAATTTATAATGATAATGGGAAAGGAACCGGATTGGAGACAGGAAGATCTGTCGGTATTTAGGCACAAATGAGAAGAGGGTAGGTGCTAGGGGGCAGGAGAATGGGCAAAGGCTAGATTGAGGGCTTGGGCCATTGGCTATAAGTCACCTGACATAGTGTCTGATCTTGAGGATTTCCCTCTAGAGGTAGTTCACTATTACTTGCCTAAAGTCCCCAGTTTGGTCTGCCATCCTACATTCTTCATTCTTTCTCCTGCCCTCATTTCTCCCTGGTCCTGTCCCTCAGTGTCATGTCCCCACCCACATCCACGAATCCTTCTGCCAGCCAGCCAGGGCACAGGCTTACGGCCAGGCCATGTAGGGATCAGCGTTACTCAGGGCTACTTGGCTCATCCAAAACCTTCTCCAAGCCCTCTTCACAGAATACACCCGACACCTAGTGGTCAAACTATGTAATGTCCCTTAGATCAGATTCCTAATGGCAATCTCTCTCCCAAACCTTGGGAGAAGAGGCCTTGACCCTTATTTCCCTAAGTGAAAGACCCAAAAATTGGGGGTAAGCAAGAATCAAGGAAGCATGAGAAAGATCCTTCTCAGGAGAGCAGAGATGGAGTATACATATTATTACATCAAACGCCTAGAAATCTGGGGTTCTAAACAGGAACGCATAGATAGAAGCTCCATAAACTTGGAGAAGAAAAAACATTACATCATTTTCACTAACCTTTGGTTTCCTCTACAATCGCATGTATTTAATTTCATGCATTTAATAATATTCTGAGAAGGGTTCCATAGGCTTCACTAGACTGACAAACGGGTCCGTGTAAACAAAAAAAGATTAAGAATCCTTTCCCTAGAGCCTAGTTTAAGGGGTCCACAAATACATTAGGAAAATGTATTTGGTGAGGATGAATTTTTAAAGGCATTTGTTGATATTGAAGAGTCCCAGAGCTAGTTTTATGGCATTCTCCCCTACTCCACCTCTACTCCCAAATCTTAAGCCATTTAGAAACATGTCTTTGTTTTAGGCTAACCTGGTGGCTGCCTTTGAACAAAGCCTGGTGAACATGACATCCCGTCTTCGGCACCTAGCTGAGACAGCAGAGGAGAAGGTGAGAAAGTTGGGAAATGGAAGGAGCCAGTTTGAAAAACCTGATGGTGGAACAAGGCAGAGACAGATTAAGACCACTCTGCAAAGGCTGACCTTTTTTCCCATCTCCTTCAGGTGCTGGAACTTTCTATTAGGGATGCTACTATCTCTCTGAGAACTTTGCTGGATTTTCTGCCCAGCACCATCAAGCAAATATGATGACTGCCCACTTCTCACCTCAACCAACAAGATAGGATTCTCCAGACCTCTAAATAATGATGCCACCCTGATTTTTCCCTAGGACACAGAACTGCTGGATTTGCGAGAGACCATAGATTTCCTGAAGAAAAAGAACTCTGAGGCTCAGGCTGTCATCCAAGGAGCTCTTAATGGCACAGATGTCACACCCAAGGGTGAGGTTCTGGGAAACAGATAGAGGGGGTACAAAGAGAGGGGGAATGCTCCAACCAGCTGCCAGGCCCTATCCAAAACTGCCAAGGGAGGCTGTCCCTACTTTCCTCCTAGTCACTCTCCAATATGGTGTAGTAACCATAAGTGAAAGGTAAACTGAGACTGCTAGGTTAGCCTGCTGTCTTGGTGATTTATAATCTGATAATCAGTAGTAAAAGTGTAAGAGGGCTTGCCATCTTGAGTGAGAGAATTTGTAGAGTTAACAGATCCCTGCTAATTTGACCTTGAGCTAAGGATCTCTCCCATCCACCCACCCCATTGCACCCCCTCCAGTTCAAGAACTGAAACATCTATCAGAGGGCTATAAAAATGATACCTTGCCTTTTGTATAGTGCTTTCTAACTTAATGTAAAGGGATTTCATATATGTTAAATTATTTAAACCTCACAACCCTGTGTTAGGGGCAAGTACTAATGCCACCGTTTTTACTGATAAGTAAACTAAAGCCTAGAGAAACTAAAGGATCTGCCAACATCACAGGATGATTTATTCAGTCAATCAGTAAACATTTTATTAAGCACCTACTATGTGCCAGGCACACAGTGCTATGTGATAGAAATATAAAAAGAGGCAAAACAGTCCCTGGCTTCAAGGACCTTACAATCTAATTGGGAAGACAACATGCAAACAAATATGGTATTCCTCATTTCATGTCTGTTACATAAAGTTATCATTGTCATCATCAAATGATTTTGAATGAGAGTCTGCCCTAGACTGGGTGTTTTTTGCCAAAGATCCAGGTCTTGCCCTCATGGATTTTATTTTTTCATTTTTTCAATTTTTTTGCAACCTTTTTCTCCATCAACGTCCACAAAGTTTATAATGCCCAGGGCAATGTTCCTGGAAAGTTTGTTTGGCAAACATATTATTTTTGCCTTTTAATTAAGAGTGACTTCAATGGAATTCTCTTTTGAAACTTTTGCCACACCCTGTAGGATATATGAAAACACACGAAGTGTTACCGGCTTCAAAAACTCATCTTATTTATTTTCCCTATGACCTACAAAGTCAGGTAGAAAGGCCAGAGCTCCATCTCTGATCATTAGAGAGTCAAAGAATGGCTATCTTTTTTTCTCTGAGATATGATCATCGTTGGGTCCTTCTGAAGGTGGGCTTTGTCTCTAAGTTTTCTCTGTCTTCACATTCTCCCTGGACTTGCAGAGCTTCGGATCAAGAGACAGAACTCTTCAGACAGTATTTCTAGCCTCAACAGCATCACCAGCCACTCCAGCATAGGTAGCAGCAAGGATGCTGATGCAAAGAAGAAAAAAAAAAAGAGTTGGGTAAGTGAGGGAGGGGGACGAGGGGACCATACAGGACCCTGTTCAAACTTCACTGGGGCAGCACTCTCTCCAGGCTGAGTACTTGTCCCATCACCCATTCTTGCCCAGACCTAAGAGCAAGGTCAACTAACTTCTCCTTTTCCCTAAACTATCTGAACACCTCCACCCCCACCCTTGTCCCTCTGGGACTCTCCGAGCCTCATGAGGCTCAGGTGGAGGAAGGCTGAGGAAATATCCAGAAGAAGACCTTAGATCAACCCCCATCCCCATCAGAACTATGGTGGGAGAGGGGTCTATAGAGGAGGGGGACAATTGCTCATTTTCTGTAGACTTCTGTAGCTTGCTTCTGGAGGAACATTTCTAGAATGCTTTGAGGAAGAGAGTTTTTACAGATGGCTCCCCTCCTCTCCCCATTCCAGACCAGAGGAAGATTTTCTAGAACTTTTAGCCTAAAGAACACCTCTGCATTCATCTTTTTGGACAGGTCTGATTAGCCTCTGGAAGGTCTTTCACAAAC
Organism: Notamacropus eugenii; assembly: GCF_028372415.1. Taxonomy (NCBI): domain Eukaryota; kingdom Metazoa; phylum Chordata; class Mammalia; order Diprotodontia; family Macropodidae; genus Notamacropus; species Notamacropus eugenii. The sequence goes on along the minus strand of NC_092873.1, from coordinate 438,611,848 downwards.
TCCCCAGGGAGCTTTTAGAGCAATCTTGGCTCCTCTTAATGCTTTGTGGCAAAGAGAGGAACACCCCTCCCCACTGGAAATATCACATCCCTCCCAACCCTTCGGCAAGCCTGATTCAGGGCTTAGAACTTCCCACCCCCAACAACCCATATGCCCTCCAGCTCAGGGAAGACCCCAGCTGGATGAAATGAGTGATTAAGTATTGCTTTTTTTCCCTCTCAAATGCTGACCTCAAACCCCTATTTTTTTCCAGGTCTATGAGGTAAGACTCCACCCCTTCCCCCTTCCACCTTTCCCTTTGCCATGACTTCCCCATTTCCAGGGCAATTCATTTACCCTGCACCACATGTCCACTGATGAAACTAACCATCACACTCACATCATTATTTTTAACCCACCTTGCTGCATGGTCCATCCATAGCTACTCCAAATAAGCATAGAGGAGGTGGTCTGGTTGGAGAACTAATGGGAAAGAAAGTTACACACTGCCCTGAATCATTCATTCTGCCCCATCTCATTACAATTCTCTTCCAAGTCACACACACCCCTAACAAGCTGACCTGTAGCCAAATAGAACTCTAACACTTCAGAGAATGGTCTTTCACAGGGGTTACTCAGTTCCATCTCTAGTCACATGAAACTAAAAGCCCAGTGTGGATGATGCTTACCGAATAAATGTTACTATAACCCCAGGCTTTAGAAGCTAATCCAGTTCTGGTCTTGCCCAAAGGGTGTTATTCTAAAATAAGACAAAAGAAGTAGTGAATATTCTCCATCTGAGGATTCCTGAGATCCCAGGGAATATCTACAACCATCTTGGAAATTGGAGTGGTCAGCCTAGGGCAGATTCAAGGTCCTGGTATCTGAGGATCCCTCTAATTATTCCAGACTCATATTGATCATGTTGATTCAAATCTAGTCTTGGGTAGGCAGGCAAGGCTGCAAGTGGTGGTGGTATGAGGTTCACAGCCAGGGAGGGACATTGTTTCCCACAGTAGGCATCATAATGTCCCTATGATGGTCCTGGTCTATCTGCATTCTATCAGTTCAATTAAACAGACATTTGTTAAGGACATGGCATGGACTCTGCATGGTACCAATTGCTGTGAAAGATACAAAAGAAGTGAAGGACAGGGCCCTTTCCCTCAAAGAACTTATAGTCTTGTTGAAAAGACAAGACCTATAACTATACAATGAAGCCAATAACAGATACTAGAAAGCAGATAATTGAGTGCCAAAATAAGTGGTGGAAATGATAAATGCCATGACAAATGGAGGTATGGGATGTGAGCTAAAGCAGCTTGGGAAGGCTTTGGAGTTGGACCACAAAGAATGGTTAGAATTCATATAGGCTTAGAGTAGGGATGAGGACATTCCAGGCAGGAGGAGCTAAGATGTGACAAGAAGCATGAACTTGGTGTTGGGAACTAAGGGGAGATAACTTTGAATAAGTAAAAAGGAACACAATTGTAGAATGCCTTGAAGGGACCAGGAGTTTGGACCAGGTCCGACAGACAATAAACATTTTTGACCATAAAAGTGATGTTATCAAAGTAGTGTTTTAAAATCAATCTAGTCACATTGTCCAAAATGTTGAAGGGATTGGTAAGGGAAGACTGGAAAAGGAGGAGACTAGCTAGGCAACCATTAGAATATTTAGGCTAATGGGTACCTATCCCATGCTCATTGGCACTTTGCCTTGCTAGTTGAAGAGCTGAAGACGTTTGGTTCAGTCCCCATTCAACAAGTATTTATTGAATTCCTACAATGTGCAAGCACTGATCTTTGAACTTTGGTAATCTATTTGCTTGCCCTTAAAAACAGCCAAAAGGGATCTTAGGGTGGCCAGAGAAGACCGGGTTTAATGGGCTCCCAACAGATCAGAGGGGTTGTGACCCTAGCAACGATGATGCTGATGCTGGTTCAGGTGTATCCTAACAGGACGTCCTTAGAATCCTACAGAATTGGAGTTAATACTTGCTGGGCAACTACATACATAAGGCCTCATATCTTGCATGTGCACACATGCAGCTCCCCAGTGCTGCAGTAATGGAATGGAAGTGACACTAATCAGATAGCCCAGGTTCCTAATCCCAGCTCTCTCTTGACTCGTAATGCCCGCTGAGCCTGAGCTTCTTGATCTATTAAATGAGGAGGATGAATTAAGACAACTTTCAGACCCCTTTTAGTTCTAAAATTCACACACACACAATTCACACATGTACAAACACAAATACGCATACTCCCTTATTCCCACATGTGTACACACTCACCATACCTCATTACCTACTTTAATAGACACATACATGTCCCCACTATTACTGGACCATGCCCTGCCTCCAACTACTTGAGCTTATATATTATTCGTAAGGTCACCAGCTACCCACCAGCTGGAGGGTGTCACCAGGCAGCTTCCTATGTCTTAAGAGAGATCCCCTCCCCCAACTACCTGGAAATGGAAGTCTCCAATATCTAGAAAACCCCAATACTTTCTCCTTCCTTCCCCCTGCCATCCTAAAGCCCTGGTTCACCTCTATCCCTTGCAATATTTGGCACCATTCCTACCCCCTCCTGCCACCATCCCAAGTCTGTGTTCCTGGGTGTGTGTGTGCATTCACATGGGTGTGCATGCTGCATGACCAGAGCCTACATGGGATAGCTCCCTGGTTTGCGTTTTTAGCTCGCATTTTTAAGTTCCATTTCAATGAGGACTTTCTCAAGAAGGGAAAAGGGAGGGAAGTTAAGAGTTGACTCACTGGAAAGCACCGAAGTCTGGCTGGTTGGTTCATGTGTGACCAGGTGGGAACAAGAAGACCTGAGACACACTTGAGGCCACTCCTGAGGAGCCTGAGCGGGCTCATGTTTACAGTCTATCCTGGTTGCTGGGTATTAGACAGGTGAGCCCTAGTTAGAGATTGATTCCTGAGGCCCAATAATGCCAGGTCCCAGACCAGGGGTTCTTAACTTAGGATCCATGAACTTGGTTTGTTTGTTTTTTAAGATTTCCATAACTGTATCTTAACATAATCGGTTTCTTTTTTAATCCTATATATTTTACTTTATGCATTTAAAAGCATTATTCTAAGAATAGACTTCCCCAGATTACCAAAGGCATCATGACAAAAAAAAATGGTTAAGAACCCCCAGTCTAAACATTAGTAGGTGTTCTGCTGGGAGAAATAGATTTGAGGCACCCACACTGCAGCAAGGCTCCAGCCAGCATCCATGACCCCCGCTGTGACTGTGCTCTGACTGCCTTCTAAGCTTTAGAGAATACCTACAAGGCTACCCTCTGAGGTACTGTTTGCCTGAACATGAGAAAAAAGGCCTGAACCCAAGCTAAGTCCCCCCCCCCCCCACACACACACACAAAAGACCCAAAGATTCCCTCTTCTATCCCTGCCCCAATTCCTAGATTCTTCTACTCTTACCCCCTGTTGCAAAAAGGGGTCTTATAAAGAAAAGACTTAATCCACCTGGCTGGTATCCTACCATCAGGCAAAGCATCTGTACCTTCAGCTCTCCCCTTTTCAGCGTTTCCAAACCAGCCTTAGCTGGGTCCAGTGCCTGTGCCTGCCTGTCTAAGACAGGGTCCTGATACACAACCCCCTACTTTGCTCCACTCTTGGCTCTGTTCTCTTGCAGCTGCGTAGTTCCTTCAACAAAGCCTTTAGCATCAAGAAGGGTCCCAAGTCAGCCTCTTCTTACTCTGACATCGAGGAGATTGCCACACCTGACTCCTCAGCTCCATCTTCACCCAAACTGCAGCACGGCTCTACTGAGACAGCCTCACCATCCATCAAGTCCTCTAACTCCTCCTCTGTGGGCATTGACGTCACCGAGTAAGCCTCCTCCCTCAGCCCAGGATTCTGTGACCTTACCTGCCTGAACCAGGATCCCATACCTGGAAGCGTTTCCTTCTCACCATGGTATCTCTGAATCCCTAGTGTCCTTCAAGGCTCATATGCCATCTTCTACATGAAATCTCTACATGAAGCTACTCGTGCCATCCCATACCCCTAAAAAAATATACTTTGTATTTATTTTGTACGTCTCTCGTGTAGGGAGGCCTTGTAGCATAAAGAACAGAGTGTGGGCCTCTAAATGAGGAAAATCTGAGTTCGAATCTTACACGTGGCTGCTTAACCCTGGGGAGGTCACTTAAAATCTCTGTGTCCCAGGAAGCTTAAGAATACTAATTGATCATTACTTGCACTAATGCAGCGCATACTGTGCCAAGGGCTTTACAAATTTTATTTCACTATATCCAGTATTACCTCACTGTATCCTCACAACTTACCTGAGAGGTAAGTGTTACTACCAAACAGAGGTTAAATATGTGGCCAAGGTCAATAAGCTAGTAAGTATCTGATGCTAGATTTGAACTCAGGTCTTCTGACTCCAAGCCCAGAGTTCCCTACACCACTGAGATCACAGGTCCAGTTAACAACAATAATGATAATATATGTGTGTGTGTGTGTGTATGTGTATATATACATACACACACATATATTATGGTACATATGACATGTTTTATATATATGGTGTCTATAGACACTTGATGGATACACGTTCTCTCCTTTGAAAGCAGAAGCTGTTTCATTTTTGTCTTTACATCTCCAGTATCTGACACATAGTGGGCACTTGATTAAATGTTTGCTGATTGATTGTTTTGATTGATGCTTCACTGTAGGCCTCTGGGAATGTAATATTAGGAAATTGTCAATAATAATTCCTCTCGAACTGTCCTGGTATGGGGGTAATGTAGGGACTGCTGTCATCATTGATAGAGAACCAGTGTTGTCTTATGAATCTGGAGGTGCTAGAGACATATTATATATCTTAGTCCTCCCAGAAACATCTGTATCACTGAAGGCAGCCTTGTCTGTCTCTCGTTTATTTATCCATTACAATGCTTTTCCCCACCCAAATAGGATGTTCCATGCTAACGAGGAAGAGGAAGAACCAGAAAAGAAAGAGGTGTCTGAGCTGCGTTCGGAGCTGTGGGAGAAGGAGATGAAGCTCACAGACATCCGACTGGAAGCTCTCAACTCTGCCCACCAACTGGATCAGCTCCGGGAGACTATGCATAACATGCAGGTTAGCACAGGGGCAGAGAGTTGGTGGGAGAAGGGTACTGGGTCCTGCTGAACCACAGAAGTCCCTAAGCCCACTCTTTAACTGCCTGCTTTCCCCCCAGCTGGAGGTGGACCTTCTAAAGGCAGAGAATGACCGGCTGAAGGTGGCCCCAGGTCCCTCATCTGGTACAACCCCGGGGCAGGCCCCCGGTTCATCTGCTGCCTCATCCCCACGTCGTTCCCTGGGTCTCGCCCTGGCCCATTCCTTCAGTCCTAGCCTCACAGACACAGGTATCTGCTAGAGGATGAGAGCATTCGTGGGTGGGGAGAGGGAGGCCCACATCATCTGTCCCTACTCTCCCGCTTCTCCCAGAGGCCACCTGAATCCCATTCGAATCCATTTTCTTATTTCCTGGGGTTTGCTAAAGTTTTAGTGTTTTAAGGTTTGCAAAAAACAAACTAACAATGACAAAAAGAAAAATCCTGTACTTATATTACCTTATTTGAGCCTCATAATAATCCTGCTAGGTAGGTGCTATTTTTGTCTGCATCTTACAGATAAGGAAACTGAGGCTGAGAAAAGTTCCAAAGGTTTACAGAGCTAGTAAGGACTAAAATTCAGGCTTTCCTGGCTCCAAGTCCAGAACTCTATCCACTGCGTTTAAGGACTAGAAATCATTAGACACACTGGACAGTTGATCACCCCAGGTTACTCGCCTATTCTGTGCCTCAATTTTTTCCTTTGGGGTAACTAGAAAAAATGAGGAGATTCATTAAAACAGCTGTGGAAGATCACGGGCAGTTAGCATGTCCCCAGGATTTTCACTGAACCTTTCCCATCAACCTCCTAGACCTGTCTCCCATGGAAGGCATCAGCACCTGTAGCTCAAAGGAAGAAGTAACTCTTCGAGTAGTAGTCCGAATGCCACCTCAGCACATCATCAAAGGGGTAAGGAATTGGAAGGAATGGGGCAGGGGGAGTGCAGTGTTAGGGAGAGGCATTGGAAAACCAGAACAATACTCGTTTATGTCTAAAAAAAACCAAAACAAAACCAAACCCTGGAATCTGCTTTCCCTTTAGTAGACTGCGAGATCATTGAGGTCAGGAACTATTTCATTTCTGTTTTTGGTATCCTTCAAACCCCTGGCACATAGTAGGAGTTTTATAAATGCTTGTTGAGTGGGGACTCTCTAGGGGTTCCATACTAGAGCTTTCTCCTATTGTAGGGGATATTTCTTGCCTAGCTACCCCAGAACCTCAGACAGAATATTCACTGGCCTTTACTTTGGTTTTTCAGGACTTAAAACAGCAGGAGTTCTTCCTGGGCTCAAGCAAAGTCAGTGGTAAAATTGACTGGAAGATGCTGGATGAGGCTGTATGCCAAGTGTTCAAGGTAAGAGAAACCAGTAACTTTCTCCCACTGGGTGAATCATTCACTCATGGAGTCTTGAACTGTGATATGGATGGGTTACCTGAGAGCTTAGATGTTTTAAGAATACTCAAGAGAGATGTTAGCATTTGAATGGGGACAGTAACCTCCATCTCAGTCCTCTTTAATATTGTCTTTCTCCTTTCCTCTATCTCTTCCTATTCTCCCTTTTCTTTGTCTTTTGGTGTATCCACCTTTGTCTTCAACCCTTTTCATAGGACTACATTACTAAGATGGACCCAGCTTCTACACTGGGCTTGAGTACCGAGTCAGTCTATGGCTATAGCATCAGCCACGTGAAGCGGGTGCTAGATGCTGAACCCCCAGAGCTGCCACCATGCCGTCGGGGTGTCAATAGCATCGCTGTCTTGCTCAAAGGTCAGTCCTTTCACCAGGGGATAGGTAGCACGGAATGGGAGCAGAGGCTTAACAAAGTGTTAGTACTTCCTTCTGGTACCCCTTACAGAGGACCTACACCTGAGTCCTAGATCTTCTCTCAACATACAGCAAGGGGAGTTTCCCATGATGCCCCTCTAGGTTTCTTATCCGGGGTTTGTGGAGCCTTCTTTAAGTTTTTCTGGAGACTTACTGGACAAAGAATGCGGAGGCCCTTCTGGGCCCACTTTAGTCTTTAGGGTTCTAACCAAGGCTTCTGTTTTCTGGGGTGGTGGGTACAGGTCTAAAGGAGAAGTGTGTCGACAGCCTGGTATTTGAGACACTGATCCCTAAGCCCATGATGCAACACTACATAAGCCTCCTTCTCAAGCATCGACGTCTCATTCTCTCGGGGCCCAGTGGCACAGGCAAGACCTACCTGACCAACCGGTTGGCTGAGTACCTGGTGGAACGCTCAGGCCGAGAGGTCACAGAAGGCATCGTTAGCACCTTCAACATGCACCAGCAGTCTTGCAAGGTACCTACCCCAGGACACCCTATAAGTGTTGGCTTAGTTGGCCAAACTCATCCCAAATTCAATGTTGGCCTAAATTCTCATCTCCTAAACACTTCTCCCTTCCTCTCCCTAATCTCTTTCTTTATGCCTTCTTTCTACTCTCCTCTTCTCTATCTTATTCTTTATCTCCTCTTCTGGGCCTCCATTTCCACATCTGTAAAATGATGAGGTTGGACTGTAATCTACATTCCTCTTCTGTTTCCCTTCCTTCCCATCCCTCCTTTCATGCCCCTTCTTCCTCCCTCTAACTTCCTGTTGAGAGATTTTTCCTTCCTCTGCCTTATACCTTATCTCTTCTACTCTCTTGCCATCCTTTCCACTTGGTTCTCCTTTAATCCTATCCTCTGCCATGATTCCGCAACCCCTGTCCTCTTCTTCCTCTTCTCTGTCTTCTTTAACATCATCCCTATCCTCAGGTTTTCTTTAAAGCAACACAGAGAGCTGACTGTAGACAGTCAAGTTCTCCCTGAGCCCCTTGGATCTGGTTCAAACCTGGCTTTCTATAATAATAGCTAGCATTTATAGGGCATTTTATGACTTTGCAAAGCACTTTGAGTTTGTTATCTTATTTGATCTCTAGCTGGGATAGCAATTCCCATCAGTACTGGTCCCATACCAATTCTTGAAATCTATCATCCATAGGACTCCAGGAAATTGTATTAATGCTGGCACCCCTAGAGGCTTTGAAGGTCATTACTTAGGAAGCCAGAGAATCTGTTTCTACTTAGGAAGTCTCCATCCTCATCAAAGTGACCCAGAGACACTAAAGAAGCTCACAACTAACATGGCCTACTGCGGGCCCTCAGGACTAGGGGTGACTTAGATCATGGAAAAAGGACCCTAGTTCTATCAAGTATCAACCCCCAAAGTGTGGCCAGGCAAAAATGGTTCTGATCATAGGCTCTTTGGCTTTAAAACATTTGGTTCTAGATTAATCTAGATTATCTTTCTTTCTTGGGACCTTACCAACTCCCTCCTTTTCCCCCCAGGATCTGCAATTATACCTCTCCAACTTAGCTAACCAGATTGATCGGGAAACAGGCATCGGGGATGTGCCCCTGGTGATTCTGCTGGATGATCTGAGTGAGGCGGGATCGCTCAGTGAACTAGTCAATGGAGCTCTTACCTGCAAATATCACAAATGGTGAGCCAAGGCCAGGAGCAAACATGTGCTTATGGGAAGCTAGGTTTCCATGTCCATCAGCTTTCTCTCTATAATACTGGCATGGCAAGGAGCAACATCTGAAACAAATTCATGTTTGTTTGTCTCCCCTCCCCTTCCCCTTTTTGTCGCAGCCCCTATATCATAGGTACCACCAATCAGCCTGTGAAGATGACCCCTAACCATGGTCTGCACTTGAGCTTCAGGTAAGGATTCCACTTCTGGGCCTGGGTCTACATATTCAGTGCCCTTTGTCATCTCCCAATTTCCTTCCCTCTGTCTCCCCCAGCCTACTACCCACAACAAAGAACTTGTAGTCTAGGGGTATAACCAAAGAGGCCAGGGCAGCAAAAGAAAAGAAACTAGCAGAACTCCTGGTGTTGGAAAAAATGCAATGAAGAAACATACCCACTTCAACAGTGTGAAAGAGACCAATGAAAGAGAAGTAAACCCTCTTACTAAGAGAAATCATGCGTTAGAGCAGGGGTAAGCAAATTATGGTATGAGGGCCAAATCCCATCACCTGTTTTTTTACAGCCCAAGCTAAGAGTGGTTTTTACATTTTTAAATACAGTAAAACATTATTTTAAAACATAAAAGCCATTCTTAGCTCACAGACCTTCCAAAAAGCACGTTGGATTTAGCCCAGTCCCTGAGTTAGAGGGTTAGCCCTATTGTCTGAATTCTGGACCAGTTCTGGTCTGAGAACAGGATATTAACACCAAAAGAGGATTATTTAAGTGAAATGAATTCATTTCCACAAACTTTAAAAGCCTACTATTGATGAAAGTTACTGTGCTAAGCGTGGGATACAAAAATGAAAACCAGCACAGTTCCTGTCCTCAAGTCCATTATAAAAGATGAGGGGAAAAGATAAGACATACATGAATAAGTATGGCACAAGGCAGACTGTGATTAGAAAGAGAGCTGGGCAAGGCACACAAAGGAAAACTATGGAAGGAAAGAAACCATTTTAGCTGGGGGAATAAGGGAAAGGTTTTATGAAGTAGTCTGGCACTGAGTTAGGAAGAAAAGGAAGAAAGGCATTTCATAGGCACAGATGTAGAAGGAGTATGTTCTAGGCAGAGAGATGGGGAAATGAGTAGAGAGTGAGAAAACAGAAAGAGCAAGTGGAGAGACAACTCTTTCCAGAGAAATCAGAAAGAAGTAAAAATATAGGATGATAGTTTAAGGTGTTAGAATAAAAAAAATTATTTTTAAGATAAAAAGACCTGAGCATATTTATAGGCATCTGAGAAGGAGCCAGTAGAGAAGAAGGGATTGAAGATCCATGGGAGGCCATTGATCCAAGGTTCTTGGAGGAAATGGGAAAGAAACTGGATGAAAGATATAAATAGAAAGTTTAGACTTGTCTAGGAGGAGGACCACCTTATTCTCTGAGGTTAGAGAGAGGGAGAGAAGTGAAAGCATAAAGGGGTTTTTCAGGTTCAGAGATGGGTTCATGTTGGAAGAATTAAATGTTGCTCAAGGATGCAAGGACATGTCCTGGAAGAGAATAGAGTGGGGTGCAGTTAGAATTGGGGAATCCAGAGAGCTTTTAGAATTGCTGCTGGAAAGTGATGATGGAGGATCAACTGGAAATGAATTTCATATATCACAAACCTTTGTTAAGCACATCTTCTGTGCCAGATACTGTGTTAGTTGCTGGAGATAAAAATATAAAAGTGATACAAACACCTTCCTCAAGATGCTCCCATTTTAATAGAGGGAGATGATATATCTAAGGGAGTGGTGACCGGCAGACAGAGTTCTTTAGTTCAGAAGATTGTTAGTAGATCCATAGGGCACTCAAGATTGTTATGACAATATGACAATCACCACCCTTTTTGTGATGACAGTGATTTGATGATTGTCCTTAGAGCAAGAAGTGGAAGGGGGAGAGGTACACATATGCAAGGTACATACCTAGATGCTCCCTGCTGAGTAAACCTTGGTGTCCTAGTGGAGAGCTGGTTGGAATGTGTTACATAGTCTAGGAACAGTTAGATAAAAGTAGATTAAGGTGCCCTTTCAATTGTTCACTTACCCTCAAGAGAGATCAGCCCCAGAGGTGCATGTCAAACTGAATATTTGAGTGGGTCTCTGGTCTCATGGTCTCTGGTCTCTGGTGGGCAGAATGAGGGCATCAACAGGACACATGGAAAGATGCCCTCTGTGTGGGCTGTTAGATAGCTAGATGAGATAACCGCCCAAACTGCTCATGGCCTCAGCCATGCTTCTGAACTCTCCCATTAGTATCTGAGAAGAGACCAAGTAGGCTTTAATGGGTAGTGATCAGGGGGAGAAAATGGATGGATGGGTCCTAGCCATGACCCTCCAGTGCCATCTTCATCTGTTCTCCCCTTTCCTGGTGGTAGGATGCTGACATTTTCCAACAACGTGGAGCCAGCCAATGGCTTCCTGGTGCGTTACCTGAGAAGGAAGCTCGTAGAATCAGACAGCGATATCAATGCTAACAAGGAAGAGCTTCTTCGAGTGCTGGACTGGGTACCCAAGCTGTGGTATCATCTCCATACTTTCCTGGAGAAACACAGCACTTCAGACTTCCTCATAGGTATTGGGAATCATATGCCCTCTTGGGGTGGGTAGGGCAGCTCTCTTTTTTTTACCTCCCTTCTATAAAGGAGCCTTTCCTTTCTTCCTGGAATCTCCAGATTTAATCAGGTCATCATGGCCTAGTGGCCAGGTTAAGGACCAGTCTGCTATTTAACCAATATTCATTAAACGTCTAGACATCTGGCCATGATCAAGTCATTTCTACCATCTCAATGAGTCCCCATCCTTCAGTTTTCCCATCTATAGAATGGAAGAGGGGTGAAAAGGGAAGAAGGAGGTATGGGAACCTAAGGTATTTTAAGGTATGTTAAACCTCAAAAATGCAAAGTACTGGTCATCATGACATCTAGTAGATAATTCCCTTTACTTACTCCTGCCCCAGTTCTGTTTTCATTAATCATTTGGAGACCAAGCCTTCCTAGATCTGACATGGCGGGCAGTAAATTAATAAAAGGGTGCCAACAAATAGAGTCCTTGGCCACCCTCACCACAATCTAACTCCTTTTCCCTTAGGCCCATGCTTTTTCTTGTCCTGTCCAATTGGCATTGAAGACTTCCGCACCTGGTTCATTGACCTATGGAACAACTCCATCATTCCTTACCTTCAGGAAGGAGCCAAAGATGGGATCAAGGTGAGACCCCTCCTACTCTCACCCACTGGTTCCACTCCTACTACAAGATCAGACCTCTCCAGCTGGATCGATGAGCAAATTCCTGCAATGTCAGAGCGTGAAACTTAAGTTTCCTGTGAAATCGTAGATGAAGGGGAATGATGAAGCCAGATGGCTCAACTGCTCCCCCTACTGCTTTTGTCTGACAATTCAATTTAATTCAATTTAACAAGTATTTGTCATCTACTAGAGAGCATTGTACTAGGTGCTGAGACAGAAATTTTAAGCAAGTGCTTACCAAGGTCACCTATTCTAGCCTACCTGAGTCTGAGCTGGACCTAAAGTACTCTCTGGGAGTGAAAAAAAATTTTTAAAACAGAGGGTCAGAAGTCAGGTGACCTGAAAGACCCAGTAGATCTGGGTTTCAGTCCTGGTTTAGCCATTAATTTGCCATGATTCAATGGTCAAGTCTCTTAGCCTCTCTGGGCCAATTTCTTCATCTGCAAAATGGAAATAACAATTCCTGTCCTATCTCACTGAATTGTTTCCAAGATGAAATGACATAAATGGAAGCATTTCGGAGGGATTAAATTAAGGTCTAACCAAAAGCTTGGTGTTGGATAACTATAACACTGGATGAGCCAGTTAGCAAGACAAACCTGTTGCTAAGCTTCAGTGTCATCCTCTGTAAAATGAGGGGATTGAATTTAAACTCTCTAAGGTCCTTTCCAGCTCTAATAGCCAGCATTTCAGGAATCTATAAATAGTACACATTATTAGTCAAATGGGATACATTAACATAATTTATTTTGAGGCAGCTATCTTTCAATGATGTGGCAAGTTTCCATCATCATCACCATAATTTCGATTTATTTAATTATTTATTTGTTTATTTTATTATTTCTTTAGAAAGCTCATTGCTTCTTTTCTACTTCCCAAAGCAGAAGCAAAAAGAGCCTATGGAGTAGGAAGTGACTGGGGAGGGACAGGGGGAGGGAGGTACAGAGTAGGAAGGTCTCAGGGCTCAGATTCTGAAAGAGTTCAGGTTCTTATGGGAACCAGCAAGAGATTTTGAAGCCACAAATCTGTGTGAACAATAGTTTTGATGATCTCACCTCTTTCCCTCCAGGTCCATGGACAGAAAGCAGCTTGGGAAGATCCAGTAGAGTGGGTCCGAGACACCTTACCTTGGCCCTCAGCCCAACAGGACCAATCAAAGCTGTATCATCTGCCTCCGCCTAGTGTGGGCCCTCACAGCACAGCCTCACCCCCGGAGGAGAGAACTGTCAAGGACAGTACCCCAAGTTCTCTAGATTCAGACCCTCTGGTGAGTAAAGGCCACACTAATGGGAGAATGAGAGGAAGAGATATCCATACACATGCTGATGGCAGAATGGTAATGTCAGAACCCACAGGGAAGACAAGCTTTGAATGTTTCTTGGAAAGATAGAGTTTTTAAAGCCTCTGACAAAGCCAAGTGGGTCCTAGGATTAGAGAAGTGTGAAGTATTTAATTCTCTTTGCTACTCAGATACATCCCCTAAAAATTTGAGTCTTGAAGGTTGCTTCAGCTAGGTGTATCTCCTAGAACTATAACTGAAGGTTGAACAGCAGATGGGAGTTCGTTTGCCCTAGCAGAAACAAAGGAATGTCCATCCCCTTTGGGAGAGCGTTTCAATTCAATAGGCATTTTAAGTGCCTAAGTCTATGCCAGTCACCCCATCACCAAGGAAAGAGACAGCCAAGGCTCCCTTCCTCATCCATTTTGTTATCTGATTCATTTTTCTATTTGGAGATTCATCCTGTATTAAGCCTAAATCCTTCCTAATGATCTTCAATATGTTAGCTTTTATTCCAAGTCCAGTTAAAAACAAATTTGTTAAAGAACACTTGTGTGATCATCTTTACTAATCTTGGAGGTAGTTTCTAAGTAGGTAAGTTACTAAAAGTAACAGGATGACTCTTGGCCATCCTCAACTACAGTGAAGGGGGCAGTTATTATCAAAATGTGTAGAAATGAAGTTGGACCAGTGGTTAGCACAGTACTGAGAGAAATGATTATTAATAACCAATGATTTGGGGAGATCCAAAGGTCCCCCCCTTTCCTAAAGGCCTGATTTCAAAAGTTCAGTCTCTTGAAGGACATCACTGATCATGAGATTGGACCCCATCTAAGTGGGGAAGCCATTGTACTCTACTCTAGTTTAGGTGGGGCTCAGTTCTTTGAACAGATTGCCCAAGATTGGGGGTAACTTAGAAGTAAATGACATGATCAAAGTTCATTTGAATAGCTTCAACCCCTCACTGTAATATTCATTCTTTCATTGTTAACCCATCACGATTGATTGCCACCCTCAGGAACCCCCTTCTTCCAATGGGCATATAAACGTGAGCCTGCCATCATAATTGTCTTTGATCTAAGAGAGAAACAGCCAAATGACCATCCTTTCATGAGTAAACATGCTGGCATTATTAATGAAATGATAAAATTACCCAGAAATTATGTCTCTGGAGTTTTTTAAATGTCACAGCACTGTTCATAGTAGGCACTTAAGGATAGTTGCTTGACTTGATTCAAGAATTGGTTAGCAATCTTTATAGGATTCTCTGAGTGAAGGCACCTTAAAAGGATATTCTTCAGTTTTGGAAATAGAACATATGTGATGGGATAGGGAAGGAGGGGGAAACAGTCACTCACATTCTACATTGTATTCTAGTGATTTGTGTACATGTCATATTTCCTTTAAGAGAAGATAGATGAAGGCAGGACAGTATAGGTGGAAAATCACTGCACCTTAAACTCAGGAGACCTAAGTTCAGAGGCATCAAGGTGGCACAGTGCATACAGAGTGAGGGACTTGGGATAAGGAAGATCTGAGTTCAAATCTTGCCTCAGACACTTACTAGCTGTGTGACCCTGGGCAAGTCATTTAACCTCAGTTTCCTCATCTGTAAAATGAGGGTAATAGTAATAGCAGCTACCTCCAAGGGCAGTTGTGAGGATAAAATGAGATAATACAAATAAAGTATTTGGCAAGCCTTAAAGCCTACGTAAATGTTAGCTGTTACTGTTATTTTCCTGGCTCCAGTATTCATCAGCTAAGTGACCCTGGCCAAGTCATTGAACCTCTTTAAGTTGATTTCTTCGTTTGTAAAACAGAAATAATAATAATAATACCCAGGTTGCCTACTTCAAAAGATTTTTGGCAAGAAAGCCCATTATAAACCTTACATTACTGTAGAAATGTAAGTTATCCTTAAGTCCTTGAGGGCAGGGGACCAAAATTTACTTATTTTTCTATACCCCACAAAGGCCTAACTTAGTGACTTGAACATGATAAGCAATCAGTAAACACGTAAATATTACATATGCAAATATCATGTATTTACATATGTAAATGAAATGGAAGGAAGAAAAGCAGCTGGTAAGGAAGCTGTTGGGATGCCCCTTGTCTTCTAAATCATCTCTAATGCTGCCATGTCTTAGATATGTTGGAAAACCTCTGCACTGGGTTCAAGACCAGGGTTCTCTACCTTCTTCCCTGCCCCACCCAGGTCCAGACTGTGAAAGCTTGCCACCTTTTAACTGCCCATTGTTGCCCCCCCCTTCAGATGGCCATGCTGCTGAAACTCCAGGAAGCTGCCAACTATATTGAGTCTCCAGACCGAGAAACTATCCTGGACCCCAACCTCCAGGCCTCCCTTTGAGGACCTATCCACCGCTGTTGCCCCAGAGAGCAGTGAGCCGGCCTCAGCTCTGCTAGCTCTTCCTCCTCTTCTTTCAGAAGACGCAACTACAGCCCGGAAAAGGGAACTGGAGGGGGTTGGTGGGAGGGGAGGGGCAGGCTTTCTGGTGCTGCACCTTGGAGGACTTCCAAGGATTGGTGGGGTGGGGGGAGGGGAGCTTGTTCCTCTGGATCAAAGACTGGCCTCCTCTCAAGACTTTGGGGAGAGGGGGATTCTGGGAGGTTTTTTCCCCTTGGTTTTCTGTCTCTACTACAAACTCTTAGGTTTTATGGGCAGGTGACAAGGCATCAGGAGAAACCTGCAGCAGTTCCCAGCCAGTTATGGACAGTTGTATGGGAGATGGCCCTATGAGGTGAAGCTCTGGGGCATGGGGAGCAGGAGCTCCCCAGATTCTCTCCCAGCCTCTTCCCAACCCTACTGCCATGGCCAACAGCTCTCCCCCAGAGACCTGGATGGAGCCTAGAAAAAAGAAGCATGTGGTTTAAATTTTTTTTTTTTAATAAAGGTTTTAATTCTGTTGATAGAGGGTTAAAAATCAAATGGAAAAGATGAAGCTGGAGAGGGGAAACGGTTGTCAAGGTAGAGAGAGAGCTGTCCACTCCCAACCCCTTGGTGACCTACAGGACATCCTCAAGATGACTATCAAAATGTGCCCCACCAAGACACAGATACAACACCCCTGCATCAGGCCAGCCCTCGAAGAAGGATTGTTAGCTCTGTCTTTGTACCTTCTAATTTAATATGCATGAGGACAGCCAATAAACCCTGCCTTTTATTTTGTTTTTCTCCCACTTATCTATTTATTTTTCCTCCTCCCCCAAGACCAAGAGCTGCTTGGGGTTCTTTCCAAGCTTCAGTGTGGATTTTAGAAGGAGGGCTTTCTTCTGGAGGATCGGATGCTGTTCCGTTGGTACCAGCTAAACTTTCCTACCATACTATCCTGCTCTGGTCTCCTCACAGCTTATGGGGAAGCCTGGAGTGGTAGAGAAGGACCAAGTCGGAGAACAAACTGAGGGACCTGGAGAACCCTGTTCCTTCTCTCAAGAAAGCACAAGCTCTAGATGAAGCTTCAGTTCTAGCCCTAGAGTGCAATGAGAAGAGTCAAACTCATCAAGCTGGATATTCAGCTCTGCTCTTCACCATGGACTGGACTAAAGAAAACCTGGCCCAAAGAACTGGAAGAACAATGGTCCTCAGGTGCCTGGTCAAGGCCAAATCTCCCAGGTGTCTCTCGCTTGACATCAGACAATGAATTGTTCATCAGTAGAGACACAGCATCCAATCAATGCAGAAAATTCACAGGGGGAGGGGAGGGGTGGAGAGAAAGAACATCTGTCACCTAAGGAGATCTTTCTCCCCTGCTGAAGATGCCCCCATTCTTTGCTGCTCCAGAGGCTCTGACAGGTTGAGGAACCAGTTTGTACCTCTTCACTACCTGGGCTAAGAAAATCACTTTATTTGCATCCTAGAGAGTTAGCAAGAAAAGGTGCTTCCAATTGGATATATAGTATATTGGGGTCAGAAGACCTATGACCAAAGCCTGAAGGACTGTGGGATCTTGGGAAACTCTCTCTAGCATAGGCAAATTCACTTCCTATCATCTTGAAAAGCCTCCAGGAGCACCAGTGCCCAATCTCCAGCTTCCTAGCATAACCAGAGTTTCTGGGCTTTGCACATTTATCCATTCAACAAATATTTTGCTCTCACATCACTGCTAAACAATGGGCCTAGGTCTGGTCTTGGTGTTTACCCTTCAGGCTCCTACGGAGTAAAAGAGTTCAGGTGAGTCAGGAGGGATCCTAACTTGGGCCTCTCTCTCCTGCTGCCTGTCCTCCTATGAAAGCTAATGGTGTTCCAACTAGTCATCAGGCTTCTGCACTCAACCCAAATGTTTCACTGCTCTAACAAGGGGCTCCTCTGCCCTGCCCCACCCCATATTCACAGTCACACCTATCAGCCCCCAGGGCCTCCAGTCCTGAGACCCCTCATTGCTATTGCTACTGCTTATTTCCTGATTCATGAAGACACCAGACCAACACAGCTGTAACTTATGCAATTCTGTAATGGGGAGAGGCTCTTTGTCCAAGGATGGTGCTGAAATCACTGCCTTAAAGACCTCTGCTGTGCAGAGAGGGGGATGCCCTTGAGCTGGTTGTCCTGACTTAGAAGGAAAGGGGATATGAGATGGGCCTACTTCTGGCTGGCTGGTCACTTCTGAGTGCTACCTGGAGCCCAGCATCAGCCAAGGCCTAGCTAACTAATGTTGCCTAATGCTGGTGGAAGGAACACTTAGCCCCTTCTCTTCCGGTGCTGCCTAGCCAATGCCTTCTGACCTGGATTGTTACTGGCCAATTGAGAGAAAGAAGAAATGAGAAGCTTCCCTTTTTTTTCCTGATTCCAACTGCCTGACATCCCCCAAGGGAATTCCAGTCTCCCGGGTAATGATGGATACAGCCCTGGATTTCTTTTGACTCCCTAGCAGATAGGGTCATGAAGGTCTCTCTTGCTATGACTTTCCATCTCTGTTCCATTCCTGGGATCTGTGCCCCACCTCTGCTCTCAGTCTCCTGCTGCATTCAGCCCAGGTCTCCCACTGTCCCACCTAAGGGAGAGTGTTTCCCCTACAAGAGGAGAGATCTGATATCCTCAGAATTCTCTCAGGAGCCTGGGACCCTGTTTACAGTTGCACATCTGGGCCCCTCACTGGGAGGGATCAATCATCTTGCAGAGAAAACTCAGACGTGGTGGCAGCTGCAAAAGGTTGAGCCTCCTCATGGTGCTATAACCCCCTGGGATGCTCACCCCAGACTCTGCTGAGACAGAGAGAAATTGATGTCTCCCTCACTGCCCAAGAGTACATGATAGGAGCAGACCCACAACATCCCTTCTAGCTATGTCCCTACTCCGCTGCTCAGGCCATAGGGATCCTATCTTCAGGAGAGGAAAACAGGGTCCCAAAGGTAAACTCTGTTCCTCAGGCACCTTCAGAAGATGCCAGACTGTCTTATGAAGGTTACTGCTCTTTCTCTCCCTTTTTTCTGGAAGTCTTGAGTTGGGTATGAAATTACCTATATGATTTCTTAGCACCTTCTTTGGGGGAGAACCACAGTCCTGGGAGAGGTAACATCTCCTCTGCTGTGGTTGCAGATGACCAACAAGTGATGTGATCCAGCTGTCTTTCTTTGGCCTGGGCTCTCAAACTACAAAAGACTTATAGGTTAGTAGGGGCAAGTATGGGATGTATCTGTTTGCTGCTTTCCTGTATTCTGAGACCTCATCATGGAGACTTTTCAAAGAAACCACAAATTGTGCAGCTCTAAGGTGCTCATTTCTCTGTCCTTGTATAAATGTGTGTGCATGTATCTTTGTCATGTACATCCACCATCATGGAGCCACACATGGAATTAGAGGCTGGCAAGGAAAAGGAAGCTGCTGTCTGTAGGTGACCACTACAGTGAAATTTCTAGTAATGTTCAGTGCCACAGTTCACTCTTAAATTGTCAGAATTCCCACAACCCAAGCTAGTATCCTCAGGGACACTGAAAGCATTTTCTTATGACTTCTCCCCTTTTGGTTAATGAGTTTCCAAAGATTGTGACCTCCTTTCACCTCCAGAAGAATGTTGGTGTTTTCTCAGTGGCCTAAGGGGTAAATTTCATTTTCTACAGGTTCTTCAGGACACCAGTCTCCAAAAACTCTTTCCACAGCAGCTCCATCCATTTCTACCATGAGATTTTGCTCACCTTATAGGAAGGTAGTAGAACTCAGTTCTGGAACTAAGGAGGCTAGAATATTGAATCCTGAGGAACATAGGCAGTACCTAGCATGGCAGAGGCTTTCTCAACTTCCTTGTCCCCATTACACATTTAACATGGAGTATCATGAGAGACTTGAGTAGGATTTTGCAAGTTATTTCACAAGTCCTCATTCTTCTCCTCTCCACCTAGTTCTGGGCATCCTCAATCCCATCTAGGCTGAATAGTAAAAGAGACTAAGCATACCTGTTGATGCTTACTTTCTGAGGATCTTGAGTTGTTAGAAACAGGTACCTGGTCAGAAAAGTCAGATATAGTACACAGGCATTATAGCTAGGGTTCTAGCTAGCAAATTCTGTCTTGAAGCAACATAAGGCTTGTAACAAGCCTTAGGTAGGTAATTAAGTGGTAGGAAATGAGAAGGCAGAGGTCCCAGAATAATCATTCAGAAGTGGGTCAGCCATGGATATCCCTGGATCCACAGTCAAGAGAAGCACATTAAACCAATTAAGCGAAAGACTGCCAAATGAATTCTCCCTGTAAGGGCATGTCCCCTGTCCTTTGCAGAAAGCGTTCCCACTAAGTGCCAGGCCTTCCAAGTATTTTCCAAGCATGTCTGTGGCTCCCAGGAAAGAAGGACACAACTATAAAATTTGTTCAATCACCAGTCTGGGGGAAAATGGAAAAAAATGCACAAGTGTGAGGTGGCTTTCAGTGATTGGGGAAGCCACAAAAGAGTTTGCCTTTGAGCCTGGGGAGACAGATCCTAGCTTCCCTGTTTTCTACATATGGGTTCTTAGTTTTTTCTTGAGGAGTTTGCCTATAACCCTCTGCTATCTTGGATGAGTTTTTCTTCCCAATGTGCCATGAAGAATGTTCCCAAGGCTCTCCATGGGATTGGGAGAGGTCCATGGATGCAGGATTCAACTCTTTAGTATTTTAAAGGGAACTGTGAGTATTATACAGATCCTACATTGAGAGATTTAAGGACCTGCAGTGAGAAGGTTCAGGATTCTGGTTCTGAAGCCACACTTAACCCATGTGGTTCTTTCCCCATATTCTTTTTTTAAGAGGCCACAAAGCAAGAGAGTATTTGTCCCTGATGAACATGAGTGATCCAGACAGGAATGACAATAGCCCTGACACTGAATCGCTGAAATGGGTCTTAGGTCAGAATCACCCCTTGACTCTTGCCCGGCCCTCTCTGCTGTACCTACTCAGAGCCTTTTTCTGGTCTTACTGCTATAGACTAGCAAACCCCACAGGGCTAACATTTCTATGACACAGTCATCTCCCCTGTTCGCTTGTACCTTTTTCCTTTGCAGGTTTCAGAGAGTGGATGGGAGGAAGGATTTGGCCAGAACCTCATCACCCAGAACAGTTGGTTGACCTAATGGGTCCCCTTCTCCCCATGTCAGCCTTCTTTAAAAGGCATTCAGAGCAGCCTAGGGGAATAGAGTCGGGATCCCTCCATCTTTTATCCTCCTCATTCCAGAAGCAGGATGTGAAGCTAGGTAGCCAAGAGGATGGCTCAGATATTTTGATAGAATTTATTGGTTGCTTTTTGTTTTGTTTTGAAATCTGAAAAAGAGCTTCTTATCCCAGATTTTTAGCATTTTTAGCTAGTGGGATCATGAGGGAAAGTAGGAGCAAAGAACTTGAGTTGAGCTTCAAATTAGAAGATTTTTTCCCAAATGGAGAGCTTCTGGCTACAAGACAGAGATAGTCTTAGTGCTTCTATTAGGCACTCACCTGTGTTTTGAGCACTGGTGCTATAAGAGTCTGGAAAAACAAAACTTTGAAGCTCCAAGAATTGTGAACTTGGCAAATTGCACTAAAAACACCTTTATCCTCCCCAGAAGGCACGTGACATGCGCTTGGGCCATCTCCCTTCCTTGGGAGCTTTCTACTTCGCTGCCACCTCTCTGAGGCTAGGGGAGGGAGGGATTGGATGAGAGTTCCCAGAATCCCCAGCCAGTCTCTTGGGCTACTGCTGCGCAGTAGCCCCTCATTTCCCAATGTTAGCTTTTTTCTAGAAGAAAATAAAAACTTTTTTTAATAAATCCACCCCCCACTAGACCCTGTCCTGTTTTCGACGGCACTGATTATGTGATGGAATCTGTTTCCCAAATGCATGGTATTCCTCAAGCATAGGGCAAGTGGGATGGGCCAGGGAGCTTTTGTAACATTTTTTTTTTTAATTTATTGGGAACAAAAGCCCGATCAACAGGTCCCCAGATCTGTTTGTCTCTCTGTGTGTGTTTTCTCTCTCATTTGCGCTCCCTTTATTCCTTTCCTTCAACTTTCCTTTTTATATCTGATGTAGAGAAAGCAACATTGAACCTGGAAAGCAAACTGATGTATATAGTTGCGGTAACAATCATGAAAAGAGCTGGGCTGTCCCCATAGCAACCTGTTTTTAGAAAGAAATTGATTAAAAATCAAATCCATGCCAGAGTCAGCTGGAGAGGCCATCACCACCAGAACCTCACCTGGCTGCCCTCCCTCTACCCCAGGCATGTCTCCTCCCAGCTAGATTCATCTGTCTGATACCATTTGAGTTTCAATAAAGTTATCTCCTGTATTGTCCAATGGGTGTCTATCTCTCTCTTATCTCTCTAATCTCTCTCTCTATTCAACTTTCAAACTATTTCTTAGGTCATCAGGAAAGAATTCAAAGATGTCATTTAGCTTGATCTATTATTGTTTCCTAAGGTGAACTGAGCTGCCCAAAAATACCTGGACCAAATGGATAATTCTTATTGTCCTTGTAAGATGATCACCTGCCCTTCTGTGTTTGGGGATGAGAACATGGAATCCACTGTGATCCCTCCTTTGAAACTTAGAGCATCTGGGCTGAGAATCTGATAGTGTCCACCTCCCTCAAGAAGACTCACAAGCTTGGGCAGCTAGGCGGTTCAGTGGATAGACTGCTGGCCCTGGTGTCAAGAGGACCTGATTTCAAATCTGGCTTCAGACACTTAATAGCTGTGTGACCTTGAGCAAGTCACTTAACCCTGATTGCCTTAAAAAAACAACAACAAATCCACAAGTGTCTGGCTTTCCTTTCCTTTTCTCCTCTAAAATAGATACACTGATGTGTAAAAGCAAGGACCTGTCCTAACCGAGTTCACTTCCCCATGAACAGTCATGGAAGGGAAATATCCATTCCCCTAAATACTCTGTTAGACAAAAGGGTCTTCTCCCTTCTACTATAAAGTTGCCATAGCAACACTACCCATTCATGCTTAGCAGGTTGGAGGGAAACAGTAACAGGAATTCTAGGTCATTGAAACAGGGAGTTAAGGGATTATTCTTTTGAAAGAGAACTCAGAGGGGACCCAGCCCCCCATGCCACACAATTCAGCGCTCACATTTCTAAAAGATGGCCTCGGAACTGCCAGCAGGCTTCACTTGCCTGTTGGGTAAGAAAATGAAAGCTCTTCACCTAGCCAAGGCATTTAGCTTCATTAATCAGTTTCTGAGAAACTCTTCCTCTTCCCTCCCATTCCCCCCAACACTTTATTGCCACCAGATCACATTCCTCCAACACTTCTCATCTTTTGCCTCCCTTCCCTGCATTTTAACTCTGTTCACACATCTCTTCTGCCATGGGCCTCTTTGTGAGTCTCTGCTTGTTCTTGTCCCAAGCCCACAGACCTCCAAATCAAACCTCTCTTGACCTACTGTGTTTAAAGAGGCAATCTGCCTCAATAAATTTTCTCCTATACTCCCAGTTTGGTGGATTTTCATCTCAAACTGATCCAGAACATACTCAGGGTGAGGAGATCGGATCTCTCCCTAGATATAGACAGTGCTGGACCTTGGGGCCAAGAATTCCTACTTTCCACTCAGCTGCTATGACAGCAACCCAATTAGGCAATATTACTATTGTAAATCTCCCAAGACCAGAGAAGGGAGTAATTAGAAAAATCCATCAACAATCTTGGATCACTAATGTTTAAAGATTTATTTGCCCAACAAGAAGTTTTATCCATCCTGGCATATCCACAGACCCCAAGATATATGTGCTCATTTTTTGATATTTGTATACACAGAATCACTAGTAGCAAGCTCCTACAAGGGAGTTAAACCCTAACAGCCTAATGGAAAAGCAAAGGAATGGAATACTTTCTACTCAGCAGCTTCTATTATGTGTTCAATGGAATCAAAAGGCGAAGGGACCTAAGAAGCTAGCTCAGGAATCACTCCTGAACAGGAATCCCCTGTATAGTGCATCTAGCAAATGGTCATTCAACCTTTGTTTGAAGACACCCAGGGAAGGGCAACCCATTTCCTCCCAAGGATACCCACTCCACTTTGGGACAGGTCTAATTTTTCCAGAAGCCTAAATTTGCTTCTTTGCAACTTTACCTTGCTACATTATTTACTGCTCTCTGGAACAGGAATAGAAGGAAACTAATCCCTCTTCTATCGGGTAACTTTGCAAATACTTAAAAATAGTTACTATGTCCTCTCTGAGGCTTCTCTACATAACATCTTCAGTTCCTTTGAACATTGTGCATGCGCATGTTGGGGCCTTTCACCATCCTGGTTGCCTTCTTTGAGACACTCCTTCCTAAAACTGGGGTCCAGAACTGAATATAATATTGCAGACATGGTCTGACCAAGTCGAGGTGCAGTGGGGCCACCATCTCCTAGATACTGCCTAAGTTAACATCAACATTTGAGGCTGCATGGTTCAAAGGAAAGAACAAGGGTTTTGGAGTGAGAAGATATGAGGACAAATCTTGGCTTTGCCATATCCCATCTGTGTGACCCTGGGCAAGTCTCAGTTTCTTTTAGTTTCCTCTATATTAGGATGAAGTATTGGACTAACTCAGTGGCATTAAACTCAAATAGATATGGGGCCACTAAGCTGTACATAAGGAGCTTTGCAGGTAACATAAGTGATTTAGAAAACTACATATTAATATTATCTTTGTCCTATTAAATTTTTATTTATTTTATTAAATATTTCTGGGACAGAGCCAAGATGCTGGAATAGAAAGATGCACAGACTTTAGCTCTTCCCCCACAGCCCATAAAATACCTGTAAAAAAATGACTCAACAAATTCTAGAGCAGCAGAAGCCACAGAATAACAGAGTGAAAGAGATTTCCAGCCAAAGGTAACCTGTAAGGGCTACAGGAAAGGTCTATCACACGGGATGCTGAGTGGAGCAGAGCCCAGCCCTGGCACCAGGAGGAACAGGATGGGAACAGGCCTCCAGGGCAAAATCCCCAGCAGGAAGGGTCTCAGATCCCTCAACCCACAAGTGCAAAAGAAAGCTTCAAAGGTCAGTAAGAGGGCATTCCCAACTGGGCGAGAGGGGAGCAGGGTCCCCCCCTGCACTGGCCCCAGGCTGCAGTGGCAGTAGCAGAGGCGGCAGCAGTGGTAGTAGCAGCAGTGGGCGTCCATTTAGGAAGCACTGGGTCTAAAGCCCCTTTGGGAATTGAGCAACTGATCTGAATCTCAGCCCTGAGCACAGTTCTGGGGTGAGGAGGAACACTAGGGCCCTCCTCTTGACAAAGGATTCAGAAGTCAAGTAACTGGCTGGGAAAATGCCAAAAAAGGGAAAAAAATAAGACCATAGAAGGTTACTTTTTTGGTGAACAGGTATTTTCTTCCATCCTTTTGGATGAGGAAGAACAGTGCATACTATCAGAGGAAGTCAAGGCTTCTGCATCCAGTACCTTCAAAATGAATATGCAGTAGGCTCAGGCCATGGAAGAGCTTGAAAAGTGAGTCAGCAGCTTGCTAAAGGAGACCCAAAAACATGCTGAAGAAACTAACACCTTTAAAAGTAGGCTAATTCAATTGGAAAAGAGGTCCAAATAGCCAATGAGGAGAAGGCTTTAAAAAACAGAATTAGCTAAATGGGAAAGGAGGTTCAAAAGCTCATTGAAGAAAATAGTTCTTTAAAAATGAGCGTGGAGCTGAAGGAAGCTATGACTAGATGATAAACCAAGAAATAACAAAACAAAACCAAAAGAATGAAAAAAATAGAAGATAATGTGAAATATCTCATTGGAAAAACAACTGCCCTGGAAAATGGATCCAGGAGAGACAATATAAAAACTATGGGACTACCTGAAAGCCATGATCAAAAAAAAAAAACCTAGACATTATCTTTCATGAAATTATCAAGGAAAACTGCCCTGATATTCTAGAACCAGAGGGCAAAGTAAATATTAAAAGAATTCACTGGTCACCTCCTGAAAGAGACCCAAAAAGAGAAAATCCTAGGAATATTGTGGCCAAATTTCAGAGTTCCTAGGTCAAGGAGAGAATATTGCAAGCAGCTAGGAAGAAACAATTCAAGTATTGTGGAAATACAATCAGGATAACACAGGATCTGGCAGCTTCTACATTAAGGGATCAAAGGGCTTGGAATATGGATATTCCAGAAGTCAAAGGAACTAGGATTGAAGCCAAGAATCACCTACCCAGAAAAACTGAGTATAATACTTCAGGGGAAAAAATGGTCATTCAATGGTATATAAGATTTTCAAGTGTTCTTGATGAAAAGATCAGAACTGAAGAGAAAATTTGACTTTCAAACACAAGAATCAAGAGAAGTATGAAAAGGTAAACAGGAAAGAGAAATCATAAAGGACTTTCTAAAGCTGAACTGTTTACATTCCTACATGGAAAGATAATATTTGTAACTCTTGAGACTTTTCTCAATATTTGCGTGGGTGGAGAGATTACATACACACACACACATATAGACAGAGAGCACAGGTTGAGTTGAATCAGAAAGGATGATATCTATAAAAAATAAAATTAAGGGGTGAGAGAGGAATATATTGGGAGGAGAAAGAGAGAAATGGAATGGGACAAATTATCACTCATAAAAGATAAGAAAAATCTTTTTCAATGGAGGAGAAAAGGGAGGAGGTGAGAGGGGAAAAGTGAAGCGTACTCTCTTCACATATGGCTTAAGGAGGGAATAACATGCTCACTCAATTTGGTATGAAAATCTAGCTTACACTACAGGAAAGTAGGGGAGAAGGGGAGAAGTGGGGTGGGGGGATGATAGAAGGGAGGGCAAATGGGAGAAGGGAGTAATTAGAAGTAAACACTTTTGGGAAGGGACAAGGTCAAATGAGAGAATAGAATAAATGGGGGGCAGGATAGGATGGAGGGAAATATTGTTTGTCTTACACAACATGATTATTATGGAAGTCTTTTGCAAAACAATGCATATATAGCCTGTATTGAATTGCTTGTCTTCTCAGTGGGGATAGGTGGGAAGGGAGGAAGGGAGAGAAGTTGGAATACAAAGTATTAGACATGAATGTTGAGAATTGTTATTGCATATAACTGGGAAATAAGAAATACAGGTAATGGGGTATAGAAATCTATCTTGCCCTCTAAGAAAAGAGAGAAGATGGGGATAAAGGAAGAATGGGGTATGACAGAAGGGAGGACATGTTGAGGGAAGGGGTAATCAAAATGCAAGGTATTATGGGGTGGGGGAGGGGAGAGATGGGGAGAAAAATTGGAACTCAAATTTTGTGGAAATGAATGTCGAAATCTAAAATTAAATAAAACTATAAAAAAAAATATTTCCATTTTCATCTGGAGTAGGCTACCCCAGGAAGTGTTTTGGGCTGCCACATCTCTAGTCTAGAAAACTTCTAAGGTCCTTTCCAACTTATATACTATACATACATATATAATATTATATGACATATGGTTGGTTGGTTGTTGTCCTTTGTTCTCAAAGAGGAACAAAATGACATCATCATGATAAAATGAAATTTCAGCGTGTTTGACTATGGCTGATCAGACCAATACAAGCTCGGAATGCTCTACTACAGGTTGAGCACAGATAGACTGGGTGAATGTTTGGGGTGGATACTCCAAATTTGTGCATCCTACGTTTACTTTGTGCTCATAGAGCAGAGCACCCTTTCTGATGTGGGCATGCCATGCTGAGTGGTCCTGTGCCAGTGTCTCCTACGTTGCACAGTGAAATCCAAAGTTCTTAAGAGAGACCTTGAGAATGTCCTTGTATCGCTTCTTCTGACCACCATGTGATCGCCTGCCCCATGTGAGTTCTCCATAAAATAGTCTTTTTGGCAAGCATACATTTTGCATTTTAACAATGTGACCAGCCCCTAGGAGTTGCACTCTCTGAAGCAGAGTTTGAATGCTTGGCAGTTCAGCTTGAGCAAGGACTTCAGTGTCTGGTACCTTACCCTGCCAGATGATCTTCAGAATCTTCCTAAGACAGTTCAAGTGGAAGTAATTCAGTTTCCTGGCATGGCGCTGATAGACTGTCCATGTTTCACAGACATATAACAATGTCAGCACAACTGCTCTGGAGACCTTCAGTTTGGTAGTCAGTCTAATATGGTTACCACACCATCCATACATGGAACCATTGGTTACAACAAATGGAGAAGTTTTGAATCCTGTGGATAAGTTCACTTACCTTGGTAGTGTATTTTCCAGGGATGTACACATTGACAATGAGGTTGATGCACACATTGCCAGAGCTGGCTCAGTGTTTGGGAGGCTCCAAAGAAAAGTTTGGGAGAGATGACACATAATAATATATACACATAATATATGTAATGCACACATATGTATATTATATATATGTAATATGCTATATTATAGACATGCATTGCATATAATTATATATACATGAACATTTATAATTATATTCTATTAACTCACATTTAGTTCATAGTCCACTAAAAAGTCCAGACCTTTTGTAGATGAACCCCCACCACATGCATACAGAAAGGACCAAGTAGGATTTATGCAAATCTATTTGTGATATGATGATTTATCTTATTTATTTAGAGTTAGCAACCCTCTCTCATTTAGGTGGTACAACGGATAGAGAGCACTGGACTTGGAGATAGAAAGACCCGTTCAAATCCAGCCTCAGATTCACTCTGCTTCAGTTGTCTCATCTGTAAAATGGAGATACCAAAAGCACCGACCTTCCAGAGTAGTTATGAGAGGAAATATCTGTAAAGCTCTCATCATCATCATCATCATCATCATCATCATCATCATCATCCTAAAGAGTCCTGTATAGGGTAGTTTTTGTTTTATTAAGATGTCTTTTAGACAGTCTTTTAGCTCATTATTTTCTAACCTAACCAGGATTTTCAAAACCTGATACCTTGGTGATTTTCACTGATAACTTTCATAAAGATGAACAGATAATTAACAGCCTATTCATTCACATAATTTCAATTCAATGGGATTAAGTTAGAGGCAGTGAAATAGATTTGGAACTAAAGACCTGCGTTCAGATCCTGTTTCTTCTACCCAACTACTGTGTAACTTTTTGGCCAATCATTTAACCTATTTGTAAAATGAGGGAGATGTATTATACAAAATCTGAGATTTATTCCTGTTCTAAATCCTATGATTTGCTCTCATAGTTTTTTTCTTATTCCACTAATATAAAAAAATTCCTTAAAACACTTAAATCTAATAAGCATCTGTTATTGGTTCACCAATGCAACAGCAATTTTAGTTGACTACTACTGTTAATTGAAGCCTAAAATCATTGGGCTTTTGGTCACCCCTTTGGGCTTTCTTGATCAGTCACATCCCAGTTTACAGATTGGGCTAATCCAGGATCATTCAGCTGTAGACTCTTCATCTTTCACATTTGAATTCCTTTGAGAGCTGGGCACACAACTCCAGTCTTTGTCTCTTCAGTGAGGAGAGGAGGAAGCAGATTAGAATAGCAGGGTACCTGACCCCAGCATCCTGCCTTCTCCTTCTGCATCTACAACCATACCATAACCTTCTTTCTTTTGTCTCTCCCAACGCAGTGTTGTACCGCTGAAATTTTGCTCAGCTCAGGCAATCAGATATGTGTGCTAGATTTCACAGAAGCTCATAGCAGAATAAGAATCTATAATAATAATACTAATTATGATGATGATAACTAGCATGTATATCGTTCTTTAAGTTTACTAAATTCTCTCCAAATATTATCTCGTTTGATTTTCACAGCAACCTTCCCCCAAAGTGGTCACTCAGTCACCGCTTCAAAACTAGCTAGCATTTATGTATCACCTTCTGATGATAATAGGAATAAGAGCTAGCATTTTTACACACATAGTAATAATTACTACTGATACTAATAATAAGTTAGCATTTACGTAAGTGCCTCCTTCTATGTGCTGGGCACTGTGTCAAGCGTTGTACAGATGTCTTAGCTGTGGGGTGGAAGAGAGAGATGGACCGCTTGTTATCATTTGGACTGCTCTCTAATTTTTGGAAGGTTTTTTAATTGGTCTATCTGAGCAAGTTCTCTCCCATTACACAGCCTCACCAAAAAGGATCTTTCAAAAAAAAACCTGTCTCCTGGCCACAGGGGGCGCTGTCTGGGGAGGCTTGGGCTCGCAGCCGGACCTCTCTGCGGCCCCGCCCTCACTGCCCCTTTCCCGGCTCATCGCCACGATGCGCATGTGCGACTTCGCGGATTGGCCGCGCGCGGGAGCCGTCGTGCCGGTGGCGGGCCCCGGCG
Organism: Notamacropus eugenii; assembly: GCF_028372415.1. Lineage (NCBI taxonomy): Eukaryota > Metazoa > Chordata > Mammalia > Diprotodontia > Macropodidae > Notamacropus > Notamacropus eugenii. The sequence goes on along the minus strand of NC_092873.1, from coordinate 438,582,021 downwards.
GCGGGAGGAGCGGCCGCGGGGCTGGCTGGCTGGCTGGCTGGCAGGCAGGCAGCGGGCGGGCGGGCGGAAAGATGGCGGCGACGGCGGGCACGGGCTGCGGGCTGCCGGGGCCGGTGGCGCAGGGCTTGAAGGAGGCTCTGGTGGAGACGCTCACGGGGATCCTGTCGCCGGTGCAGGAGGTGCGGGCGGCCGCCGAGGAGCAGATTAAGGTGCTGGAGGTGACGGAGGGTGAGTGAGGCCGGCGGAGCCCGCCCGCCTCGGGAGGGGCCCGGCCCCGGCGCGGCGCGGGGCGTGCGGGACCCCCGGGCGTGCTGCGGAAGTGGGCTGGGGGTCCGCCGGCCGCGGGAGCCGGAGCGCGGGCACGAGCGATGGCGGAGGAAGTGAGTTCAGCTGCCCCCGCCCCGGGTGTGCTCGTGGAGCCGGAGCCCCGATGCCCGGTCCAGCCGGGCAGCCCGTGGCTGCCTCGTGTCTGATGCCAGGAGCCCCTGGTCGGCTCCCTTCCCCCGAGGCCGGAGGGCGCAGCACTGAGCCCTGGTTCCGGGCGAGCCTTGGAGGTTTTCTGTTACTTTCCTCTCGCCTGCCCGTTGTGCCGGCTTCAGGCTGTCTTGCCAGCTTGACAAAGGAGCATTTCGAGCCTGAAACAGTACTCAGGAGAAGGGGGTGGAAATCTCTTGAGTCTTTTTTTTTTAATTAACCTCGAGACTGCGAGGCATAACGTCGACCGAACTCCACAGAGAAACCCACCTATCGTAGCATCTCTTCCAGAAGATCGAGGACAGAGGATTCCCCTGAATTCTTTCCAATGATCCGACCCTAAGAAAAGTCTCCTTCCAGGTTCTTAGCAGCAGTCTCCTGAGAACCACCACGTGTAAATGGGGTAGAAGTTAGGCATTCACATGTGGAATCTTTATAATGGATCCTATGCTAGAATGGTAATCAGGGTAAGTAGCGCCCTTTATAGGTTTCAGCCTGAGTTTTTCTTAGGGACCAAATCTATAGTGGGAGGGCTCCCTGAAACACTTTTTAGTTCGGTATCTATTTGATATCATGACTGGGTAGACTTTATCAATCAAGGAGAAAGAGAAGGCCTTTAAGTTTGTTGCTAGTAGACATAGAAAATGGTAAGTTGTGGTTTTAGCGCTTGAAACTAGTGCTTTAAGCATTAATACCATTGCTTTGTTGTTTGGTTTTGGTTTTTTTGTAGGACATTTCTCTCTGTGGTATTGGAGAAGGTGGTGTGATTTGGATTCTGGCTGCTTAAAAGACGATTAAAATTAACAGTAGAGATAAGAGCCATTCTTACATGAAATGTCATGCCCAAAGGGAGGACTGCAAAATTTGTTGGATTGGAGGTTATGAGTTGTAGCCATATGTAGATTGATCTGGAGGGGGAAAAATGCCTGCTAGTCATAATTCCTGTTTTTACTATCCTGTGTTTGCAAAGCAAGGGAAGTTCATCAATTTTAAGGCCAGGTTCCTATGGATCAGAACAGATCCCTCTATGAACGACATTTCTGTTTGCATTGACCTGTGTATGAGTTTGACAACTTCCCCCATAAATGTGAAACCTTAGCTTACTATGTTAAAATACCCAAAAATTCTATTGTAGCCTGATCTGCCTATCTTTGGCGAAAATACTTTGGTCTTATTTGAACAGAATTGCTGGTAAGCTACCAAGTTCATTTTAAAGCATTAGGCCTCCACTTCCTGTCTTCCTGCTACTTGGAACCAAAACTCAAATGTCTTTAGAACTTCATAATTGATCAATGCTACTGGTGGGTTATAATCCTAAAGTTATTGTCTATGTAACTTGATAGGGATGTGCTATGAAAAAAGAGTTAGTGTTATATGAAGAGATGGTCTTACATGAGGTGACCTATTATTGTTGTGTCTAGTGGCAGTGTAGTAAATGACTTAGATATTCAGATTGCCTGGAAAAGTGGTATAAGTTGCTGGAGCTTTAGGGTAGTGACTTGTATTCTTTTGGGAACAGCTGTTAAAATTGATTCTGTTTGGGGTTTTTTCCAAAGTCCTTTAGAAACTTATCCTTCCAATTCAGAAACAAGAAGGTTAATTTTTCTCTTGTCATTGTTTCTCCTGTACCCTTCCTTGGAAAGAAGACTGTGGTGTTGGAAGGACTGTGCCCTTTCTTAGGAAGGACTGTGCCCTTTCTTAAGACTTATGATCCTGTCTTTCCTTTCCCAACCCCTGGTAACATTGGAGGAAGTTCTGCTTTGCTACGTAGCCCAGACAGATCTCAGAATATTCTCTCTAGACTTGTTTTGTAATTCATTGATCTGCTCAACTTAGGCCAAGACTTTCTTACCTTTGTATCATTGCCCTTTTTTGAGCAAGCAGATAACACCTGACTGCCCAACACTAGAATTTAGCCAAATATTTTAGGGCATGAGTGTGATGAGCATGATTCATAGATCCTCCGTTTCTTTTATCAATCAACTGAAGATCTGAAGTAAGAAACAGTTCTCTCTGATAGTTTCCCTCTGAAGATGCTTAGGAATGCTGTGATTTTTGTCATTATGATACATAAAGCCCTTTGTGTCTGTCTTCTGCCCTGAAAAATTAGAAAACAATCTTCCTTAGAACTTTCGTGATCTTATGGTATAATCTAGAAATTACCCTTGAAGTTCAGTTGCTTTGATGTTTTTCTCCCTCGCCCAAATTTATTAGGTCAAGTGAACACCCAGAACAGATCTCTCTGATTATTTTCAATCCTTTTGCCCCTATTTTCCACTCAGAGCTATCACCCTTGTTCAGGCACTCATCACCTCTTCCTTAGACTATTACAGTAGCCTTCTACTTTGATTCCTGGCTTTCAGTCTCCTCTCACAATCCACCCTCCATATAATGGGCAAAATAATCTTAGCACATAAAGTCTAACTATTGTCACTCACTTTGCTCAAGAACCTTCAGTGGCTCCTTACTGCCTCTAGAATAAAATAGAAACTCCTCCACTTAGCATTTAAAACTGTTCACAAGATGACTTCATCCCATTGTTCTGGACTTGTTCTCCTTCACTTCATCCCTCCCTCCCCTTCAAGTGTTCCTGTCTTTTCTGTACCTTTTAGCACTTCACTAAGGCAATGTGGTATGTTAGATAGGGGCATTGGACTTGGAGGCAGGAAGACTTGAATTCAAATACCAATTCAAAATCTTAGTAGTATGACACTTGAGTCATTTAGCATCTTTGGGCATGTTTACTCATTGATAAAATGAGGCAGTTGAATTCTGAAGTTACTTCTGGCTCTAAATCTATGAACTTATGATCATTCATTCTCCATTTTAGTCATAGTGGCCTGCTTAATGTTTTCCTAACTCAGCACTCCTATTTCCCACCTCCATTCCTTTGCACAGGCTGCCTCCCGTACCCTTTTTTCCCTTCAAGATTTAACTCATGTGCCATTTCCTGTGGGAAGCTTTTCCTGATCCCTTTAGTTATTGATGTTCTCTCCCTCTCCAAATTGTTGTGTAGTTATTTATTTGTGCACATGTTATATCTTCCACTGTGAGCTCCTTGAGGAAGGGGACTGTTTTTCATTCTTTTTGTATTCTTAGCACCTAGTTCGGTGCCATGCTTTGTAGGTTAATTTCAGTGAAAACACTTCTCAGGGAATACTAACTGTTGAAGCCCAAAGCATATTCTTGCCTTTAGCCTGCCACCTAACGTTTCCAGGAAAACTACTGCCCTACAATTAGTTGCCTAATTTTCTAGAGTGGGAAAAGTAGGGCTAGTTCCAGAGTCCTCCAAGCTGAAATGGTTCATGTATGGAAGACAGCTGCTGTGGCCTACATTACCTCAAAACCCACAAAACATTCAGGGAGTTTGCTCCATCAGTCTGGTGTCCTGGGAGGGTTTTGCAGAGCTGGGAGATATACTTCTTTGTTCCTTTATTTCCTTGAGTTTAGGAAGGCCTACCAGATCAGTTTAAGTATTTCACTTAAAGCCTATTTACCAGAAAGAATCAGAGAAGGAAATCCTGCCGGCAGCCTCATTCTCTTCACTTTGACCTAAGAGTTCATTAGGCCCTGTGCTGCATAGTAACTGAACAGATACTTCTGGCACAGGCAGCTTTCCTAAGAGCAACAAAGCTTAATGGCAATTAGGAGTTTCTCAGAAAACACAGAACACTTTCACAACCATGATTGCATTTCTCTTAATGACGTGATAACTGTGGATACTGAGAGTTTGTGAACTCCCAAGGTTTCTTAACTGTACTCTTAAGTCTGAGGTTCTCCACTAGATTCTTCTGCTTTGTTGGCAAGGTTGGGAAGATACCATCTCCATTGTTTTGGGTCTGTGTCAGCTGATTCCTCTTAGATTTTAATTTATTCTTCTCCAATTTTCTCCATCCTTCCTCCAAGGCTAGCATCCCAACAGAAAAAAATAGGAAGCCTTTCTTGTCACAACAGTCATTGATCCTCTAGACCAGAAGACCATAGCCTTCATTGTATAGATTTATCGTCTCTCCCTTATTTCTTTTGGTTATTCCATCGGAAATGTTGTAGCATTTTTCTCATGATCTGTTGGTCATTTCCCTCTTGATTCCCTATCAGTCATTCATCCCTGTGCTTCACAAGGGTAAATTCTCTCTTTCCTCCCCCTGTAATATCTACCACTATAATATTGGGGGCTAGGGAGGGGGTGGAAAGAGCTCTCCCTCCCTTCTCCTGGCTCTTATTTGGTGCCCAAGATATGGAGTACTGATTTCCCCATCCTAGCTGCCTAGAGAGACGATCCTGCCGCTTGAGCATTTGCTTTCTGGTTTTCATGGGCACTTTTCTGGCTCTCTTGCAGTGTAGCGTAAGCATTGTCCTCCTGCGAAGGGAGCCCTCAAGGATCCAGACGCACTCCTGGGCATGTGGCGGGCACTGAGCCGAGCGGAAGGCGGCCGCGCTCGGAGAAAGGCCAGTGGTGGAGTTTTCTTTTTCCTTTCAGCTGTGGTTTTGTGGTGCCCCTGCTTCCTGGCCCCCGTGGGAAAGATGGAGCCACTCGAGAACTCTGCTTAGAACTCCCCCAGCCCTTCTTCCCTTCTCCAAACCCCCATGCGATTTCCCCCACCAGTAGCCTACCAAACCCTGACTGTCGAGGTGCTTCCTAGTCCTGGGAATCTGACAGGCAGACTCTCCAGGCCAATGCATTTCTTAACTTGTCCTCCACCCTGTCCTCTTCCATTCTCTCCTTTGCCCTTTCCCTTCTAAAGAAACATTTTAATGGAATGTGTTTGCCAAGTAGAGGAGAAAGGAGAGAAGTGGGAATGTGGATGACAATACTGGCTAGAGAGAGGTTAAAGAGACAAAGGGTTTGAAAGATGAAAAAGGACAATTTTAAAAGAGGGACCAGAAATGGTATTGAAAGAACTGTAAGTCAGTGCGCTGATGAAGCCTGTACATGGAACTTAGGGTCAGCGTTAAAACCAAAACTAACAGATTGGTGCTAGCCTTGTTTCACCCTGGCAGAATTTACTCAAAATAATTAAGTTCCTTCATAATTTGTTGGAGTCTATATACCCTAAAAGGATAATTCATTGCAACCCAATTGGGAATGTTCTCTTTTAATTCAGTAACTTGATACAGTTCAAACCACGTTGTAATTTCTATTGCCAAAACACCAGACAGCCCTGTATACCAGTTCTGGCTATGGCTCCCTTGCCCAGGGATAAGAGAGACACTGGTGTCCTTCTCCTGCCTTCACGTAGTTCCATTGGGTTGAATACAGTCTAGTACACTGCTTTCTACAGTTAACTTTAGTTGTATCAGTACCTTTAGGAAACACTATCTCAGTCTCTTTTTAGTCAGCACCTGTAAGTTGTATTTTATCTCTTTAACAGGAGTCACCAGTGAGCAGGAACATATATATTGGTCAATTTTAAAATAGCGTGGCAAAGTAGCTTAAAATGTTGGATTTATTCCTGGTTTCATCATGAAGAGAATTTGAAGTTTTTAAACTAATGCTTTAAAGTTCCAGGCCTAAGTTTTGTTGTGCAGAGCTGAGAAGGCACCAAAAAGAGAACTGTAACAATAATGATAGCAAATAGAGAATACTTTGTAATTTCCAAGCATTCTACTTGTGATAACCCTGTGAGGTTATCTGGCTTATTCTTATTGTATTGATAAACCATCTCAAGCACATAGATGTAAAATGCCATGAACACAATAGGTGTTTAATAAGTGTTTGTTGAATTGAATTGGAGTAGGAAAGCCAAGGACTCAAACTCAGGGCATCAGACTTTAAATTCCAGTTTGCTTTTTTAACACACAAGGCCATAATGCTGCAGGAAATACTTGTTCCTTAGAGCCCTGTGTCTGCAAAACTAGCTACTAGGATTCATTCAGTTACTTTAGAAGTTTTGTGGTGGAGTGTTCACTCACTGAAAACTCAGGAAAACCTAAGTTTATATCCTGCCTGACACGTTCCAAGTTGTGTGAACCTGTGCAGGTTACCTGTTATTTTCCTCCTCTATAAAATGGGCATAATTATACCTGTAACACTTTACCTCAGAAGATCGTTGGGAGGATCAAATGATATCATGTATGTAAAATATTTTGCAAATCTTAAGATGGTGTTTCATGTATATATGTATGTATATACATATGTTATGCATTTTTATTATTGAAAACTAAATATATTTTAACAGAGAGGAAAGGGTTTGATATTGAGATGGGAGTTATCCTTGAATCAGCTGTCTGTACAGTCAGCCCATCGTCTTATCAGAATTAAGATCATAATTAGTTTTTTTAAAGAAGAAAGATTAATTAGAAAAAATATGGCATACAAATGAAACAACAATACTGAATTTTTTAAACAAGTAATTGACATTAAAAAATGGGAAATGGACAACAGAAATTAATCGCATCAACCCTGATGATAACAATTTTGTCCATTTTAATGGATGTAAATTAATGGCCACAGTGAGAACAAAAGAGCCCAGACTTACTTACCAGATGGCGTGAGATGACTGCCAAAGGCAACACCAGGTTAGAATATAAGCTCATTGACAAAATCTTATAAGGAGGGGTGATGAGTGATTATGAGCTGTATTATCTCTTAAAATAGGGAGAAAGAGTAGAAGGCAAAATTATTTTAAAGAAAGCCTAGCAAGGTACCCAGCTAAGCAAATTCATCACAGAGCATTCCAGTCTGAGAATGAAAAGAGGACTACATGAAAATGATGGAGAGAGAGGAGGAGCTCCATGCTGGAAGTGACAGTTGTGAAAGCATTAAAGGACTGATATATATGGTATTTGGAGGAAAAAGATAATAACAGCAAAGAAAGGGGGAAAAAAAACGTATATTTTAATTAATACCAAAAAAACGGTATCCAAAAAACTATCACCAAAAAAACGGTATCCAAAAAACTATCACTAGCTTCCTATCAGTACACCTGCTTTCCCATCTATACAAAATCTTTATGGGAGTGATTTCTATAGAAGTCATTGGTATCAGGGAATAAGCAAACTTTCAGAAATAATTCAATGATGGATGACATCTTTACTATTTCACAATGAACTGAAAGATGTAGAGAATTTAAGATCCCATTGTATATACTGTTTGTTAATTACAAAAAAGCATTTGATTTGATAGAATAGAATGTTGCCATATAGGCACTTTTTCAGCAAAGTGTCTCCCATCCCTATATCAAAATCATTCAAGATACCTTGGAAGATGTAGTAGAAATAACTTATTTTTGTTTAGAAAGTTCTCTGATAGACATCAAGACAGATTTAAAACAGGGAGAGACATATGCTTGCTGAAGGTGTTTTTCCAGAGAAAATAAAAGATTCATCACAGAATCCAGATCAAAGAGAAGATTCCCAGTAAATGATGGGGTCCTCTGTTCCTTTTTAGTGATGACATGGTCCTAATTGCATCAAGCCCCAGAATCTTACAAGGCCTTCTAGGAGAGATCTGTAATCACTCAGATTGGGTTTTCCATCCATATAGGAAACACTTAGTGAATGAAGAATACCCATTACCCTGAAACACATGAAGATGTATTTCAGCATGCATCTGGATAACCATCCTATCAAATTTCTCCATCAGCAAAGAAAGAAAATAAACTGGAGGAGTGTGGGCAGGATTATCATGAGAAAAATTTTTATTTTCTTACTGATCCCAACCTACCCATAAAAACAATAGCTCATTTTTTAAAATATTAACATTGTACCAGCATAAGATGTACAGCACAACTGTCCCCAGAGACTTCAAAATGAGTGTCTCACAGAGGGCAAAGAAGAGACTTAACATTGAGCCAATGAGGAACTCTGAAGAACAGATGTAAGAAACCTCTTTGAGGAGCAGTGTAATAAGAGACAATGGGGTGGTCAGAGGGCAGGAACAAGAGATCATAGATAGGTGGCCAGAGTGCTGCACCAGAACAACCTCAGCCAAAAGCCAGGGAGGCCTCCAGCCTGTTGTTTGGACCAGCCCTGTGTGGCAGACTTGTTGGGGGACATGGACAAGAGTAGCACAAGTTGGGCAGGCATGAATGTAATACAGTCTGCATGGGGCGGGGGGGGGGACTCCTAAATCCTTAAGATTAGAGACCCATTAAATATATTTACATTTATTATTCAGTGCCAACTGATAGTCTGATAGTTGTAATCTATTGCGGGAGAGAGAGTTAATTTATGATGTGGGGTGAAGGAAAGAGTAATGGGAAAATTGACATTTGCTCTAGTTTATACTGACCAACTCTCCTGCTCACCCATCTGACAAGAGTTTATATCATTTAATTGTCTTAGATTTCCAAATCATTTTAATTCTTTCTTGGGGTGTTGAAGCCTCTATGTAGTCAGTACTGTTTCCCACCCTCCACTCCTTTTCTAGTTATGTGTCTTAGAAAGCTAACAGTGATTTTTTTTCGTCTTTTCCAAATATTCTTCTCCTAGAATTCAAAATAGAGATTAATATTATCCCTTTTAGCATTCTTGTTTCCTGTGTATAATGGCCTTCCTTTCATTAAAAATCCATTGATATTTTAAAGCAAATACAAGGAAAACCTAATGGATGCCTTAGTTTTGGAGGTATATATTATTACTATTTTCCATGGCAGGCTTTTTGTTACTGTTGTAACTCTTGCTGACTATTAGTGACTCGTTTTTCGTGACACAGGAAGCAATGTGGCTCCCAGAAGTTGAAATCCAAACATAAGACTCTGGGTGCTTTTCTACAGCCCTAAGATAATTCTTGTACCCCTGGATACAGCTATTTTTGAGGTAAAGTATTTCCATAATCAACTGGACTTGACCTTTGGGAGAAAGGGGTAGAGGAGCGAAAAGCCTGATTTGTCTGCCTTTTGTAGTAACTGAATTCAAGGGGAAAAAGGACTTGATTAAAACCCTGGATATGCTTAGGTAGCTCAAGAAGTATTTCTGGACTGGTAGGTGTAGGAAGTACTCAGAAAATCTATGGCGGTCACCTGTCCTCTGTCCTGTGCTGCTTTCCTCTGTTTAGTTGCAGTGCAATGGGATATAAGCGCATGGTTTGCTCTTCTTCCCACAAGGCCTCCTTGTTATCCTCTAAATAGTGTCACTGAGAGTACAGTCCTGACCCTCACTCAGCTCAGGGAGATCCATTTCCAACCAAACAAGTCTCAAGTAGTACAGTTTCCTGACAATGCTCATCTGTATCTCTCCCCTCCTTCCTTACCACTGAAGGTTTTGTTTTTCCTAAATGTTCATGTATTTGTTTCGTCCTCAAATTTCTTTTGGGCAAATATTTTTATACTGACTGTAGTTCTCACTTTCTCAAACACAAGCCTAATGCTTACAATAATGGTCCCAAGAAATTGTGCTAATTCTAGAGTCATTAAAACTTGAGTGAAGTTGGTCCTTGCCAAAATGGCTTAGATCTAGATGAATGATCTCGTGAACCATTTCATTTTGCAAGAGAGCACATCAAGGCATGACAGAAACGTACAGATGTACCTAGCTGCACATTTTAGTACCAAACCTAGTCCAAAATGATTTTTTTTTTAAATCAATGAATGCATGAAGTTAGTTTCTATTTCAATATTTAGCATAAAAAATAGTGAAGAGGTCATTGAAAATACCTTTTCTTTTGGACAGATTTCACAGTTGTTGCTTAGATGTCCCATTATTCTCTTGCTCAAATTGACTTGAACATTTGATACCTGAGGACTCTTCCTAAATTGTATTTAAATTTAGCAGATTAAATTATTAAAATTAAATTATTAAAAATTAAAATCATTTTCCAAATGTCTATCAAAGATAAACTTTCAAAGATGTCTTGAGATCTTTTGGCCTGAGATCCTCCTCAGGTAAGTTTGCTTATGGATGACATGCAGATGACAACCCTCAACTGGACATGTAAATGTGTAGACTACGTTGATCAGATTATCTCTAGGAAATATAATGAATTTCAGAAGCTTCAGGAATAATTCTTCCAATTTTTTTTCTTTTTGTGATCTCATTTCTAGTAAATACTGGAAAAGGAGGCTGGCTTCTTTAACAACTCAGATTTCTTTCTCTTGTGGTATTCTTGCTTAAAAAAAAGAAAAGAAAAATGCCTTCTTCCTGCCAGAGTGAGATGATTGGTACCATAGGAATGCAATTGTAGCCATTCAGTTTGTAACCATAGATCTCAGCACTGGCTAGTCTTTGTAGTAATCTAGTTACTTGAGATACTTAAATACCAAATGTTACAACAAGAAGAGACACAATCTTTTCAATATAGACATTTCTCTAGTGCGTAGTTCATTTTGACTACATATGCCAGTGTAATCAGTGTTGTTTTTTGTGCTTAATGACTCATTTTAGCTATGTGGACAGAAACTGGTCAAGGGATTTCAAGGGCCTAGTTGCAAGTAAATCAGTCCTCAGGCTTTCTACTAAGGACCTCTGCCTGCCCTTAGTTCTGAGTAAATCATCTTGAAAATGTGGTGCTTTTTTGGGATTTTCCTCCTCTGTCTCTGCCCTGCAGACAATTAAATATTTGATCATTGTCTCTTTGCCAACGTGAACCAATTCTTTGTTTGAGTTTGGGGATAGCACCATTGGACCGTGCACAAACATGAACTGACAGTGGTTGAATTTCTTATAGCACTTCTGTTTTTATGACCAAGCTTGTTAAACCTTATCCCTCAGTTCTAAACCAGAGCTGGATGCCCAGAGTTTCTTCCTGATGGATAATCATCTGATCTCTGGTGATATACACATCCTAGATTCTTATTAGGGTGATCTTATAGTTAGAAATATTGATTACCTTAGGAGAGGTAAGGCTAGGTGTACAGTGGCAGAAGAACTTACTGGCACCGCTCAAAGGTGATTTCCACCCCCCTGCTTTTCTCAGCCCAAAGACTGTGTCTGAGTAGCAAACTTTCCTCCCCCCTCCCTCCCCAAAAAAGGAGTGGCTAGACTATTTACTAAAATCCTTTTTGTCATCATTTCAGTTAATACTCAGTAAGTTGCCCTGTCATTTCTTGTATACTCTTAGACTAATGATGAACTTTTTTCTTTTCAGAATTTGGAGTTCACTTAGCAGAGCTGACTGTGGATCCACAGGGAGCATTAGCTATTCGTCAGGTAAGCCTAGAGTGGTTTTCCTTTTCTCAATGACTGAGCCTTCTCATGGAAAAAGAGAAACCATAAGGCAGTCTGTACTAACACCTGGGGAAATTTATATCCAATGTGTGCTTCAGATGTTCTGGATAGACAGGTGGTTAATGTGTATGAAATAAGAAGAAGGGTATGCTCCCTTTGTATCTTATCCATACCCTGTTCCCGTGAAGTGACTTAGCTTGTTTCTTTTCCAGTTGGCATCAGTCATCTTGAAACAGTATGTGGAAACCCACTGGTGTGCACAGTCAGAGAAGTTCAGGCCTCCTGAAACCACAGAAAGGGTCAGTAGATTTATTACATTTGTCCACCTGGGGAGGTATGTGGGACTTTCTATTTTGAGAGATCAAGGTGTGAAAATTCTTTTATACCCTGCAAAGCTCTGAAAACTGACCCACAGGGGACTTGGGGGAGGGCTTGTTTCATTGGGAAGAATATTGTTGTGACATAAGTATCAAATATCTGAATAAGTAGTTTGACAAACTCATCTAGATCTTTCTCTCAGGCATATTATATGCCATATAACATATAAAGTACATTCTTTATAGTTCAAGATATGCTCAACATAACTTGGATAAATCACATAGGGCTAGGTCTAAAGGGAGGGTATTTCCTGCAGGCAAAAATTGTTATCCGGGAGCTGCTGCCCAATGGGCTGAGGGAATCAATTAGCAAGGTCCGTTCCAGTGTGGCCTATGCAGTGTCAGCCATTGCGCATTGGGACTGGCCAGAGGCCTGGCCCCAACTCTTTAACCTGCTGATGGAGATGTTGGTGAGCGGAGATCTGAATGCTGTTCATGGAGCCATGCGAGTGCTGACAGGTACTAAATGCTTCTGCCTAAGCAAGGACTTGCTCACGTTTTCAAAATCAGACAGAAGTATTTGCCCAGAGGCCTGTGGAAGGGATCAACAACCATGGTTGACCCTGACTCCATTTCTCTAAGATCCCCTCTGTGTATCTGCCCCAGATCTATCCACTCTTTCTGGGTTATCAGGCTCCTGATGCTGCTGCTGTACCTGCTCACTAGGGACACATTCATCCCTTCCTATCATAACTGAGATAGAGCAGTATCCTTTTTCCCCTTATTTTGACCAAGATAAGTTTGGAATTTTTGCAGAGGAACTCTTAATAGCAAAGTAAGAGAAATCAAGGCAAGTATATATAGAAACAATCAGATTTACAGATACAGATTTTTCATCCTAACTTTGGGATCACTCTTCCTTTGGTCCATTTTTATCACTTCAACTCTGTCTACAATAGACATCTAAGAAAGATGCTCAAACTGTTAAACCAAGGTGGATTTAAACTGTGTAACCTTGGACTTATCCTCTGAGTCTCTATTTTATCATCAATATGAGAAAGAGTTAGATTCCACAAACTCTCAAGTTCTTTCAGCTGAAAATGCCATGCTTTCAGAATGATAGACTTCCCTTTCTTCTAGAACCTTTTGTCAGGTATTGTTTCTAAGAAAAAGAGACTTACTTCTGACTGGTCATCTCCTCCGGAGGTACCCTCACCTGCTTGGGTCCCACTTTCATCAGCTGAAAGAGAAAAAAACTTCCTTATCTGGCCCCAGGAATTTTTCCCCTGAGTTCATGCCATCTTGCATCAACACAGAAGATGTTTCTTTAGCCCCTCTCTCAAACAGTAGGCCCTTGGAAGAGCTAACCTCACTCTTGACCTCATTGGTTCAACTGAGTTTTGGTTGCCTGTGGTTTGCTTGCCATTAGCTACTAGGCATTTAGTTACTTATACTGACCTTTCATAGAGCAGAGCCTCTTTAAACTCTTGTCTAAATTAACATCTAGGTCTAGTCTCACTAATGACCATGTGGCCTCAGTGATGGTTACCATTTTCCCCTGAACTCTATATGTCTCATGTGAGTGAGAGCCTTGATATCCAGAAGCAGATATTTCCTACCTATTTCAAAATTCAATCTCCGTTTTGAATTGAATACTGAATTTAGTATTTTTTTTCCTTTTTCTTTCTTTCTTTTTTTTTTTTAAACGAGGCAGTCAGGGTTAAGTAATTTGCCCAGGGTCATACAACTAGGAAGTATCTGAGACTAGATTTGAACTCAGGTCCTCCTGACCGTAGGGCCAGTGCTCTATCTACTGAGCCACCTAGCTGCCCCTGAATTCTTATTTCTTGTCTGAGGTTCTCCCTTCTCATTTGCAGAATCAAGATAACTGATAGACCCTGAGCCTTTCCCAGCTCAGGTTATCTGTTCTTTCTGTTAACGTAGATTCCCTTTCAGAATACTATCTACAGTTTTACTTAAGTATCTTAAACATAACAACAACAGGCGAGGCTGTTCCCTAACTAAGGAACAGCGTTAATTCCTCATGGCTTCCCAACACCAAGCCTACTCCCAACCCCATTAACCCAAGAGAAGAGAAAGGAAGTTGTGTACTTGAGCTGCAGGTGAGTTTGAAGAACCCCCATTACTGTTAACTGAGAATAATATCTTCCATATCTTCAATATGGATGTCTTCCATAATGTCATTTTGTTCTCAGCAATCCAGAGAAAACTGCCTTAGAACACTGTGTCTAGTTGTAATAGTGAAACTAACCAGTGTGGTCATATGGAAAGAACTTGAAGTTAGAAGGCCCACTGTTTAGCAGCTGTGACATTTGGAACTCCTGACTCTGTTATACTTAGTTTCCTTTCCTGTAAAATATGGATTAAACTATTTACATTACTTCCTTGGCAGGTTGGCTAAGGAATAAGTGAGATAATACATGTGAAAATGCTTTGTAAATTATAATGTGACCTAGGAGTATAAGTTATTGCTGCTGTTATTATGCAACAGCTTCCATGCCCCAAGCATGGAAATGCATGGAAACGGTACTTCAGTAATATAAGAGACTCAGGCATGCATGTACACAGCGGAGCACTAATGTAGAAAAGAAGAGACTATGGAAATAAGAACATTATCATTTTCTCTTTTTTCCACATTACTCATGTTGTGAAAGAAGAAACAGAACAAAAAAGAAAAGCCACAAAAAAAAAAAACAAAACCCAAAAAAGTGAAAATAATATGCTTCAATCTGCATTCAGACACTATAGTTCTTTCTCTGGATGTTGATAGCATTTTCCATCATGAGTCTTTGAACATTATCATTTTCTAAAAGACTTTGTGTAATGTCCCATGCACCCTGTGGGGCCAGTTAACAATTTTCTCTACATATAGAAGAATTGAGTTTTAGGACCAGTGGAAATTTGCTTATACCAGAGGACAATTGGAACTCTTAATTGCTTTAATTTCCAAAAAAGTTAGAAGATGGGGTTGTTGCAGATATTCCATCCTACTGATTTACTGTATCAGGTTAGTCTAGGTGATTTAGGCAAGGTATCTTTCTGAGCTTCAGGCTCTGTAAAAAGTACAGTAAAATACTAACTTTCAGAATTAGTTGTAGAAGAGTAAATATGATAGCAAAACACTCCATAAAACCAGAAAATATTCTCAAACTAGATTGTGCTTTGCTCTACTATAACTTTGTAACTTCTTATACTGTTTATGTAAGACATCAGTTTCATTTGTCCCTTCCTTTAGAGATCATAGCATAAGTACTGAACTCTTGAAGTGCAAATCGTAGGTCTACCTGAGGTAATGAAGAAACTCTGTCCTCCATCTTTGACACAAATACTGTGGACTTTGGTACTTGCCCAGCATTAGTAAACTGGGATAACTTTGAAAATCCCACCTTTTATTTCTAAATCCTACAACTTATTTGAGAAACATTCAAGTGACTTAATGCCCCACCCCTCCTTCCTCTTCCCTTCTTGTTGATAACATAATAGAAACAGGAGATAATCAAGGTCCAGTAAAGTGAGAAAACCTGTCTTAGAAACTCCATTTTTCGTTGATTCCACCCTTAATAATGTGGAATCCATAGTCCTTTGTGTTATTTTCATGTACTTTGGTTGCCTTTTCTTCTTTTTAATGGAGATGAGGTGACCTGTTTTCCCCAGTGGCTTATTTAAATAACACCCATGTCAGAATTCCCTTTCTGCTCCAGGTAGCAGCAACTTTTGCCTTCCAGGCATACAAATGTCATCCATTATGAGTGTAATGGACTTGGTAGAGTTCAAGGCCAAGCAAATCAGCATAGACTGAACCAAATGGACCAAAACATCCTGCCTAGAGGAAATGTTAAAAGAAAATGAGATCAAAAAGTGGATTTGGTTATCAGAGGGGCAACTATTAATTAAGATTCTGATAGTAAAGGATATGTCTCAGAAAGTGCAGTGATGCCCCATATATTTCCAACAAAGACTTCTGTGACGTCTATTATGGCTTTCTTTGTAGTATTTACGGGAAAGATTTTTTTTTTCTTCTTAATCTCACAGAAGTGTTCTTTTACTTCCTCACTGTCATCTTTTCCCTTCTTATAAAGAATCTGCAGTCTCCTACTTCTTCCCTACCTCTCGAATAAGCCACTGGTCCCTAGTTCTCCCTTCCAAAAACCACACCAATGTTTTTTCTGGTATTTTATGGCTTTGGGGACAATAGTTGGGGCAACAATAACACTCTTTTCATTCTAGAATTTACCCGGGAAGTAACAGATACACAAATGCCGCTTGTTGCTCCTGTTATTCTCCCAGAGATGTATAAGATCTTCACCATGGCAGAGGTATGGAAGCTACTTAGTCCCTTCCTCTGGTTAGCAGAAAGACAGCTGACATTGGAGGCTGTGGAGTCATTGCCAGATACTGTTAAGCCAGTAGCCAGTCTCCAGATCACAATTACAGATCAATTATTTTATTATAGAGTACCACTGAATGGGGTGGCACCTGCCAGAGCTGAACCTGAATGATAGTTTCACTATAACTTCCAGGATTTGCCCTAGACAAAATTAACAAATAGAGAAAGTTTGCCTTCATTCTCATTTCTAACTCCTGGCATCCCATCCTCCATCTTTCCCAGAGGATGCTGAGATTTTCATAGTTTCTTAGTGCTTTGATCTCAGCTAGCTCTTAAAAGGAAATCAATCTAATTAAATTAATTCACACTGAAATATCTTAATAGAAAATTGGTATGAGTCTTCCCGTGAGTCTTTGCATTGAAAAAGATGACCTTTTAAACCCAAAAGCATAAATCTTTAATGGCAGGACTTAAGGCACTGAGACAACATAGTGATATTTTATAATAGTTGTGTCTTCTTGGTGCTCCCCACAGCACAAATATGCCTACTTGATATATGTGTAATGCCAATTTGGATAGTTACTATTGCTTTCTCAGTGTTATCTTTTCCTATATTCTAAACCATAAGATGTAGATATCTGGACATCGGGAAGATGCTCCTATTTTTTCTCTCCCAGAACTTTTTTTTTCCTCTGTATGATCATTGTCATATCTGTAGGTTACCTAGTCCTGAATCTAAAATGAGTTTAATATTCAAAATAATTCATAGTGCTTCCACTACCATTTATGCATGCACACATGAAGATAGACAACCTCATTGTGGGTTGCTTATAGTGTATAATCTTTCTTTTAGGTTTATGGTATTCGAACCCGTTCTCGTGCTGTGGAGATTTTTACCACCTGTGCTCATATGATCTGTAACATGGAAGAGCTGGAAAAGGTGGGTGAGACTTTGGGGTGACAAGGTCACACAAACCCTTATCATTTGCAAAGTTAATGGGTTTTTTTAACTAATCCTTCTGAAACTTATTTGATGACAGTAACATCAAAAGTTTTCCATTTTAGTCAAAATTTGTATTTGCTTCCAGTTAAATTTTCTTTACTTTCATCCAGTTTTCACTCACCTAGCCTGCTGTCCTGTTGTCTTCTTGCCTCCCTTCATTGTGTTATGAGTTCCTTGTGGCATCTGCCTGAAGCAAGAATACCTGAGTGCACTTCTCCCTGTGTTTTAGAAGTCCCTTTGGGATCCCCTCTTATTCTCATGTGCATTTCTGTATCTTTGCACAGGCTGTCCCTGGTCCTGGAGTGTAGTCCTTCCCTCTCTCTACCTCCCTTGACTCCCTGATTTCCTTTAGAGCTCAGAGTAGACCCCACCTTCTGCCTAGGCATTTCCTGCTTCTTCATTCTCCAGGTTATGGCCTCTCCATCAAAGTCACCTAGTTTCTATGTTACATATATTCTTTATATACTCAGATAGCTGCTTGTCTCCCTCAGTAGAATAATGTAAGCTTCCTGAGGTCAGGGACTGTTTCATTTGGTCTTTGTATTCCCAGCAATAATCATAGTGTCTGGCACAGAGTAATCACTTAAATGCAACTGATTGATTAATTGATATATCAGATCTTGGAATACTCGTGGGGTGAGGATGGAAGTCAGAAGGCATGAGGAGATTTGATCCAGGAGTCCAGGTTTTAAATTAGAATCGTGGAAATGTTAGGCCCCCTAGTTGGGGACTGATATCTGAGAGACGTGTGTGTGTGTGTGTGTGTGTGTGTGTGTGTGTGTGTGTGTGTGTGTGTCTGTGTGTCTGTGTGTCTGTGTGTCTGTGTGTGTGTCTGTGTGTGTGTCTGTGTGTGTGTGTGTCTCTGATCCTCTATAAGAGACTCCCAAAAAAAAGAAAGACATGTCTAGAGACTCTGTCCATTGGTTTTAACTTCTTTTACAGGGTGCAGCCAAAGTGCTGATCTTTCCTGTGGTTCAGCAGTTCACTGAGGCCTTTGTTCAGGCTCTCCAGATGCCAGATGGCCCCACATCTGACAGCGGGTTTAAGATGGAAGTCCTAAAGGTAAAAATTCACCAATACATTTAAGAAATTATCCAGCTTGGGCTTGGGGGAAAGCCTGAATTAAGTAGTTATTCCACATGGTTTTCCAATTTTTGGTCTTTCTTTTTGATTTTTAGGCAGTGACAGCTTTAGTGAAAAACTTCCCCAAACACATGGTTTCCTCCATGCAGCAGATCCTGCCAATTGTGTGGAACACCTTGACTGAAAGTGCAGCTTTATATCCTTTTTTTTTTTTTTTGGAAACCTAGAAGTGCCTTAACTACACCTGTATTTATAAATCAAGAGCATTGGAGTGGTTATCCTTTCTGAAATGAGTTTTTATCTTGCATTGGGAAGTCTGTTACACTTCGAGTTTAAGGTGTACTAGTAGACAGTTATATGAGAAAAAGAGAAAGCTGCTACCTAGAATATATTTTTTTCCACTACTTAGATCTTTAAAAGTCCCAATTTGTGCCTCTTAACTTTGTTCCATACTTATGTGAGGACAGAAGTGAATTATACTGAGGAAGTAGAAGATCCTGTGGATTCTGATGGTGAGTATTGGTTTATGTTCTCTACTTAAGGATACCAACTCATAGGAGAAGGGAATTACAAGGAAGAAAAAGCAAGGAACTTCATGGTTAACTTCTCTTTTGAGAATTTTCAGATCAGACTTAGGTGGCATTTAAGTTTTCTAAATAGAAGTAGGAGTTCTTCCAGCTAAGACAAGGTGTTGTCTTTGCACATTTGGAGAACTAAAAAGTGGAAAGCCCGCCTGGCCAAGGCCCCACAGAAACATGTGCAGTAGAATCTCATTTCAAATGTTCTTTCTATCAGGGACTCTCCTTCAGTGTTGGGGTCTTTTCTCACCCTTCTGTCACATTCTTGGTGGTTGGCCATCTTTTTGGTATGTTGAGCTTCTCCTGGTTTTCTCCCACTTCTCTGACAACTTCCTCTTGAGCATCTTTATCACCCTACCAAGGTGTAGGTGTCTCACAAGGATATGTTCTTGGTAGTTGTCTTCACTTGTGTGGATTGAGCTATGCCTGTGAGTCCCAAATCTCTGTACCTAGTGTGGTCACTTCCCCAAGTTCTAGTCCTACATTGCCCTTGCCTACTGTATAGACACCCAGATGTCACCCTCATACCTCAAGCTGAAACCCTGAAAAAACATCCAAAACATCCATCCAGAACCCTGAAAATCTGCCATTCTTGACCTTCCTTATTCTGTTGATAGCATTACCTTTCTCCCACTCATCTAGGCTTCAAAACCCTTGACTTTCTTCCCTCAACACCTACATCCAAGCAGTTGTCAAAGCCTGTCAGTTCTGGATTCGCACTATGTTTCACCTCCATCTCATCTTCTGTATTCACAATGCCACCAATCTATTTCAAACCCTCACTGTCTCTTTCTTGGACTGGGAAATACTTGACTATCTACTCTCTTGATCTCCAGAACATCCCTCATAGAATAGAGGCTGCCATCTCCCTAGTGCATGCCACGGGTCTGCTCAAAAAGCTTCGCATGCCTCCTACTACCTATAAGGTAAACAACATTATGTGGCAAGACTGTTGAAGTCCTCCATAATCAGCATTCCATCCTTATTTCCCCCTCCACTAATTTAAATATTCTGCAGGGATAGATGGGGGGAGCTCAGTGGATAGAGCACTGGACCTAGAGTCAAATGTCATCTCAGAATCTTACTAGCTGTATAGCCCTGGATCAGTCACTTCACCTTTGTCTGCTTCAGTTTCCTTATCTGTAAAATGAGAATAGTAATAGCACCTAGCTCCCAGGGTTCCTATGAGGGTAAAATGAGTCAGTGTTTGTAAAGAGCTTAGCACCATGCCTGACCCGTAGTAGATGCTGCGTAAATGCTCTTGTTTTTTTTCCTGTCATCATCATTGTCATTATAGTTGTTGTTACAGCCACACTGGAGCTAACTCTTCCCCTCATCTTATCATTTGCTGTTCTGCTGTCCCTGCTGGCCCTCCTCCATTCTTAACACATTCTTTCCTAACACATCTCTGCAATATTGAAATCCTTTTCCTTCAGTGCTCAGCTCAGGTGATACTTCCCTGAAACCTCCAATTCTCTTAGCATTTATTTCCCTCCTTTGCCCTTTTGGTACCTTTTACGCAAATGTCTGTACCCTGTATCCTGCTGTCTGACTGCAAGCTCTTAAGGGTAAAGACAGTGTTGTGTTTCATCTTTGTATCCCCAACTCATTGCACATAATAGCCACTTAATGAATTGTGAGTGAGTTGGAAGTATCTAGACCAAAAACAGATACAAAAAGACAATCCAGAAAAAAGTTTGATTCAGTCCAAAGGGAATAGGAGCTCCTGCGTGTGGGTTTTGCTGCAGTACAACTCCCCTAACCTTTGGATGTGGTCACTTAATCTAACTGCGAAGTGCACCTAACTGGTAGACAGGAAGATATGCATTTGAATCCTGCTTTGGACACCAGCTGTGTGACCCTAGGCAAGTCACTTCAGCTCTCCCATCAGTTTCCTCCTTTTTAAAATGAGGATAATAGTCGCATCTCCCAGAATTGTTGTCAAATGAGATCATATTTGTAAAATGCTTTGTAAACCCTAAAATGTCATATAGATGTTACTTATTGTTATCATTACTCCCAACAGAATAGAAATCAGCAAACATGCTTTCATTGATATCCAAAGATAACAAGTTACTTTTGAACATTTCTGGGATTTTTGTTCGTCATTTTGCCTTGTGGTCATTGATCCCTTTCCTTGTGTGCCCTTCCTCTAGGCGAAGTGCTGGGATTTGAAAATCTTGTCTTCAGCATTTTTGAATTTGTACATGCCCTACTGGAGAACAGCAAATTCAAAAGCACTGTGAAGAAGGCATTGCCTGAGCTGATTTATTACATTATTTTGTACATGCAGATAACTGAGGAGCAGGTAACAACCCCAAATATGTCCATTTGAAGTCTCAAGTTTAGAAGAGAGAGACAGATTTTAGGGAATAGGAGCATACCAGGAGGATAGAATCATGCTAAGTCCTAAGTAATTGTTGGCATTAGATTTGTCCTAAAGAAATAAAAACACATCAGTTCCTATGTTGTGTAGCTGCCCTAAGGCGGTTTTGTGAGCTTCTTCAGACTTAGAGAGCATTTTCATCAAAGGTGAAAGAAAATGCCATCCTCTCTGTGTGCATTTGCCTAATAGCAGAGTCCTTGCTAAGGAGCCAGATGATAAGAAGAGATTGTTATCTTGATTAGAAGACCATTGCAAGCAAGAAAGATGATGCCAGAATAAAACAATCACCTCTCCCATCTCCTGTTGGTATACAGTGAGTGTGGCACCCTACCTGTTTACAGTGAACTGATAAATCAGACTAGTAGATTCATTAGGGGAATTTGTCAAAGAGCAGCAAGTGGTAGTAGCTGTTTACCTTCCTGGTAAACTGGTGTATTCCCAAAAAGCAGTAGTTTTGAATGACAAACATCTTTGATAGGGATCAAACAAAAAACTCTTCAGGCTTAAAGCATTCATATAAGGAAAAATGGGTGGTTTTTTTTTTCCCTTCCATACCTTTTTCCTCCAGTCACTGCTGAGGGAGCATTTGATCCAGGTCACCCCAGTAGAAAATGAAATTTCACACTTTTTTCCAGATTAAAGTGTGGACAGCCAACCCCCAGCAGTTTGTGGAAGATGAAGACGATGATACTTTTTCCTACACTGTCAGAATTGCAGCCCAAGACCTGTTGCTGGTAAAAGATCCAAGGGATACCGGGTGCCCACCCACCATTAATGAAACTGTCATCTCTTTGAGCTTCTGTTTGTCTTTCCTAACACGATCCCACTTGAAGCCCTATTGTTAGGTGCATTTATTACAGTGGTAAAAACCAGAATGCTGCTGTTTCTCTGTGGGCAGGTGACCTGCTTTAAGAATTTTAGTCTTATCGAAGGCTCTTTTCTAACTCCAAGTCTCTGGGCTCTAAATCTATGAGGTACTTCTTTCATAATTCCTTTTAGTGTAGGTTTGAGGCAGCTAGGTATTAGAAGAAATAAATGCTATATCAACATTATTGTAGTTATCTTGATTAGTCAGTAACTGGCATTTTGGCTATCAAAAAGGGAAAAAGAATTTCAGCCTTATGAGAAAATACTGTGTCGAAGAAGAGGGCCTCAAATGAGCAGAGGCTATTGTGACAGAAACAGGGCTTTTTTATCCATTTTTCTGCAAGTATTTACAGTAGTAATCATTTGTTGGTGAACTTAATGAGGAAGGAGCTCCCTTGGGAAGCTGAGTGATGCCATCCAAACACTTGTCTCAGTTCTCCTTGCTACAGGGGTAGTGCTAACACGTACTGCCTGTTGCTGGGGGAGAGATGGGGGTGGCAGAGTGAAAGTGGTCCATCTGTTCTCAGCATCATGTAGCCTTCCTGAGGCACCTTCTATGGAGGAATGACATCTCACAGCACACTCAAGAAGTAGCTTAGTTTTCAGTTCGAAGTTTAGTGTCAGGGCTCCAAAAGTTCAGGGTCTGATCTGGAGCCTTCTAGCCAGTCATCATTGGCAGGTGTTCCACTCCATTTAGCTTAAAGGGACCAGCTCCTTAACAAGTAAGATATGTGAAAATAAGGATAAAATAACATGGCCTTATCCTTACGGGAGTTTGGTAATATAGCATTTTCCAATGATAATCACTGACCTCGAGACTGGAGGACAACATTCTTACTCATGCAATGAACCATCAGACTAGGATTCATGTATACAAGCAGATTTTTTAAGAGCCTATTCCTCCTTCCTAGGCTGTGGCCACTGATTTCCAGAATGAGAGTGCAACGGCCCTAGCTGCTGCTGCCACTCGGCATTTACAAGAAGCTGAGCAAACCCAGAGCAGTGGCACTGAGCACTGGTAAGGAAGACATGACAGAGGCTGGGTCTTGAGTGAGGACTGTGGCAGCAGCCACAACTAGTGGTGCCAGTACCCAGTCAGACAGATGCTGTCTTTGGTCATCCATTCTAAATCTTCTCTTCCCAGACCAATGGATTAAGCTACTCTTTTAACTCTCTCACTTCATTGGCTTAAGGAACCCAATCTACATCTTGCTTGCATTGTTTTTCCTTGAGTCATTTTGGATATAAAGCCTGTCCTGGGTAAAGATAGAGGTAGTGAAGACTAACAAGGAAGACCCCCTAGCCAGTTGAGTTCTGTTTGGGCTGTCTTGCCAGACAGATCTGCAGTTCTTAGTGGTCAGCTTGAGATGATCATGTTTGTTTGGCTATATGGGCCCTACTGTATTATCCTTTGCAGGTGGAAGATCCATGAAGCTTGTATGCTGGCTCTGGGCTCTGTGAAGTCTATCATTACGGACAGCGTGAAAAATGGCAGGGTCCACTTCGACATGCACGGGTTCCTAACCAGCGTCATCCTTGCAGACCTCAATCTCTCAGGTGTGTTCTAGCATAATGCCCAGTCTGCTGAACTTGTTTACATTTTTTTTGGAGTAGTTAGAGCAGGTCTTATCCTTCCACTCTGAACCTGAGTCAGGACCTCCCAAACATTGGCCCTGAAAATTTTGCTCTGGCTTTATCTGCCAAGAAAATAGTGTTGCTACATTCAAATTTCCACCCAACTGTTCTTATTTTCTCCTGAGGTAGCCACATCAATGTTCTTTTGGTCCCAGTTGTCCTTGGCATCTGAATGGACTTTGATTCTGCTTGTTACCAACCTCATCTTTGCTCCTCATCTGATTAGATTCAGAACACCCCCAGGGATTCCGTGTCAGGCTCATTCTCCCTCTACTGCATTTTTTCAAGCTTTTATTCTCAATCAAGTAGCCAAGTGAATATAATTTTCAGTTCTCACCTTGGAAATTTCTTGCCTATAAAAATAGCCCCTGTTCTGTTTGTATGAATTCTCAGTCGCACTCTATGATTCATTGTTTTTGCCGTACTTTATTCCTTTTTCTGTGCTATATGCCCTGCTTCCATTCTGTTTTGTTTTCATCCCTTCCTCTCATGGAGTAGGGTGATTTTCTTTTATCCCATTTTCAACCCATACGTTTGACTAACATTCAGACCTAGATGTTCCTATGTTACTTTTCATTCTAATTTTGAACGTCAATCCAGTTTCTCCCTGGTATTTGTAGTAACTTCAACCAATTAAGACTATCCCTGCTCTTCACTCTTCTCTGGCAAACCCTAATATCAGTTTCATAGAGAATACCATCTACCAGTTATGGCATTTATCTAAGACAATATGTGAGCTAGTTATTTGTATGCATGTCTTATGTATCCTGACATATTTGTATTTCCCATAGTTCCTAGCACAGAGCCTTGCAGTAGATGGTCAAAAAGTATGATTGGATGTATGAATATACATTTTGAAACATATTTCCAAATCAACCTATGCCTTATATAAAGCCTTTGTCTAACAAGCAAACTTGAACATTTTGAGGGATCTGAGAAGATGGGTACTAGAGTTTTACCTGTTCCCCCTGAAAAAGTAGAGCCTTTCCAGAATTAGTTTTTCCACATTGTGTGTCTTTTCATTGGATTGTGAGCTCCTTGAGGGCAGAGACTGTCTTTTGGCTCTTTTCATGTGCCCAGCACTAAGCACAGTACAGGCACTTAATCAGTGCTAATCAGCTGCCTGACTTCAGTACTTTGATTATAACCATGAGATGGTGGTCCATTAGTAAAATAAGAACAGCCATGAGCCAGTATGTAGATGGTAACAAGTAAGGTGTGGAGAAGGAACTTTCTGTCATTTGTTGTACAGGGTGAGATTTCTTTTCTTTCATCTCTAAGATCTTTCTTCTTTTTTTAGTTAGTTTGCATGTGTCTTATAGAATCCAATTCAAGTTGACTTCAAATTGGGCTCATGGCAGGAAGTAAGAGGCCTCACTGCTTTGTCTTTGTCTCTCCCTTAGTCTCTCCTTTTCTGTTGGGCCGGGCTCTCTGGGCTGCAAGTCGATTCACTGTTGCCATGTCCCCTGAGCTGATCCAACAGTTCCTACAGGCAACTGTGAGTGGTTTGCATGAGACCCAGCCCCCATCAGTGCGGATTTCTGCCGTCAGAGCCATCTGGGGGTGAGTGACCTGAACACTTCCAATCTGTGAGTGAGGGGTGTGATTTGGGGAAATAGTGCCAAAGCAAAGCATCCTTTGATTTGTTTTAGCTGGAAACAGAACCACTTATAGGTGCTGGAAGATCTTAAGAAAAAACTGACAAGATCAAGAAGGAAAGGACTATTAGTTGCTTTTAGCAAGATAGGTGAACAGGCAGTTCTGGTGGTTGAATCTAAAAGATCCTTCTCCCTTCATCTTTCATTCCCTTGGAATCTCCCACACAGCCTGAGATGCTTAAAGCAATAAGAGGATGCTTCTTTGTCCCAGTTTTACCTCAGTGTTTTTCATAGTAGATGAGATGCACAAGAAAAACAAAGCACAAACAAGTTCACAGCTGTCTTAGTGATTACAAGCTACTCCTCTGAGTGATGGAATCATGGGAGTAAGGAGTGTTCACTGAATTGGCTTGTGGTTGACCCTAACTCATCTGTCTCTCTGTTTAGTTATTGTGACCAGCTGAAGGTCTCAGAGAGCACCCACGTGTTGAGACCCTTTCTTCCCAGCGTTCTGGATGGTTTGATTCATCTGGCAGCACAGTTCAGCTCAGAAGTCCTCAATTTGGTGATGGAGACACTGTGCATCGTATGCACAGTAGACCCAGACTTCACAGCCAGTGTGGAAAACAAAATCTGTCCATTCACCATCGCCATTTTTCTAAAATACAGCAATGGTAGGTTTCTACCTACACCTACAGGAGGCAGAAAGATGAGTTGACTGGGGGGGTACCAAATGTGTTTGAAAGGAGAAAAGGTTAGGAACAAGTAAACTCCAGGGCAGATTTCATTTCATCCCTTTGGGAGTTGAAGGACCAGCCATTATAAATAAGTACATTTTATATGAGGTGAGGGCCATACCCCATCTGTCTTCAGAGTAAACATTTCAAAAAATGATAAAGCCAAGCCTTGCACCAGCTGTCCAGTGTCCCTGGCCTGAGGAACTCTGATGGTGCTGGACAGGTACCAGGATTGAATCATAGAGGCCAACCTGAGCCATTAGAGGTTCACTAGTGTGTAAATGACACAGTGAGTGAGGAAGAGCTGCCTCCTTCACAAGATCACTGGCCCCATTTGTGTGCAACTTGGACCTGATTCACAGCTGCCTCCTTGTCCTGGGTCTCTTCTAAAACTCTTAAGAATCAGTCCAGGACCCTCGCCAGCTCTTCCTCTCGTCCTCTTGAGACTCCTCTGGGCTAAATATGCCTGCTTTCCTTCAGCTTCCTCATGTGACGGGCTTTGGAGTCTCTTCACCTTTTTGGTCTCCATCATCTGAAGGGCTTCCACTTGTTCATGGCCAGAGCTCACCCCGGTACTCCTGTTACGGCCCAACCAGCACAGAGTCATTGGGGCAATCGCCTTTCTTCTGGGCATCACAGTAGCTTCTTTTTTATTTGTTAGTGATGTTGCTCAGGAGGTAGAGCACTGGGCCTGCATTCCAGAAGACTTGAGTTCAAATGTGGCCTCAGACGCTTACAACCTATGTGACTTTGAGCAAGGTACTTCACCTGTCTGCGTTGGTTTCCTCAACTGTCAAGTGGAGATAATAACAGCACCTACCTCCCAGGGCAGTTGTAAAGATCAGTGAGATAATATTTGCAAAGCGCTCAGCATGGTGCCTGGCACATAGTAGGTGTTGAATTGTTTTTTCCTTTGCCCTCTCCTGGCAGCCACGTTCTTCTGCTAAATACATAGAGCTTGTGTTCAACTAAAATTCCTCAGTCTTTTTGAATGAACTTCTACTGGACCAACCCTCCTGTGCTTTTTTTTTTTTAACCATTTAACCAGGTTCAGGAGTTTAAATATATCCTTACAAAATTTTATCTTCAACTCAGTGCATCATCCTAGCTTTAAGAGTCTTTTTGGTATCCCAAATTTGTCATCCGACCTATTAGGGGTCCTTCCACAAATTCAGTAAGTAAGCCTTTATTTTAAATGCTTAGTAGACCAGGGCTAAAGGCAGACTCCAACCATTGCCAAAGGTTAACAGCAGTCTAGTGCTTTGGGGATTCATTTATTCAACAAACTGCAAATTCTAACTCTACTAGTGACTAATCACATGTCTACACCTTGACCCTGGTGACATCATTGGAAGTTTGTTAAATATCCTTGTTAGAACATAGATACATAAATCTCTGACATTTTTCTGATCAATGAATTTTTGTAATTCAGTAAAAGCTTCTTTTAAAATGTAGCCTTCAGATTTGTTTTAGAGGAATGGATTGCAATATCACCTGTGAGAATATTCTTTGTGTCTGGGTGAAACAATTTAAGATGAAATTCAACTCCATAGAAGTCTTTTCTTTCAGTAGGCTTTGCTTATTATCCTGGGAATAGTACCTGGGCTGTTTTTCTGTTCTTCATCATTGTGTACGTCTCTTCCTCAAACATAAGCATTTAGGGGAATATCTTATGTCTCAAGCTTTTAATACCTTCTTGTTCTCTTACTTGGTGTGGAGCATTTAGTTTTAAGATCTAGCTTTGGCCATTCTTCCTGTCAAACACACAGTAATCCGGTCTAGACTTCATAAGAAGAAAGGGGCAAGGGTTGCCTTGTGGAAAAGTGCAGAATTTAATTTTAGTATGACTATTAGTCTATACTCTAAACAGATTATAGTGTGGTTTTGGGAAACAGCACTCATACTTTTAAGTTATTCCTTTGGCCTCATTGGGGCTCATAGTGATAAATAGAATCCAGTACCATGGGGGATAGAGACAGGCATTACATGACTGAAACAGGTAGGCCTAGACCTCTAGGGAGACATATTGGTTTTTTCACTCCAGATCCCGTTGTTGCCTCATTGGCTCAGGATATCTTCAAGGAACTGGCCCAGATAGAGGCTTGTCAGGGTCCCATGCAGATGAGATTGATCCCAACTCTGGTCAGCATTATGCAGGCACCTGCTGACAAGATCCCTGCTGGACTGTGTGCGGTAAGTAACAGGAACCCATGAGAATCTGAAAATCTTACCATAGTCTTCTGTCCTAACCTATAAGATGTCAACAAAGAGAAGATTTTCTGACCTGAGAGATGTTCGTGGAATGAAAATACAACTTCCTGGACACAGGCCCCACGAGGACAGTAAACAGCACTTGATAGCTTTTTTAGACTCTCATCTTACAGAGGTGCCCTCCCTTAATTGCACATAAAGCTGCCCATGTATCGGGGTCACTTAGCTTGCCACCAGGCTGTTTCATCCATCTCAGCGTTCAGAAAAGTGCTTGTTGTTTGGATGTGGAGTGGGAGCCTCCATACTCTCTATGTAGCTTTTTCTGCAAGAGCAGGATTATTCTGCCTACTCTGCTATCTGCTTCACTACCATCTGGAAAGAACCCCGGTCTGTGAATCTCCCAAGAAGAAGTAGCTTTGACTGCCTTTCTTTTCTTCTCCTCAGACAGCCATTGATATTCTGACCACAGTGGTTCGAAATACAAAGCCTCCTCTCTCCCAGTTACTCATCTGCCAGGCGTTCCCTGCTGTTGCACAGTGTACCCTAAACACAGACGATAATGCCACCATGCAGGTATCAGAACACTGGTTGGAAAAGGGGGAGGTGAACAGCTTCCCTGGCCTACATCCTTGTAGTGGGCTAAGAATCCTGGAGGGGTTCCATTTTGGGGTCCTGATGTCATGGGAGTTGCTCAGTAATAGAAGATGCCAGGGCTCAACACTTGTGGATGTTACATCATTTGAGGATGGTGGGTTTCTGCTGCCAGCTAGAAGTGTCTCAGGACACTTGGGAAAGTCTCTAGAATGAAAATCTGCAAGGTCTGGCTGATAGATCTCTAGAGAAGGAAGTAAAATGCCTGGAGTCTTTTCTTGCCTCAACCTCTAACCCTCTGGCTAGTGCACTTTGGTTAACTTAAAAATCACTGAGCAGAAGTGCCATGAGAAAAAACAACGCACAATTCCATAGGGTTTCAGACACTGTAGCAGCCCCTGGTTATTGCTTTTTCTGGCATATGACCCATCAATGGGACATGTGGTCTCTATTGTTTTTCTAGGAATGATGATGAATTTCCATCGAACCATTTGCACCTTTGCCTGTCTCTTCTACCACTGCCCCATCCCCACCCTTAATCCCATGTGATCCCAAGGGTTATTTCAGAGAATTGGATGTATTTTAGCACTTCAAGATGGAAAAACCCTTGTTTACATTTAGATCATGTTCTCAACTACTGAACTAACCAGCCCCAGATAGCACCCCTAATATAGACCAAATCCTATTTGAGCTTATCTGCCTCAAAATAATAATGCTTCATGAAGTTGGTAGCAAAGTTCAAGAGAGTGGCATTTCTGTTCATGCACCCCATGAACCCCAGGCATCTTCCTTAGCTTCTCACTTGTGTTTTGTCCTCTGCCCAGAATGGTGGTGAGTGCCTTCGGGCCTACGTGTCGGTGGCCTTGGAGCAAATTGCACAGTGGCATGATGAGCAGGGTCACAATGGTCTGTGGTATGTGATGCAAGTGGTGAGCCAGCTCCTTGACCCCCGAACCTCTGAGTTCACTGCTGCCTTTGTTGGCCGCCTAGTCTCCACCCTCATTTCCAAGGCAGGGAGGGAGCTGGGTGAGAATCTGGACCAGATCCTTCGTGCCATCCTCAGCAAGATGCAACAGGCAGAAACACTCAGTGTCATGCAGGTGAGAGGACAGTGGGGAACCTCAACTGGATAAAACTTAGGGTGGAAAAGTGATGGGACATTCACCCACTGGGTTTGAAGAGATAGGATTTCGTGTGTTGACTTGAGTTTTCCCATTGCCTCCCTCCCCTGCCATCCCAATATATTGATACCACCTCCTTTTTTCCATGCCTCAGGGATTGAACCTTTAGTCCATATAACCAAATACCTGTTTTATCTTAGTCGACATTATCCTTGATGCTTTTGAGGACCTTAAGCAAGTATTTGTCCTGTGTTTTCTTTAGTCTCTGATCATGGTCTTTGCTCACCTGGTACACACTCAGCTGGAGCCCCTCTTGGAATTTCTGTGCAGTCTCCCAGGACCAACTGGTAAACCTGCCCTAGAGTTTGTTATGGCTGAGTGGACAAGCCGGCAGCACTTGTTCTATGGACAATATGAAAGCAAAGTCAGGTGGGACCCCTGCTTATATATTTCATCTTCTCTTTCTCAACATGTCACTCTACCCCCACATTCCTACTCTAACTCTCTTTATTCCAATTAAATACATCACAATACTCCTGTACTCTCTCATTTCACCTCTTATTTCCTATTATTCTGTATTCTTCTGAACAGCTGCCATCTTCAGATACCTCAGGACAATTCCTGGCTTATGTTATGCCAGGGAGACTGTCTTAAGGTGGCTTTTCAAGGAGGCGCCAGATTTCCTCTGGCCAAGTCAGCAAATATTTTCTTCCTTATTGTTTTTACCTCCACCTCCAACCATTTTAACTCTCTACCTTTGCCTACCTCTCTGCAGAAGAAAAGGTTCTCATTAAGCCAACTTCTAGAAATCTAGATCCCATTTTCAGCTCTGACAAAGGGAGTCAATACTTCTAAAATTCATGGTACAGGATATCATTGACTCAGAAGAGAATCAATAGAAACTACTTGTCTCTTGGAGTGGAACTATTGGCTAGGTGACTGTAAATGGGTTTTCCTCTGTCCTCCCAGCTCTGTGGCCCTATGCAAGCTGCTGCAGCACGGCATCAATGCAGATGACAAGCGCCTGCAGGACATCAGGGTAAAGGGAGAGGAGATCTTCAACATGGATGAAGGCATCCGTACTCGTTCTAAGGCAGCCAAAAGTGAGTGGATCATGATGAACCCCAATGAATAAGACTTCCCCTTTGGAACGCAGGTCCCTCTTTACTAATGTAGGTGTGTGAAAGTTAGGATGCAGGGTGTAATCTTGAGCCAGTCTCTTCACCTTTTGGGGCCATAATTTCTCTGTAAAAGAGGATGAATAACATTGGCTGCTCTGTGATATCCCTAGCCTTCCTGCTCACCCTTTTTAGCGTACTTGACCTGGGAATCTGTCTGCACCATTTCCTGAAGCTGTTTTGTGCTTTGGAAGTCTGTCTTCACTTTGGGCTAGAATTCTGACTTGTGTCCAGCCTAAGTCTTCAGAGCCATCAGTCTCTAAGTCCAAGGTCTAAAGATCATTTTCATGCTCTTTGACCTTAGAGTCAGAATGATTTCAGTATTTCTCAGATCTGGATCCTAGAAACCAGAACCCAAGTCCTCTACATAGTTGTTTGGGGGTGACAATAAACGAGGTATCTAGAGCTCCCCTTAAGCTCGGTGCTGAGGTGCCCTCCACAGCTCCTTCTGGATGACTGTGAGTACTCGGCTGTTCTCTTGGACTGTGGGTGTTAAGACTACAGAAGGCATGGGCAGCAGCTATGGGATAACCAGTGCTCCGTGCAGATATCTCCAGATGGAAAGAGGGGACTGCTCCCACCCACATGCACTCACTATGGCAGTCTTCTGTTTTTTCTAGACTTGTTTCAAATACCAACAAGGATCACACTTCTGTATCTTTCTTCTTCCTTCTCAGACCCTGAACGCTGGACAAACATTCCTTTACTAGTCAAGATCTTAAAGCTGATCATCAATGAGCTCTCCAACGTCATGGAAGCAAATGCCTCTCGCCAGACACCAGCGGAATGGAGTCAAGGTGATGAACCTTATCCAGTTATACCGAGCTTGTATTTGCCTGCCACTGCACGTAGGTGGCCCACTGCACTGGACCTGGAGCTTAGAAATGGCCTTAGGCAGTTACTAGCTCTGTAACCCTGGCAAGTCACTTGACCTCTGTTTGCCTTGGTCTCCTCATCCAAAAATGAGGAGAACTACAATGAGGCTCAGATGAGATATTTGTAAAGTGTCCTGAATACCTTAGAACACTATGCACATGTTACTATTAATTGCAACAGCATGTTTTCCATGATTCATGGTTTATCAAAGAAGTTAAAGTCCAGGGGCTTTGAATAGTGAAGGCAATTGAGAACTTTAAGAAGTACTCTTAAATTTACTCTGCCCCAATCATTAAAACACTTTTGTGATCTCACTTCTAAATCCTTGAACAAATTTGGGGTGATAAGAAGTAGACCCTTCGGGGGTGGGGGGTGTCTGTGTCTGTGTGTCTGTCTGTGTCTTCCTAAGATCTTTTCCTATGTTTTTCTCTTGCTTCTGTTGGGTGGCGGTGGGGAAGGAGCATCAGGCCTGGCTTTTTCCTCTAATGAGGGAAAGGATTAGAAAATTGAGCATCCTACCAGGCTTAGCAAGAGCTGGTTTCTAGGCTCAGGATCCAAGTTCCAGGCCTGCTGGGCATTTTCCTCTGCGCCACCTGCTCAAGATTTAGACTGATGACAATTTCCCATCTGCCTTTCTGTTCCAAACAGATGATTCTAATGATATGTGGGAAGACCAGGAGGAAGAGGAAGAGGAAGATGAAGGCTTAGCTGGGCAACTCCTGTCTGACATTCTTGCCACAAACAAATACGGTAGGCTGCTGAGGAAGGGAGCAAATAAGGGACTTGGATCAGAAAACATTTTCTTTCAACATGAATTAGGATGGGGGGTTGGGGGAGTGGGGTTTAACCCTGAAAACCCTTGTACTCTTGCCACATCTAACCAAACCCTGCTTATCCCAGAAGAAATTGGCGTGTGAAAGTCAAGTTCCTAAGTCATCCCTCCATTATTCACTCCGTATCTCGAGCTCCAGCAGAGTCCTGGGTTCTTGGGTCCTGTTGGTCACGTGTCTCTGCATACCTCCCTCTTCTTGATCCCACCTTGGCTCTTGTCTGACAGATGAGGATTACTATGAAGACGATGAAGAGGACGATCCCGATGCCCTGAAGGACCCCCTCTATCAGGTTGATTTACAGGTGAGATTGTCTAGGAGCAGAGTACTGCCCCAAGGCTGGTGAGACCAGATCCACCATCTCCTTCTCAGGAGAGCTCTGACTTGGCCTAGATCCTAAAATAGCAGCTCTGCAGCATCCCTGCTCTGCCCCAGCCCAGTTCATTCAACTCCTTGAAGCTGATAAGAAACAGGCTGCATGTGAAAGCCACCTCCCTGGGAGGGCCCTGAGTGAGCTGGTGTCCTTTGGAACTCGAGCATGCCAAGTGCCTGCCTATTTCCCCCCAGTAGCAGGGCCCCCAGTAGCCACCCACCCTTCCCATTGCCCTACTGCATGCCCTTCTCTCAGCTCACTGCCCTCCTGGCAGACCCACCCTCACAACATTGACTGTTCTTTACATAGCCCCTCTGCTTTTTCCCCACCCAGGCCTATCTGACTGACTTCCTGTGCCAGTTTGCCCAACAACCCTGCTACGTGATGTTCTCAGGCCACCTTAACGACAACGAAAGGAGGGTGCTCCAGGCGATCGGCATCTAAGCTTCTGCCAGTCCAGCCTCACACTGTCCTGTAGCTCTCACTGATGTCAACTTGCACCTTTCTCCTATTCTGGAGCTGCCTCCTGGCCTCTGGCCCCTCCCTGAGCAACACACACTGACTGAAGCACAGACTGGGCTCACCAAAGCTGTCATCAGAGGGATGTTGGATCGAAGGATTTGGGGCATTCCCTCCTGAGGACATTCTAGCACACAAGAAACCATCCGCCACCTGCCTCTGCCCCAGACAGACGCAGGGCTATTTTCAGAGCTCTTGGCAGGACAGCCCTGAAACATCATTGGCCAGAAGAGTCAAGGGTTTCTGTGTTGATGGATTATTTTTCTCCTTCTCTGGAGAATCAAAAGGCATGGTCATTCATGTCCCACAAACTGACCTTCTTACTACCCTGACTTTCATAGGACAACAGGCATGTTTGGATAAGAATTCCATTTTGTCACCAGCCTTGTACCCCTGACTCCCTAGGTTCTGGTTGGATATGAAGAGCAAGTGGATTCCTGGTTGTCTCCAGTGACCCTTCCTCCTCTGCCTTTTACCCCCAGCAGCCTCCAAAGTCTTTTCACTAAAACTTATCAGTTGAGAAAAATCATCCTCACATTTTTGCTGTACTGCATGAAACAACAAAACCCTCAGACTGCCTTCTCACACATAACGCACACAGTAAACATGACAGAAGGCAGTTTAGGTTTCATTTTTAAGAAAAATACACAAGGATTTTTTTGACCCACCACCCTGAAAGTGTATTTAATTTGTTTCCCATATACACACACACACACACACACACATCTGTATGAGCCAGTCTGACATGAATTTCCCTTCTTCCTCTCCACCCTCACCCACCCCACCCCCAGTGTCCTCAGAAATGGTTGAGTTGTAGCCCACAAATTAGCGATGTGTATTTTTCTAGGACAGTAACCTTTACAAATGAATTTACTCCATATGGTATAAGGTGCCTCCCCAAGCACCTCTTTGCCTTTAATTCCCTTTGGGGGGAAAGTAAAAATAAAGAGATAAAAAAGGACTTAGGTGGAATCCAGTCTGATAAGAGCTGTAAGAGTAAAGCCACATGGGGCCTCATCACCACTATGGCTTCCACCCCAGGCCAGACTCATTGCCATGGTGCCCAGCCCTTGTAGGCACAAGCACAGGGTTGGTGGGAAGGAGGGTAGCCACCCTGACCCCTATGGTACTGTCTTCTCTACTTAGACTTTCTTACTGCTCTCCCTATTACTTTCTTTCCCTTCACCACCCCACTATCCTTTTCACCACTGCCACTTCCATGCCCAAAGGATTTTTAGCTGTGGCCCTAACAACCCTTGTGTGTGGTGGCTAATCTTCAGCTCTATGCTTTTGAGAGGACCCACAGCTTCCTGGGCTGGCTCAGGGAAGCAGTTGGTTGGCATGGAATCATTACAGATGGGGTCAGTTTAATTGGGATTCTCATTCTTTTTTTTTCTTTTTTGGCCCTGCAAGATTGAAAGTAAAGGATTTGTTCTGGTGTCTGCAGTGGGGACCTGGGCAAGACAGGTAAATCAGAAGAGTTCAGGGCTTATGCTCTTGCCTAGGTAATTGCTACCCGTCTTGCAACTGCTGCCAAAGCTTTGGGGAATAGAAGAGGTTGGATTAGGTAGGCTTAGATCCTTTCCATCACTAAGATTCTGTCATTTCTCTGAAAACTAAGGAAGAGTAGGGTGCAGTTGGCTTTGGGGATGCAAGATGGTGAGCACTTGTGGCCAGTACTTCCTTCTGCCACTAGGTGTCTCTGTGACTACCCCAAATGTGAGGAACTTGTGAAGTCAAGGTGTAATTGGTGCCAATCAAAGTGACAGGGCCATCTCCTGGCCCATCACTTGGCTCACTGACAGCTGAGACACACATCCCGTGGGATGCATATTCCCATATGGAGTAAGGTGCCATTGAAAAGAGTGGTGAATGTGGAATCAAAGGATGTGGGTTTGAATCCTTCCTCTGCCATTAACTGGATTTCTTTGAGGGAATCACTTAATTCTTCTAGACCTTGGCTTCCTCATCTATGAAATGGGAAAAGTGAACCTGATCCCCTGCAGCTGTATTTTTCTGATCATAAGTCTGCTTCTGATAGGGGAGGCAGAAACACTCTCTCTTGGGCTCTTGGAAATTTGGCCTCAGTGGCATGTCTGGGCTTTCATCCTTTAGAATAATGTCAAACTCAAATAGAACTAGAGGCCACTAAAACCAACATGAGCATCCTAGCAGGTCCCCATAGTGACTTAGAAAGCCACATATTAACATCAACTATGATTGTATTTTTAATTTGTCAAACATTTCCCAGTTGTATTTTAATCTAGGGGAGCGGCGGTACGATGTTTGACATCCCTGCTTTATAGCATCCCCATAAATCCCAAATTCTCTTTCCCAGGTAGGGACCAGTCTGTAAGTGTCCTTCATACCTCTGTCAAAAATAGGAAGTAACAGTCTCAAGCACTAAAAACCCAATATTTGTAAGGCCCCATGCTAGCTACTGAATAGAGAAAATCAGCTGCTGCCTTTGAGGCATTTACAGTCTAAATACAGAGACAGAATACAGAGTTAAAATAATGTCAGTACTGGTAAGATGTATGATCATTCAAAAGAAGGAATAATCACCTTGAGCTGAGGTGGTCCAGAAAGATTTAAGGATGGGGGGGGGGGGGGCGGTATTGAAGAGGACATTCTAAGCAGAAGCTATGACTGTTTGAGAATAAAAGTCAATTTTGGCTTGTATGACTCAATTGTGGGAAATTTTGGATGTCAGGCCAACTAGCTCCC
Organism: Notamacropus eugenii; assembly: GCF_028372415.1. Lineage (NCBI taxonomy): Eukaryota > Metazoa > Chordata > Mammalia > Diprotodontia > Macropodidae > Notamacropus > Notamacropus eugenii. The sequence goes on along the minus strand of NC_092873.1, from coordinate 438,545,463 downwards.
ATGAATTTTGAGTGGTGATCAGAACTGCTATAGAGAATGAATGAGGATGCAGGCTATATTGACTCAGGGACAGTCAAGGCTAGAAATGGAATGCGATAGTGGTCTAGAAATGAGATGCTGGACTAAATATAGTGGTGACATTCAGAATATGGAGGATAAGAATATTGTGAATTGGCAGAATCATAAAGTTAGAAGTTGAAAGGAAACTGAGAGGATATGTAGTCCCATTTTACAAATTCCCAATTAGGAGCATCAGGCAGGCCTAGTGCAGGAGCAGGAGTGTGCTATATAAGAGTCTTGGGGTCTGTTCCTCCCCAGCAAGTGGTCTCATGGGACCTCTGGGTTCATTACTAAAAGCACATGCGTTCTAAATGTACTCATGAACAAATAACACATCTGATTTGAGATGGATTTCAAGCCATTCCAACTGTCTTGTTTGTACGTAGTTCTTTGAACCTTATTTCCACCTAAGAGACTGAGCTCCTTGTATTTCTTTGTCTCCTCAGCCTTAGCACTGGGCCTGGCACATATTAGGTACTTACTACTATGGTAAGATGGTTATTGATTTTACTTCAAGAAACCAGGTTATTATGACCAGTGACTTCATGGAGGAGCTGTTCAGTTTTTAGGGAGAAAGTTTTTTCAGGCACATAATTCAGACACTGGCCTACCTGTACTTTCTGGATTTAGATAATTAGAAAGGTGTAGATTCCAGTGCCAAAAGCTAGAATCCCACTAACCTGGTCTCCACCCTGCTTCTGGGGTAAGACCTTTTTGGTAGTTAGTGAAGCCTGTCATTAGTCGTTATTCCAGCTTCGTCAGTGTTTTAAGGACAATCTCCCTCTCCTTGGTGGAAGAGAAAACTGCTGGCTAAATCCCCCTTCTAATCTCCCTACCAATACAGATGCAGAAAAAAAAGGAAAGAGGATTGGCCTTCTGGAAAAATAACAACCTCCTCTTCGTAGAAAGTGTTTAAAAGGACTGAAGATTGGCCCGTCCCCTGGGTCGGAATAGATGAGATTCCTGCATTCCGTAAGAGCCGGTACTTAAAAGATTGTCCACAGTGATAAGCACCGAGTTGCCTGGGCTTTCCAAGGAAGCTGGTCTTAACTGTCTAGCTGCCGAGGCTAGTCACTTCCAGCTCTGAGATTCTTTGATGCTTGACTCATGGGTCAGGTCATAGGACTTTAAAAAAAAAAGAGGCAAGAAATGATAGGGAAACGGAAGAATTTCTAAATAGAGCAGGCCTGGAGCTCCTGGAAGGTATTCTGACGTCGCTAGATCCAGGGCTTAGTGCTGAAGGCTTATTTGTTAGGCCTGCTCTCCTCTGGGGATTAGTTCCAACTGTATAATCAGCTTCCCCACATACGGTGGCTGCTACTAGATCAGAACTCACAGATGTTGGCGACCAGAGAATCATAGATTCAGAGCTGAAGGGGCAGTAAAGGCTAATACAACCTACTCATTTAGTTTTCTCATAAGAGAAAAGTAAGACCCTGACAGATCCCGTTGACTTGCCCAAGGTCATACTGGCAGGGTATGCAACCTCTCCCTCCCCCTCAACTTTCCCATGAGGCCAAGTCTCTAGCACCGAGTCCTCCCAGTAATCCTTTCTATGCCCTCTCTTTGTGCCCCCACACCCAAACCTCCAACTGTCACCTCTAAGCTAGCCCAGCCCTTCATTATGTTACCTCCAGATCGCTCTTGGCCACTTGATTGCATCTATACCCGCTGCTTGACCACTGTATATAAGATCCATCTTACCTCTATTAAAAGTGTTCGGTTACAATCTGACTCACTTGTCCATACAAGCGGCACAAATGCTCAGATTCCTTCAGAGTCTGGCCAGCAGGGCAGATTCTTAAACTCTCCTCCACCCCATCCAGTGTTCTAATAAACCCTGTCTCTGACTGAAGGAAGACTTGGGTCAAATTCATTTGAGGCAAGACCCTGCGTCATTTGAATTTTGGGGTTCCTAGCACCCATAGTCTGCCACAATACAAGCAATAAGTAGTACTGGGAGGATTTGAATCCAGGCCTTCTGATTCCATATTTACTGCTCTTTTCACTATACCATGCCAGAAGGGTCATAGTGCAATGTTATGCAAAGCTGTGTTTTACCCGTTCCCTATGTACCTAGCACTGTGATAAGCACAGGTAATACAGAGAAAAGTCAAACATTCTGGGCTCTCACATTCTAATTTGAGAAGAAACTTAGAAAGGTGCAGCAGGATAGGTGGAAGTGCCTGGCAGTCAGTCCTTAGAGTTTAACTTTTGAGGTCAGGGTTGGGAGAGCAAGTTCGGATGTGAAAGAATTCACTTAGACACTTGATTTTGTCCTAACCAAGGGGAACTTTATTGAGGCAAAAGCAGTGGGCTAGCCATTAAAGAAGGACTAGCAATTTTCAGAAGGACTGGATTTTGTTTTTATAAGGACAGGATAGGGGAGACGAGGGAAAATATGACCCAGGATGAGGGAGACAAGGAATTTTGTGGTCCAAGATAAGGGGGAAGTTTTATGGTATTCCAAGATAAGGAGAAGAAACTTTAGGATGCCCTCAGGATCAGGAGATGTCTCACAAGGTACTGAAAAGGCAGTCCTCAATATTAACCCTTGGGGCACCTTTAGACCTCCAGAGGCCTGTAGAAGTGGTGAGGAGAAAATGAGAGTCCTAGACTTTTCCTGGAAACAATAGTAGGTAGTGGCCCAAAGCCAGACCCTCCTCAAAAGGTCTTTCTGCCCCTAGCACAATATTTTTGCAGGCTTTTATAAAGTCTTCTTGTGCAGCTAAGCACTTAGAACAATCATTCTTCATGCTATCCTTGTTCATTTTCTGTCTTTCTTCCTCTTAGAAAAGGGGATGGTTTTTGGGTGTGAATGGAAAGGAGAGGTTAATCTGACCACAGAGCTGAAGAGCAGGAGGGGCAGACATCCTCCAGTCCAAACCCTTTACAAAGCTCCAGGAAGTGTCCACTCTCTGCTGTAATGTGAGGTTGAGCTAAAAGGAGCTATCCATAGCATGGGGGAGCGGGGGAGGGGGAAGAAACTCTAAACAGAACCCTTTCCCTTGGCTCAAACAGCACTCCTAAAATATCCCCCACTAGCTGTCCTGTTCTCTTCCCCCAACTCCACCCTCCTGACTGACCGTCACAAACAGCGAAGGTGTCATTTAGAGACAGACACTCAGGCCTTCTGAGGAGCAGACTGGCTCCTGGTTGGGTTTCACAGGAAGGTTTCAGAGGAGAGGAAAGCAAAGATCCTAACATCAATTAAGGAAAACCCTTTAGCAATTTTCACAGGAAGGTGAAGGAAGAGAGGAGAGGAAGGCAAAGATCCTGACACCAATTAAGGAAAGACCTTTACCAGCTTTCAGAAGAAGAAATCAAAGCTATCCATAGTCACGTGAAAAACTGCTCTAAATCCCTACTGATCTGAGAAATGCAAATTAAAATAATTCTGAGGTACCACCTCACATCTGGCAGATAAAATAATTGGGACACTAATGCACTGTTTGGTGAAGTTTGAACTAGTCCAATCACTGGAGAAAAATTTGGAGATATGTCCTCAAGGCTATAAAACTGCATATCCTTTGACCCAGCAAAACCACTATTATCTACTATCATCTACCACTATTGTCTGTATCTCAGAGAGATTTACAAAAAGGGGGGGGTGGGGGGTGGGGTGGGGGAAGGGCCTATTTGTACTAAAATATAGCAGCTCTTTTTCTAGTGACAGAGAATTGGAAATTGAGGGGATGCCCATCAACTGGGAAATGGCTGAACAAGTTGTGGTCTGTGATTGTGATGGAATACTCTTGTGCTATAAGAAATAATGGACAGAATGATTTCAGAAAAACCTGGGAAGATCCGAACTGATACAAAACGAAATGAACAAAACCAGGAAAACTTATACGCAGTACCAACAATATTGTAAGATGATCAATTGTGAATGATTAGCTATTCTGATCAAGGCAATGACCTAAGACAATACCAAAGGTCCAATGATGAAAAATGCTGTCCACCTCTAGAGAAATGATGAATTGTGAATGCAGATTGAAGCATAATTTTATTGTTTTATTTTGTTTTCCAATGACTAATATGGAAATATGTCTTGTATGACTTCACATGTGTAATTGACATCAAATTGCTTGCCTTCTGGAGGGAGAACGTAAGGGAGAGAGGATTTGGAACTTAACATTTTTTAAAATGATTGTTAAATTTTTGTATGTCTGATTGGGAAATATTTAACAAAATAAAAATGACAAAAAGAAAAAGACACTGTAGTACTGATTGCTTTGTGATTAACTTCATCTTATTATCTCTGTTCTAATGAATAAAACATGAAATTGGAAGTCAGAGAAACAAGGTTCAAAATCTGCCTCTTTTGATTACTGGTTGCCTTATTTTTCCCCTCTGAAAAAGAAGGGATTGGACTAGATGATCTCCAAAGTCCTTTTCAGCTTTAAATCTTACAGGTGATTGGAGGGTAGAAGAGAACAGTCAGGGATATCTATGCTCCCTCACCCTCCCAGAACCCATGTGGGAAAGATTTGAGGATCAGAGCCCATCCTACCACAAACTGCTCCCTCACAACTGTTGGACTGGCTCAATGCCCAGGCCCTGGGGCTTGTATAACAGAAAACTGGAGAGAAATTGTAGTGACTTGAGAGGAGATGAAAGCCAAATCTGGGGGTGGGACACTTGGTTGGGGGGAGAGGATAAAGCAGGGAAGCCAGCCCAGTCACATAAGCAATCTTGCAGCAGAAGCAAGCGCTGGGTCTTAACACCAAGGTGCCTCTGACCCCAAGCAGCCTGGCACTTTGCCAACTCTGGCTTCTATTTTAATCTGCCCAAGTCAGGATGAGTGGAAGAATTATTCCTGTAAGGAGATTCCCCCAAAATTCAAGGTTTGTGTGGAAAGGATTCAAGGAATAAGGAGGAAAGACCTCTAGGATATGTTGGAACAGCTGATGTAGGTGGGGACTGTTCTTCATTGTTCTTTATCCCATCTGCTCCAAAGAGAACAAAATAAAAGAATGTTGTCTTCCATTACAGCAAGAAGTGTTGAGATTAGAAATCAAGATGTGTTTTCTAACTAAAGATATGAATATGTAAGAGCTGGGGGTGTCTAAGGGACCTCTTTCTCTGGAGGTCCTTTGGAATAATAGAAATAATCTTTCCTATGGATCACTAGTCCAGAAAGAAGTCCACCCACCTAGGCTCTCATCTTTAGCTAGGTCCAGACACCAGGCTATCATGCTCTAGCTAGGGCCATGTGAGCATAGCTAAGTCAGGATTTCTATGCAACCTTCCTTTCCCTAACTCTCCACTCCTGCTTCCCATCCTCTGCCTTCCCTGCTGAGGATATTATGAAGACAGATGAAATCAGAGGAAAAGTCTTTGGGAAGAAGGCTGTAATTATCTGTCTGCATCTGTTGAGGGGAAGGGGAAGGTCTGGTAGGGAAGGGTGTGGGTGGGGCATTATTTGAGATCAGAAGCTGTACTCAGGGTATGACCAGGGTGGCTGCTCATGAACAGGCATCAAGTAGAGATGGGGGGAGGGGAGGTGTAGGGGGAAGGAGAGAAAGAACAGTGCAACAGCTTACTCAATTTAATATATTTTAGATTTCGAGTAGTACCAGTTAAATTCTGGGGGTGTGCTGGGGATGGGGAAATAGCTCCTAAGGGATGTTCAGTAAATTTTTTTTTTTTAATAACTGATTTAGAGTTAACTGTGGACCAGTCTGTCTCATGAGAGCTGCCTTAGAAATGGTCAGAAAGTGGATCACTATCCTTTAAGGACATTGGAAAGGGTAATTCTACATGGACGAGGTGCACAATTGGACTAAGTGATCTCTGGTTGTTTTGGGGGTTTGTTTGGGGATTTATGTTGTTGGTGGTGGTGGTGATTTTTTTAGGCAATCAGGATTAAGTGACTTGTCCAGGGTCACGCAAGTGTCTGAGTCAAATTTGAACTCAGGTCTTCCTGACTCCAGCACCATTGCTCCACCTAGCTGCCCCTAGGTGACCTCAGAAGTCCTTTGCAGACCACATTCAGGTGAGGTAAAGGACTAAGGAATAGGAAATGGATAGGTGAGATGGAAGTATGTAGGTGGGAGGAAATAAATGCAAGAGGAGGAAGAGCCCCTGTCCCTGCTACCCACTAGCCCTTGGGAGGAAGTGTTGGAGCAGGAAGGGGGCAATGGAAGGATTCAGAAGTTGGTCCAAGCTGAACCAGGTGACTCAGCACTATAATACATTCCCACTCCTGCTCAGCCCCTTGGGGAAAGCACAGATTGGGTCATCTTTCTCCTCCTCTCCCACCCCCACATACAAACACATGCATATAGTCTAGGCTGGCTTCCTCAGCTTCAGTCATTTCCCCACCCCCTCACTGTCTCTGTTGCCCATCTATCAAGAAGGTATCTACTATGAATAGAGTCCCAGAACCCAAAAACTCCATCCAATTATTTGTTTTTCCAGGTTGGCCCCATCCCCATCTAAGGATTTGGAAAGGCTTGGGGGAGAAGAAAAAAGGGTTCAGCTTTCAACTGTTTGTGATATTAAATAGCATTTAAAAAAAAAATTAAAAGTTTCTATTGGGGAAGGGATTGGCAGGGTGGTGTGCTACTTGATGAGCCCTAGATATATCGTTGATCTCTCCATAGTGGGATCTCCGCTCCTCTGATGCTCCTCTACCTCCTTGCCACATACAGCCCCCAGGGTAAGGCCAAGATATTCTGACCAGGTTCTGAGATGGAAACAGTTTCTTTGTGTCCTTGACCAAAGCAAGTTCTCAGAGGGAGTCCACCCTGGCCCCACAGAGATCAACATCCTCTTTCCCTTCAACTGTGCCTAGGTCTTGTAGATGCAGATAGAAAGAGGAAGCACGAGAAGACTCACAGAACTAAGAGGGAAAAGGGAGAGAGAAATTGGAGAGAAAGGAGTAAGGGAGGAAGTGATGGGGGTTATGGAGGCTGGACCCCTAAAAGGGAAAGAATGTCTCTAGAAAAATCCCAGTCCTTGGATTTTCCCATACAGTTCAGTAAACCAGATCACTAGGCCTCCACCAGAGGCAACTAGCCCACCTCAGCCCACCTAGATCACTTAAATAGACTTGACAGTCCTTTCACTGTGCTCTTGTCCCACCCCAGACTACTTGCACATAATGACCACTCCTCAATCCCACCCAGATCCTTTCACAGTACTTTTTGTATATAAGCATCAGTCTCATCTCCCATTAGGTTCTTCCCTAGGAACTTACCTTGTCATTTGACTGGAAGAAAGTTTGAGTGCATGAATTCATTCCAGACAGATGCCACCCTGTATCTGGACATTTCCAAGTTTCCAGCAACTCAAATTGTATCAGAAGGAATAGGAATCAGAATAGAAAAAATAAAGCTGAGAGGAAAGGGCTAAGAGCTCACATCTAAAGGCTTATTTCCCTCACTCCCACCCTCTTCTGGGTGCAGGGACATACCCTCCAGTGTGGCCAGAAGGAGCCATGAAATTCTGTCTTCACCCCAGTCACCAACTCTCCTACCCACATGTCCATCAATGGGAAATGGGTCCTCCTTCATTCACTCCTGACCAAGATCTGTGATTTTCTTATCATCCTCACCTCTCAAAATGTCTGAACTGTTCTTCCATGAACAGAACCATGGTTTTTCTCTGGCCCAGGCAATCAGGTAACCAAGAGGGCAGAAGTGGAGCAGGACAGTGGCTGAAAACCCTGTGTCTGATTCACCTGGTGGGGGATGAGGGGGTGGAGTTGAATTGGGGAGCAGCAGTGCCTTTTCTTTACATATAGGTGACCACTTCAACAAAGAACTCACAGATATTCAGGAAAATTCCAAAGGAAACTGTTAATCCCCTCCACTCTTGACCCTTCCTCCTACTCCCACCTTAATTCTCGTCTCCCTCCATTCTTCTTCGCTGAGCAGGACTAATCTTTGTTCTATCTGAACAAACCTGGTCCCCCAGCTCGCCCCCCCTCCCCCTGCTTTGGATGCTTCAGCAATCATTTACTTAGTGTATGATGTCCTTGGGCCTCAGGGGGGATACAGAGATAAATGATCTTATGGTCCATGAGGTTCCTGCCCTCATGGGAACTACAGCAGGGAGATGAAGTGCAAAAACAAAAACAAAAAACAATCAAACAAACAAAAAAAGACAAAAACCTAAGCCACAAATAGACTGTAAATAGATAAGAAGTGTAGTCAAGTGCCATCAGAGTGCAGAGAAGCTCATCGCCTCACCCCTCCCCACACAAAGCATTCCCTGACTAATCTTGTCCAGCTCTGCTCTCTCTAAACCCTCAGCAACATCCCCTCAGCAATTAGGTTTTTATCCATGTGGTTATAACGAGTTCTTTCCTGCCTTTTTCAGTTCGTTTGTTTCACAGTCTCATGACTGTATCTTGTATTTGCCACCTCCGAAGGCAAAGACCTCATCTTCTTTGTAAGGGATACTCCAATAATATTTTTTCAAGAACTGAGTCTCTGTTTTCCCCTCACTAGCCAGTATCATAAGAAATGAGCCATTTGTAACTCTTTTCTCTTCCAGTCTCTTGGCATCTGACACCACTGATTCCCTTGGGGTTCTTTTGCAACGAGGGATTTTCTCATCGGTGTTGAGCTTTCAGGAGGCTGGCCCCATTGAGATTCAAAGTGTATTACATTATGGATGTTATTGGTTATATGAAAGTTAGGAGACAGGTCCTCCATTATTGGACCCTAATAGCAGCAGCATCACTGGCACAAACAAGACAGGGAATGTTGAAAGGAAAATTCTTCATTTGGGCTTTCACTCTGATTAATGAGACAAAACTCAGGACAGAGGATTAAGAGGTTGACTGGCTGATCAAAGTGGGGACAACTTTTACAGGCAACTTTAAGACCAATTCAGATAAATCCACCTTAGCAAAAGAGGTGGGACTCTTGAATCTCAGTTCAAGGTAGTACAGCCAAGAATGTGAGCTCCCATGGTAGCAAGGTAACAAGAACACAGGTGGGGGTACATGACAGAGAGCAGGTAATACAAAAAGCTGCAATCTCAGCGTCTCCTACATCTGAGCCTCTGCCAACACTGGTTGATAAGCAAGGCTGAGAACTACAGGGTGTTGAATCAACATAATTTGCAACAGGAATATCATAGGACTATGGATTAGGGGTGATATAGTATAGTGAAAAAATCACAGGACCTGTAATCAGAAAACCTGAGTTTTGGTCCCTGCTCCAACAGGATGACCAATCGCTTCTTTCTCAACTCAGCTATCACATCTTCATCATTGTTCAGTCATTTCAGTCATGTCTGACTCTTTGTGACCCCATTTAGGATCTTCTTGGCAAAGATGCTGGAATGGTTTGGCATTTCCTTCTCCCACACACTTCACACATGAGGAAGCTAAGGCAAACAGGGTTAAGTGACTTAAGATCACATTGCTAGTAAGTGTCTGAGGCTAGATTTGAACTCATAAAGATCAGTCATCCTGACTCTGGACCCTACAGTCTATCCACTGTGCCACCTAGCTGTCCTATCTTAGAATGTATCAATAATATGGGTACTACCTGCTTCTCAGTATCCAGTTCAATCCAGCAAAGAAAATATTAAGCAACTACTCCGTTTAAGCACTATGCTGGGTACTAGAAATAAAATAAAATTTTAAGAAAGGACCATGGCAAAGAGGTTTCCTGCCTTCATGTAGCCCACCATCTAATAGAAAGCATAAGATAACAGCCAGTCAGTCAACATGCATTAATTAAATATTTTCTATGTAACAGACACTATGACAAGTAAAATGGATTCAAAGAAAGGCAAAAACAAGTTGCTCACATTCTGACTGGGGAGATACCATACAAATCACTGTGGAAGATAATCTCAAAGGGAAGGGCATTAGCCATTGGAGGGAGGGAATATGGCTGGAAAGACTACCCCTTTCCTACCCCTAATAGAAATTGGGGTTTGAATTGAGTCTTTAAGGCAGCCAGGAGAGAGAAATGAAGGAAAGCATTCCAGGCATAGAGGGCACAAACAAGTGGGAATCACAGGTTTAGAACCAGAAAGGATCTTAGAGACCACCTACACCAACCCTTTCACAAGGAAGGTCCAGAGGTCTGGTTTTCATTGAATGGTCTATGGTTTTAATCAAAATTAAATTAAAGCTGCCTTCCTAGAGATGGATGAACTATCCTGCTGGTAAACTCTGTGGAGTTCTCGTTTTTTCATTTAGCAGCTTCTGAATTTCCCTATCATTTTTGTCAAACCAGTTTTGATATTTGTGAGTGTTCTGACCCAGATGAACAAAAGAACAGTGCTGTACTCCAAATTTCTGAAAGCTGGCCAGTCCTCTTCTGTTCCACTGTTGCCAAGCGTGTGTTGGCTCAACTTTCCCTCCAAATTAGAAACAAACTGTTCAGCTCAGAGAAGTGCTCTAATCTGGCATTAATTCTTCCAAGAGCCATTTTGCCTTGGGGCTGCTCCTTTGGTTGAATGTGAATATTATTTTAGAGAAGATAAGTCTATGATCAGTCCAGCACTCTGCACCACATTACCTTCCTTACTTTCACATCTTGTCTATCTCTTCTTCCAACCACATAGTCTATTAAACACGTTTGTTTCGAGGGTGCATCCATGAAGTTTTATTGCTTTTAGGTAAACAGAAGACAGTGTTGGTGATGAGAAGGCCATGAGATGCACACATCTGCAGTAGTAAGTGGTCCTTGCTATTGTTGTTTCTGACTCCACTCTTTCTAAGGACTCCCTGCCATGTCTGATAGTCTGAGCCTACTCTAGCATTAAAATCACCCAGAATAATAATCTTGTCCTCTTTTGGTACATTGATGATAATGGTCTCCTAGAGAGTGAAACTATGATGGGCTGGCCATATTGTTCAAATGCCTAACGTACACTTGTCTAAAATACTGTATTATGAAGAACTCACTCAGGGAAAGTGTTCACATAGTGCTCAGAAGAAGCGATACAAGGACACTCTCAAGATCTCTCTTAAGAACTTCGGAACTGATTGTCTGACATGGGGGACACTGGCACAGGACTGCCCAGCATGGTGTGCCCTCCTCAGAGAAAGTGCTGTGCTCTATGAGCAAAATAATTGCAGTAGCTCAAAAGAAACGTGCGATAAGCAAATTTTGAGAATTCACCCCAAATGTTCACATGGACAATTTGTGCCCAATCTGTGAAAGAACTCATATTAGTGTGATCAGCAACAGTCAGAACCATTGTAACTTGACTCTAACATAATGATGTCATTTTGGTCCTCTTAGAGAGTAAAGAACAACAACCATGATTTTAATCATAGCCCCAACTCAAGCTTCCATAGCTCATTGTTTAGTTTTGATGACTAGCAATAGTTTTCTGTTCTGCCAGAAACTCTGAGGGTCTTCCCCTCCCAGACTGATGGTAAATTGGGCCATCAGTACTCTCAGTTCTTAACTCACTCTTTTTCACTTAAAGGGTGTGGCCTCAGACAAATTGAGACCTGGGAAAGACCTTAATTTAGAAAGACCAAGGTCACCCACTGCATATTGGGCCATCTTCAGTCTCTTTTTTTAAAATTCATTTTAAACTCTAATACAAAAATGAGGGGAAAAAAAGAACATTTCAATGTACACAGCAGAACATAAAGAAATGATTCAAAATAAAATCATGAATTTCCATTTCACACTGTTTCCTTTTTTGGAAAAATGATGGAAAAACTACTACATTGTTTTTAAAACTATCCAGATTTTCTGTGCTTCCTTCTAAATTTTCTTTTGTTCTCTGCTGTGCACTTTGTTTTTCTCCTCTCCTCTCTTTACCCTAGAGAAGTCTACAAGTAAACACAAATACACACACATGTAAAACAATGTTACATATGTTTCTATTTATCAGTTCTTCCTCTGGAGGTGGATAGCATCATCCTTCATAGGTTCAAATCTTTCCATGCTTTTCTAAAATCAACCAGTTCATCATGTCTTACAGCCTAGTAGTATTCCATTGCAATTGTACCACAACCTGTTTAGCCATTTCCTAATTGAAGAGCATCCATCATTTTAGCCAGTCTGATAGATTTAAGATGATATCTCAAAGTTGTTTTAATTTACATTTCTCTAATCAATAACGATTTAGAGCATTTTTTATATGACTAAATGTTGTTTAGATTGCTTCATCAAAAAACTGCCTGTTCATATCCTTTGACCATTTGTCAGTTGGGGGGAATGGCTCATATTCTTATAAATTTGACAAAGTTCATTTTGTATTTGAGTAATAAGATCTTTATCTGAGAGGCTGTCTATGAAAACTTTTCCCCCAATTTTCTGCTTTCTCTCTAATCTTGGCTACATTGGTTTTATTTATACAAGGACTTTTTCATTTAATATAATCAAAATTATCTGTTTTATACCTCACAATGCTCTCTGTCTCTTGTTTATTTGAAAATTATTCTTCTATCCATGAGTGTGAGAGGTAATATGTTTCATATTCTTCTAATTTTCTTGTGATATCTACCTTTATATCTAGGTCAGTAGGTCAAGTATCCATTTTGACCTTATCTTAGCGTATGGTTTAAAGATATTGGTCTATGTCCAATTTTTGCCATACTGCTTTCCATCTTCCCCAACAATTTTTACCAAATGATGAATTCTTATCCCCAAAACTTAAATCTTTATATTTGTCAGACACAAGATTACTACAATCTTTTACTACTTGTATTGTATATCTATTCTGTTCCATTGATCTCCCTTTCTATTTCTTAGCCAGTGCCACATAGTCTTGATATCTACTGCCTTATGATAAAGTTTGAGGTCTAGTACTGCTGAACCTCCTTCCTTTACATTTTTTTCATTAGTTTCTTTGAACTTCTTGAGCTTTTGTTCTTCCAAATGAATTTTGTTATTTTTTAACTCAGTAAATAATTTTTTAGTAATTCAATTGGAATGGCATTGAGTAAATAGATTAGTTAAGTAAAATTGTCATTTTTATTATATTGACTTTGCTTACCCGCGAACAATGAATATTTCTTCAATTACTTAAATCTGACTATATTTGTATAAAGAGTGTTTTATAATTATGTTTACATAGTTCCTGGGTGTGTGTTGGCAGGTATACTCACAGATATTTTATACTGTCTACAGTTATTTTGAATGGGGTATCTCTTGCTATCTCTTCTTGCAGAGTTTTGTTGGTGACATAAAAATGCTGATGATTTACATGGGGTTATTTTACATCCTACTATTTTGCTAAAACTATTGTTTCAACTAATTTTTAGTTGAATCTTTAGGATTTTCCAAGTATATCATCATATCATCTTCAAAAGAAGATAGTTTATTACTTGCTTTCCGATTCTTATTCCTTCAATTTCTTTTTCTTCTTTTATTACTCTTGCTAGAATTTCTAAAGCGATATTGAGTAATATTGGTGACCCATAGTGTTGTGGCTTCATGGTTTGTTGTGGGGGTCATTTCAAATGAATTCAGTCAGATGACCTTTAATCCAACAAGGGAATTTCTTGGAATGATGATTGGAACAGACTGACTTCCAAAAGGAACCAGTCACTTAGTATGCCAGGCAGATTTATAGTGTAATGATGCTGATTACACAATAGAAATTATGAATATTGAAAAGGCAAGAGGGGTTTATTAAAGGATTAGGGAACGGGGAGAGATGCCTTCTATGGTTCCATGGTCAAACATCCTGGTCACCCGGCTTTCTGATTAACTAGCTATGGTGGTCCTGCCTAGGGCTAAAATGGATGACGTGATCATGGTTGAGTGCAAGGGCACACCTGTTCAAATACGTGAATTGGATCTCAGGGCAATGGCTCACTATGGTCAGTGGCTATATTGAGTCTGGGGACCTGTGATGTTGTTAAAGCCAGATTGTGTGGTTAAATCACGACATGCCTACTGTTCAACGGGGCCCATAAGGAAGTTAGAATATCAGAGCTGGGGGAAGCTTTATTTGTTAGGGTTCCATCAGTAGTATAATTTCCCTGTTTATCTCCTTTAATTAAATCTATTTTAGCTTTAACTTTGGATGAGATCATGATTCCTACCCTTGCTTTTTTCATTAGCTGAAGCATAATAAATTTTACTCCAGCCCTTTATTTTAACTGTGTGTATCGCTCATTTTTAATTGCGTTTCTTATAAACAACATATTGTAGGATTTTGATTTTCAATACATTCTGCTATTTGGTTTATGGGTAAATTCATCCCATTCATATTCAAAGTTATAATTACTAGTTGCATATTTCCCTGCTTCCATCCTATTTTCCTCACTACCCATCCTTCTTGACCTATTTACCCTATCCCTCCTCCTGTGTCTAATTTACTTTTAACCACTACTTTGTCCTCCTATTTCTTAATCTACCCACCCTTGTAAGAATACCTCCCTTATCTTCCCTCCTCCTCATTTTTAATCTTCATACCCTCCCAAAAGTCCTTCCCTTATCCTATCCCCTCACTCTCTTATTTCATCACTAGACATCTTGAACCTTGTCTTGCCACTGGACTCTGATGATTCTGGAGTAGAAAGTGAGGCTGAAGACTTTGCACAGCTTTGCCTCCCTCAAATCCAACTCATGAGCAAGTCAAGACATCCATCGTCCTCAGGATGTCATCGGTCCTCTTCCAGAACATGTGAGGAACAACAGCACCTCTACTTGCCAGAGGTGACACAAACCATAAATGAAATTAGAACCCAGATCTTCCTGACTCCAACTCCAATCAATACCCTATCAACCACACCAAGCTAGTATGTGTTAAGAACAAAGGAATTGGGAGCTATAGCAAACTAGAGGTGGAAGGAGATAGCTTTCCATCGTAGGAATCAAGAAAGACTTCCTAGAGGAGGTAGTGTCTGAGCTTTAGTAATGAAGGCCACAAGAATGCTGACAATTGATACCAATTCAGCACTTTTAAGATTTGCAAAGTACATAACATACATTATCTCATCTGATCCTTACAGCAGTCTGGTGGGGGGTAGATGCTTTGAGAACACTAAAGTAGTATGCGAGCATAAGCTATGATTACAATCATTTTTATTAAAGACATCTCAAAAGAAGTATTTTAAAGAAATGATGTAACTTACAAGTGCTGGTGTTCCCAATGTCCAAAACATGACCAACTCTAAGGCGAGCCCCAGCACTGTGTCAGCTCTGTCGGCACAGAGATTGGGGGTAGGGCCTTGCCTTAGCAAGCCAACACAGCTGGCAAAGAAACAGGGCCCTGTGAGGGCAGGGAGACACAATGCAGCTCTGAGCAGCCTCTCAATGGTACTCTGTGTTCTCAGGCTCCGTAAAGGGGGACCATCCCCCAGCCCCTTCTTTCCGCTTCCCTCTAGGTCCCTTCCCATGCTGGATACTCAGTACCCAGGGCAGCCTCAGCTACTCATTACTCTCACGGAGGTTGGCACATCAGCCTGACCGGTCTGGGATGGCCCCAGGCCTGGGGGTTCTGGCCCTTTCCTTGATTCCCATGACCAGGTGAGGAAGGATTAGTGGTCGGCATCGCTGGAATCCTGGATGAAGGGCACAGAAGGCATATGGAGCAGGAGAGAGGGTTACCCAACTGGATTGAGGAATGGTCCATAGGGGATGCTTAGTGCCAGGGCCGGAGATGGGAAACGCCAAACGGGGGCTCCTGGTGAGTGGCCTTTTGCAGGGGCCGGTAGCACCAAGCCGGCAGGGGCAGGGTTACCCCGGCTAGACAGCCTCCTTAGTCCCTCCCCTAGAGGGGGCGGGCGCAGAAGCCCGAGCTGCCGCCCGCCCGCCTGCCCGCCTGCCCGTCCGCCGTGGTCGCAGCCTTACCGCAGCTGCAGCGGCTCCGGCTCCCGCTGGGCCGTCTTCCTCTTTCCCATTTCTTTCCCTCTGCCTCCTCCCCCGTGGCAACCCCAGCGCTGCCCTTGCCCCTGTCCTTGCCCCCAGTTATGTCGCCTCCGGGGCTGACCTGGGCCCCAGCGCAGCAGCTAGCTGGAATATTGTTCTGCATCCTGTTGGCTCCTCTGGGTAAGTGTGGGGGGTTGGAACGGGGCAGGCTTAGGGTGGGGAAGGAAGAGAGTGATGGGGTGGGGGAAGGGGACATAGGACCCAGAAGGAGCTCCTGGGGGAGAGAAAGAAAAGGGCTATGGGAAAGACCCTGGGATATTATGGGCCCTGGGAGGGGAAGTGGTGACTGGATAGCCCTGTGGAGGGAAAGAGCGATGAGACTGGAGCTCAGGCTATCGGACCCCAAATTTGATGCCTGGAAAGTGGGCATGCGGGTCTGATGCCAAGGAGTAAGGTCTCATTGGCGGTAACTCCCAAGGGGATGAGGGGAGTTTCGTGGCTGCCAGGAGTCCAGTGGGGACTGGTATCCACAAGCAGTTAGGGAGGAGGCTGGAAGCGGAGCAAGCATGGTGCCCACTGGGTGCCTACTGTGTTCATAGTGTTGGCAGACGAGGACTGCCTGTGGTATCTGGATGGGAACGGCTCATGGCACCCCGGGTTTGACTGTGAATTCGCCTCCTTCTGCTGTGGGACCTGCTACCACCGTTTCTGCTGCAGAGATCTCTCCAGGCTCATCACTGAACGGCAGCAGAAGCACTGTCTGGCTTTTAGGTGTGAGCTCCCAGCCCTTTTCCCCTCAGCCTCCTCCCGTGGTCTTCCCTCACTGGCCCTTCCTCCTCTTTGGTCTTTTCTCTCTCCAATGGGCCTGTCCCTGTCGATTCTTCTTCCTCCCTCTTCCTCCTGCCATCCTTGTGCTTTTTCCTCTCTGGTTCCACATCCTTATCTGAAGCCCAGGAGACTAGCTTTGTAATCACAGTTAAATGGTTACTGTCTAGGGATGAAACTCTGGACTTCTGGGTTTCATGTAAGTAGTTAGTGCTGCATACTATAGCGCTTGGCCTGGTATGGACCCCCTAATCTCCTCTCCTAGAGCCCTGTTGTTTTTTTCCCTGTCCAACAAGATTCCCAAGAAAGCTAAATTAGCAGTGAAACTCAGATGATGCTCTGTCTTCTCAGTTAGTGCTAGTACAAAGTAAATGCAGCAAATTAATGAGTGGGTTGGAATTGAACCATGCACACTCTCATTCTCAGGTCTCTCATTAGCTCCCAAGAGCCACGGTACACCAAGGAAAGTATAGACAGAAAACCAAACCCAGAAAACTACAAGTCCCAGGATGCCTTGAACTTAGTCATCTAGATATCTGCTGGCTCACTGTGGCAGGGAAACTAGGCTCCTGTCCCTGGGGAAGAGCCACAGAATACGTCCCTTTTTTTCTGACCCCAGCTCTTCCTCCTCCAGGGACTCTTAAATCCTGGCTAGAACCCAGCACAGTATGTTGGAACCTAGAGTCTTTATGTCTACAATGACAAACCAGGATAGCATCCATGTAGTTGGAGACCCAGGTGTCCTGGCTCCTTGGGCTGGAGGTTGACAGGGCCTTACTGTGCTCATAGCCCCAAGACAATCGCGGGTATTGCCTCAGCTGTGATCCTGTTCATTGCCGTGGTAGTTACCACCATCTGCTGCTTCCTCTGCTCCTGCTGCTACCTGTACCGTCGACGCCAGCAGCTTCGGAGCCCCTTAGAAGGTACTTACTGATGGGGGTACCAGGAGCCCACGTGAGCATAGTGGGAGGTGGGCTGGATTGGGCATGGATGTGTTCACATCAGGGTTTGGAATCACTGGGAGCTTTACTGTGGGGTAGACACTTTACTGCATATTTGAAAGTTATGTATGTAATGGAGCATGTGAATATTAGGAGATGTGTCCAGGGTAGTAGGTTGAATGTCACGCTATTAGAATGTGTGAGAGTACCTGATGTTATAGGATCAATGTTAGAACTCAGAACGACTTGAGAGGTTAACTAGTCGAACCCCCTCATTTTACAAATGAGGAAACACGAGTCTGGCCAGAGAGATTGTGATTTATCCAGTCACACAGCTAGTTAAGTATCTGAGGCAGGATTTGAACTCAGGTCTTCTTGATTCCAAGGCTATAGCTATCCATATCATCTCTATCTACAAGACTATGCTGACCATGGAGATATTCTCCCCCTGGCAGGTAGGATATGTGACACCATGAAGATATGTGGAGGTCACTGTGAGTGGCAGTAGCAGGGCCTAGGGGATTTACCCCTTGGGCAGCTGTTCTGGAGTTTATGATTCAGAGTTTGAGCTTTTGCTCTCCCTGTCCCAGCTGGTATTCCCCAGGTGGCCTGTTCTCAAGGACTGAGGACTCTGAAATCTGAGCCCCCTCTAGGAATTGTGCCCTCCCTGACTTCTGGGGGGGAGGGGGCAGGAGTATCTGCTCTGTAAATTGATCTGCAGCAGCTAGTGTCTGACACCTACCCACCACTCCCCGCCTCACGTCTCTAGAACTGTGTCTCGAAGCAGAGAAGCTGGGAAGGGAGACCAGCAGGGGGTGGGGTGTGAATCCTGGAGCCTGCCCAGCAAGGTGGGGCAGGAATACCACTAAAGTGCTACCCTTGGTCCATTTGAAATTAGAGACGGGTCTTGATCCCACCCTGGGAAAATCCCTGCTCCTCTCTGGCCCTTATCTTTCTCACCTATAAACCAAGGGGATCAGACTGGATGATTTTTAAAGTTCCCCTCCCTTCTTACAGTCTTACTCATTCACCTAACAAGCATTTATTCTCCTACTCACTCTGTACCAAGTCTAATGTCTGTCCTTTGTCGCCCTAGTTCAAGAGATCCCGATGGCGGGCATTCCCATCCAGCCGGTATACCCGTATCCTCAGGACCCCAAAGCTGGGCCTGCACCCCCCCAGCCAGGCTTTGTGTACCCCCCCAGTGGCCCTGCCCCCCAGTATCCTATGTACCCAGCTGGTCCCCCAGTCTACAATCCTGCAGGTAAGGAACACTAAGCCCTTCTGTTGTCTTCCAGAAGCCCTACTGGGCGCTCCCAACTCTGCTTGGACATCTTCCATCCTCCCACCTTCAACCCGGAATTTGGTTTCCTAGTTACCAGTTCCTTTCTCACATGCCTCTAAGTTCTCCATCCACTTCCAAACTGGCTTAGCCTTTCTCACTTCCTTCCCCCAACCTGCCAAGGGTGTTTTCCACGTCACTAATTCAGTTTCTTTTTCTTTTCAGCTCCTCCTCCCTACATGCCATCACAATCCACTTACCCTGGGGCCTGAGGAACCAGTCCGATATTTGCAGCCTTCCCTCTAGGCATCACTTGTTCTGAGGCACACCCTAATTTCTCCACCTTGTTCCACTGGTGAGAAAGGATCATGCAGAAGGACCTATCCATGTGCATTGAGCATCAGACCAAGCTGGACAGATACTTTGATTTGGGATGGGCTCCTGGAGACATGGAACAGTCATGGGACACCTTACTGGGAAGGGACTTTGGGGTAAGGAGGTTGGTGGGATTCTTTTTAATGTAGGGGGAGAAGATATGAAGTGTTGAGAAGGAAAACATAGTAGGGGAGGGCACACCCCACACCCTGGTAAGTAGTGCCACCTTCAGCAGGCCTGTTGCTTACCCAGGTCTGCTGTTTCAGCCATCACTTTGCCCTTCTGAGTGGAGGTGAAGGTGAAAGAGGGCCATATCTATCAGTCACCAATCATCCTTTTTCTCCCTTTCCTCCTAGTACTGCCCCATAAACCAGGGCTATCCACACAGATTAAACCTGTAAATATGTATCACGTTGAAGTCTTAACTTCAATATCTTTGAGCATGTCCTTGACTAGCAAAGGCACAACCCAAGTCTATCCCTGACTGTCCCTCCTGTGTGGATACCTACAAGTTATTTTTTCCAGTTTTCCCAACTTGGATGGGCATATATTAGCCTCACATTCCCAGAGGACAGGTATCTGTCCTACTCAGGGAGGGGGCAGAGACACCAGTAATACTCTGACCTCCAAGATTGCTATAAAGTCAGTTGGAGCACCTGGCACCAGACTAGGGCCTTGCTATGCCAGAGAAGGGCATAAAATCACTCTCAATTTGTTCCCTGGTACTGCTGCTATTGGGTGGGTAGGAAGGTTGCTATGTAGTTGTAGGGATGACTCACTTAGGGGTAGGAGGAGAGAAAAATTTGCTTATAATTTTCCTGGAATGATATGAGGGACTCAGTTGGCAAAGGAAGCTCAGAACCCAAAAGTAGGAACCAAAGGATCAGAGAAGGTGATGATGACAACTCTTCTTGCTGCCCTGGGCCTTGAGAAGTTCCTAGTCCTGCCACCAAGGTGGCACAGCTCCCATTTGCCTTTCTCTAAGACTTCATTCTTTGCTGTTGCTGGCGCCTTCCTTCCCCTAGCCTTGCCAATTGGCCCATGGATGCATCTTTCTCTAGGCAGAGATGGGGGCAGGGGCTTAGCTTTTAGACCTCTAAACAGAAAGAATGTGCTTGGAATCTGACAAGCAGTTCTCTCTCACCCTGGGCAGCCACTTAAACACCATCCCTGGTTCTCCAGTACTCAATACATTCCTAGCCAGTTCTTGGCTGTCCTGAACTTGGTCTATGACTTTAGCTCAGTCATTTGACATCCTCTGGTCTTCAGTTTTGTTCTCTGTAAAATGAGTTCAGGGTATATCTCTTAAGGTCCTTTTCCAACTCTGAGAGTCACAGGAATGACCCAGAGGACCCTGTGTCCATATAGTCCCTAGAAACTTTTCTAGCAGTGCAAGATAGGCCGCTATCCAACAGGGCCACAGTTGTACTACTGGGGTGGGGGTGCGGTAGTTGATTCATAAAATTCTTTTTTTTTATTCAAGTAGGAAAAAAATATCACCAGTCTAGTCTCTCTCAACCCTATCCCACTCTCATTTGTTCTTTACACACTTCCAAAAAAGCCTTTCCTAATCTGGCCAACCAACGTCACTAATTCGTTTCTTCTCTTCTGGCCTACCATCTTTATGGCCTCATCCTTTCCCTTCATCCCTTAGCTCCTAGGTTCCAGGTCCCATGCTCCAGCCCTGAATTCTGCCTAACTCTTCAAAATCTTCCCTCCCCTTTCACATCCCCTCTGCCTCTGGCCCCTCCACCATTGTCTCAGTCTTTCAGTGAGGTCCAGGTGAAATGGGACGCTGGCCTTGCTGGAGGTAGAAGTCCCACCAGTGCCAAGGTACTGGTCCCAACACCCAGGGCTGCTGTTAGCCCTCCTAGAACTGGATCAGTCTCTCATACTCTGCACACTCCCTATGGTGGGCTCTCAGTTCTTCAGACAGATGTTCCTAGACTTCGGCCAGTCGCTCCTCAACAAAGCAAGGTGGAAACAAGGCTCTGCCCATTGTGAGGGTGATGCCTCCTCTATAACCTCCCCTGATTCAGAAACCCCTCTCAAAACTCCCAAACAGTTCTTGAGTCAGCCTGGAGCTGAGGGGTCCCTACCCATCAGTAGTGGGTAGTAGTGGGTGTGGAGCTATATCCACAGCTCTGCAGCTGGCTTTCTCAGAACAGATAAGGTGATGTGAGATGGTTACTGGTGAGGCTTCTGATGGGCCAGGCTTGACCTCAGGTGGCTCAACCTTCACCCCTGTGGGCACAGAAGTCATCCAGTCAAGGGCACTAAACTCTGCATCCCTTTTCTAGATTGATAAAACAGAGAGTTTAGGTAGGCAAGTGGTTTAGGGGGAGGAGGCTTCTGTTTTAACAGGAACACATACATTTTATGTACAATGTAAAGTGATATCCAATATCCTTGAATCAATAACTTGGGACTGCTCACTAAAAATAATAGAACTCCAGCAATATATCTCAGGTTGACCTTCCATAGGGCTATAAGCCTATGGTCCTGGTGAATGCCACTCTTCTGTGTAGAAATATTTCCCAGCATGATATAGTAGTAACACTGCTGAATTTGGACTCAGATTTTGGGTTCAATCAGTCAGGCAGGGACATTTATTAAGCACCTACTATGTGCCCTGCACTGTGCTAAGTGCTGGGAATGTGAAAACAAAAATGAAACCATTTCTGCCTTCAAAGAGCTTATATATTGTGGGCAGAGACAACATGCGCACACATACATATAAATACAATATAATTTGTGAAGCCAGATGGGCTGGTTTGTAGTGCCAAAAGTAAGTGCCCCTTGGATAAGTGAATTAATCACCAAGTAACTGAAAAAAAAGGGTGCTGGATCTGCCCAGTGCCTACCATCCCTGTAAAGTAGCAGACTCTGAGAGGGGACCCCAGCAGCGTGGATCTCTCACCCCAAATTCCTAGTCCCCACATGTCCTCTCAGAGCCTGCTGCCTTACAGGGATGGGTAGGCACTGGGCAGATCCAGCAGCCCTCAGCAGATGAAGTCCTGTTTGGGGTCTAGTGTATTAAGTAGTCTAATCCTCAGAAGAGGAGATGAGAGGCACAGGTAGAATCATGAGGCATTTACAGAAATAGATAGCATGGGCTGCTGGAAGGAGGGATGGGGATGGGGGAAAAGTAACCGGTATTTTCTTCTAGCCCTTATGAAAAGATCCCACCAGGGGCTTGATTGGGACCAAAGCAGTAGAAGCACCAACCACGGATATGCATAGTGGAGGAGAAAGAGAAGAGGAGAATCAGACAGGAAAAAAAAAGCACAGGGTGGATCCTAGATTAAAGTTGGAAGGGACCACAGATGCCCCTAGGTGGTGCAGTGATAGAATGCCCAGTGTCCCGAGTTCAATGTGATCTCAGACACTAGCTGTGTGACCCGGTCCAAGTCACTTAACCCTGTTTGCCTCCTTTCCTCATCTGTAAAATGAGCTGGAGAAGGGAATGACAAACCAATTTCTTGGCCAAAAAAAATTTCCAAATGGGGTCACAAAAGAATCAAAGAACTGAGAAAAAAATGAGGGAACAAGTCCAACTAGACTCTACACATGAGGAAAGTGAGTCACAGGACTTGTTCCATGTCATATAGGTACTATCAGTGGAAGTGCTGAGGTTTGGGGTACTGGGGACCCCAAAATACCGACACGCTGGGTCCTTCTCGAATGAATTTGACACAACCCTTCTTAAAGCCAAAGAAAAACAAAGTTTATTAAAGACTCGCCATACTGGGTTGGCTCTTAAGGAGCCTAAGCATTTGTAATGCTTGTTACAAGGCGGGTCAGATAGAATCTCAGCTAGACAGAATCTGAGCTGGATTGAATTCGAACACCTTCATAGGGGTGAAATGGAACTTAAATACAGAAAGACCATGGGAAAGGTGGTCCAGGAGTCTGGGAGGAGAGTGTAAGGAGGATCTTGATGGGACTGGGGTACTTAGTGATATAATCACGGGTGGGAAACAGCTGGAGGCAATTGGGAGGTATCAGACAATGAAAGGGCTTGGGTGGGAAGCAGGTGGGATCATCCAGAGATTAAGTGGGAAGATTAATGAAAGGCCAGGTTCCCAAAGTAAAGGAGGGCCTGGCTAGGTTGAGGGTAACAGATCTGAGTCTCAAAGACCAGACCCAGGAGGAATATTCAAGGGGAGTTCAAGAAGGTACCCAGAGTCTGAACCCCATCAGGATTTGAATCAGGACCTTCTGACTCCATAGGCAATGACATAGGAAAAGGGGAAGGAATGGGAAGACATTGGATAGCAAGAAAAGGAAGAGGGGTTAGGAAGAAAGAAACGGGCACAGGAAATTGGAGAAAGAATACAAAGGAGGAGAAATATGAGAGAACATGAAAAGGAAAGGGGCAGACAATAGTGCTTAGGACTGGGGAAGGTAGGACAAAGGAGATACAGGTAAAGTTGGAACATGCCCTAGACTGGGAGTCAGGAAAGGCTTTCCAGACTAGCTGTGTGTCTCTGACTAAGTCATCAGAGCTTTTCCCTGTTTTTTTTTCTGTGAGGCAACTGGGGTCAAGTGACCTGCCCAGGGTCACACAGCTAGTAAGTGTTAAGTGACAGAGCCCAAATTTGAACTCAGGTCCTCCCGACTCCTCCATGGGGCTGACCGCTACCTTTCCAAGCTGTTTCCAGAAAAGGGCTTTCAAACTGAATCTTAAAGAGCGATTGAAATGGGGCCACTACTTGTTAAAGTGCCCAGCGGTTGGGTGAGGGGTGGGCGCCCGAGCCTGGGGCAGGGAGGCAGGAGCTCGGATAGGCCAGAAGGGCGTCCGGCAAAGCGAGCCCTCGAGGGTCCTCCAGTCCCCGGGGCCAGCGTCCCCGGCCTGCTGTCGCAAGTCCAGCTCTCCCTCGCAGCCAGGGCCGTCGGAGATGGGGGGGGGGGGGGGTTCGCGGGCTGGCTTCGAGGGTCCCGGGGCTCCTGGTGATGCGGTCAGGGGCTCGGTGGCGCCGGCCGAACCAGCGGCTCTTCACCTCGCTTACGTCGCGCTACTTGAGTCCGGTCGCGCTGCTTGCGGCTGGCCGCGCTGATCTGCCTGGTCCACCAGATCTGCTTCTCCTAGCCATTCACTTGGGTGGCTCGGGCCGCCAACAACCGTGCCTGGTACTTGGGCACCCAGCACTCGATGCCCAGCACCCTGAGGTTGGGCTAGTGATTCAGCAGCCCCCGGCGGCTTGCCATCCTGGCCCGAGGGACAGGAGCGCGCGGACCTGAGGGCCAGGAAGACCCCTCGAGGACCCCCATCCCTTCCCCGGCTCGGGCGACTGGGAGCCTGGAGTGCGGTGGGAGAAGCGCAGCCCGCGGAGTCTCCAAGCCGTGGATCCGGAGAGCAGGGAGCGGGGAACTGGATGGGGTGGGGGGTGGGAGGGAGTGGCGGGGCGTGAGGCAGATGCCCCCGAGGCGAGGTGAGGGGACCAGGCAGAAGCGACCAAGTACCACTCCGCCAGAAGGGAAAGAATAGCAGGGACTTAGCGGGGTGGGGGACGGAGCATGGACCAGGAATGAATGGAGGAGAGGAGGCTGTCTTGGTGGAGGATAAATGAGGAGTTAGTTCTGAACCTGGAGGAGGACGTCTACAAACCGCCCAACAGCTGAACAGGCGCGGACTCCGCTCGGCGTAGGCTAGAGGAAGACCGAACTCCGCATGGAGGAAGGTGATCGCAAAAAAGCTGGCGTTTGGAGATTTGCCACTAGCTCACTGGGGGCTCGAGCGCAAGGTTCTTCTACCCTTTCTCAGTAAGAGGAGTCTGAACTCCCACCTCTAAACTCAACATTCATTCACTCAACTAACAAGCATTTATTAAGTGCTTTTTATATACAGCTTGCTGCACTAAGCTCGAGGAAGGCAAAAAATACTCCCTGACCTTAAGGAACTCACATTCTAAAAGGAACGTTTTAAGGAGAGGGTGTAAAAACTGGGTACATATAAGATGTATGCAAAGAAGATGAAAGCAATCTCGGTGAGGGAAGTGCCAGCAATAGGGGGTTAGGGGAACACCAGAAAAAGCTTCCTGAAGGAGGTGAGTTTGAGCTGGGACTTGAGACAAACCAGAGAAACTGAGAGGTGGAGATGAGGAGGGAGAGCATTCCAGGCATGAGTCTAGGCTTTAGGAAAATCGCGTTGCCACCTTTGTGCAGAATAGACTGCAGTGGGCAGACCTGAAGGGAGGAGATCAGTGATAAGGTTACTACAATTTTGCTCAGTCGTGTCTGACTTCATGACCCCCCTGGACCACAGCAGGCCAGGCCCAGCCTTTCTATTGTCCACTGTTTCTCTAAGGGAAGGCTATCTCCAGTCATCCTGATCCATTTCTAGCTCTGGAGGAGAAAGTGAGGCTGGTGACTTTGCACAGCCCTCCCTCACTTAAATCCAATTTATTTGCAAGTTATGCCACCATCTTCCTGATGTCATAGTTAAACCACAACATTTAAGTCTGTCCAAGCTCGTTTGTTGTTTCCTTGAAACTATCAATCATTTCATCTCATCCTGCCATCCCTTTTTGCTTTTGCCTTCAATCTTTCCCAACAGCAGCTTCTCCAACGAGTTCAATGAGTCCCATCTTCTCATTATGTGGCTTAAGTATTTACACGTCAGCTTCAGTATTCGACCTTCCAGTAAACAGCCTGAATTAATTTCTTTAAGTATTAGTACTGACTAATTTGATCTCCTTGCTGTCCAAGGGACTCTTAAAAGTCTTCTTCATCACCAAATGCAGATGGTCTGAACTAGGGCAATGGTCACGTGAATGGAGCCACATAAGGAGAGATAAGAAAGGAAGACTGGGCAATGGACTGGCTACATGGGGTGAAAATGAAGCCAGGATGACTAGATAGATGACAGTGCCCTGAACAGCGATAGGGAACTTCAGAAGAGGGATGACAGATAAGATACTGAGTTGAAGAAGATAATTTTGTTGAATTTGATGTAGAAACTTGAAATATCTCCAGGATGTCTGGATTGAGATGTCCAAAAGGTATTGGCAGGACTACAGATTCTGAGAAAAGAATAGTGGATGGTGAGAGACCAGAGAACTGGCTGATAGGGGCAGAGGTGGGGCTGGTGCCCTCATAGGTGAATGACAGATGGACAGACAATGAGGGCACAAAGTCAGGAACTTGTCAGGAATGTCGGGGATATGGGGAGTGGAGCTCAGGCAGGATGTAGAGTAAGAAGATTTGGATGTACATCCAGGCTTGGACACTAAAAAACTGTGTGACCCAGAGCAGATCATGTGGTTTCTTTGAGTTTCAGTTTTCTCACCTGTAAAATGCGAATACTTGCCTTATTCACCCCATGGGATTCTGATGAGAACACTTTGAAAACCTAAAAGCACCATAGGAATGTGAATTATTAATTATGAGACGCTGAGCCCCCAGAAGAATGGATGTCTTTCCCTCCTCCCTGCATCACTTTAATGCTGTGCCTCAAGAATGTTAGTAATATCCTGGCCCCAGGAAGGGTCCCATGAGGGGAGGGGAATGCCTGGAAAGAATCCTTTATGAACTCCTCATATGAACTGACAACAGTTGGTCACCCTGGCACCAGCCTGTGGTGGGTCATGGATACAATTGGCCTCTAGAGGGAGCTAGAATTCTGCAGATTTGGTCTCTTGTACTCCCCTGTGTTGAGTGTTAGCTGGGAAAGAAGGTTGAAAACAGTGGCAGAGGGATGTATGAGGTTAGGAGCCTCTCCCTTTCCTTCTTTGTGTCTAGTCATTTACGTGTTGTCTCTATTAGAATGTAAGCTTTTTGAGGGTAAGGACTATTTTCGTTTTATCTTTGTATCCCTTATGCTTAGACCAATGCTAGCTGCATCTTAAGTGCTTAATAAATAAATGTTTGTTGACTGACTGGTCCCCAGGAGTAGAGACATCCCTAGGGTTAGGAGTGGGGGTCTGAGTCCAAGTTCATCACATGCTCCTCCCCTCTCCCACTCATCATATCCTTTCTCACAGTAATATTTTTATTCAGGTGAAATCAGGTCGAAATGAACATGGGATACCACTGAATGAAAAAGAAAGATCAGGAGAGGTTATCTGCCACCTGAGGTGGGTGAGCAAAGATCAGGATAGGGCAGTGCCATGTCTTTACTCTGTTGAAATTGAGTTGGATCAGCTGTATGCATAAGAGATGTCTCATTTCCTCCTTTTAGATGGCTAAGAGCTACCTCTTTCTGTCCTGTCTCCTGCCTCCTTTTGTCACTGCATAATTTCCTAGTTTTAGAAGCAGCATCAGGACTGAGGGGGTAAAGATCTTTGGACCTAACTGTGTGGGATCATCAGAGCTGGTGATCAGGTACCCCTGGTGGATACTCCAAGGCAGGCAGAAGCAGTACAGCAAAAGCATCCTACAAGGGGACCTGATAGCTTCTGGACAGATAACAGAATGGGTCTCTTTTTTCTCTTTTTGTATCCCTGGCTCTTAGCACAGTGCCTGGCACATTGTTGTTCTGTCATTTCAATTGTGTCCGACTTTTCATGACCACATTTTAGGATTTTCTTGGCAAAGATACTGGACTGGTTTGTCATTTTCTTTCTTCAGCTCATTTTTACAGATGAGGAAACTGAGGTAAACAGGGTTAAGTCACTTGCCCAGGGTCACACAGCTAGTGTCTGAGGCTGGATTTGAACTCTATGAAGATGAGTTTTCCTAATTCCAAGCCCAGTGTTCTATCCATTTCACCTCCTAGCTGCCCTGCCTGAAACATAGTAGGTGCTTAATGTTTTTTGACTGAGTGGCCTAAGGATGGTCCGTTCATTTGGGTTGGTTTGTATGGTGCCGAAAGTCTCCCAATGAGACTGTAAAAATATCTAGACTAGATTATCTAAACGTCTATCTAGACTAGAGGATTATTTTACTAGACACATACCAGAGCAGGGCTGAGTGGGACTGCTGGATCCTGATCAGGAGAGCAGCTACTGATACTGAGTAGGGAAAGAGACAATGTGGGGAGGACAAAGGTAGCTCCTTCCTATAGAGCTGTATCTCTTCAGTGGCCACCCTTGCTCTTTTCCTTGCCCAGAGGTCATTTCCTTGCTCTCTTGTGGCCTCTGCAGGAAATTGGCACAAGGCCCATGGTTAGGCAGAGAAATGGAATGAGTGTCTCTCCCTGAAAACGCCTAATATAGACATCTTGGGGAGCCCTGTTCTCCTCTCTGCCTCTCCCAATTGTCTGAGTGAGAACTCCTATCAATGCCTTCTACCCCTATCCCTTTGCCTATGGTGAGTGTAGAGAAAGTTGTGATGTTTCTGGGTGTTAAGTGCATAGGCCAGTGGGCAGCTTCCCTGAAAGGTTCCCCTCTGACTCTTCCTGTTAGTACTCCCCCCATCCATGGCTCCAACCACTGACAGCCTGATAGACTGGCAATCTGGCAAAGGTGTAAAAGGTACTTACTTGTCAATAGGGATGGAGACTGAGCCTGGGGTTTTATTGGTGTAGGGAACACCTGAAGAAGGAAGCCCACCTACCAGTGCAAGTTGGCCCCTTCTCTGCAGCGCTAGAGTGCACTGAGAGGTTAGGAGTCTTGCCCTAGGTCATATAGTCAGCATGAGTCAAAAGGAAAACTCATTTCTCTATCCACTATACCTCACTGTCTCTCAGGAAATTAATAAATATTGTTCAATTGAATTGCATTTACAAAGGGCCTCTGTTTTCTAGTAGAACATGGTGAGTTCTACCCTGGCTTAGGAAGCTTCCAGATGCCACTGTGGGCTGCCTCTCAGCCAGCTTCCTCCTTCCCTTCCACTTCCCCTTCCTCCCCCTCTAATCCTCTAGATAGGTTCAAATTTAGCTGTGTTTGGTGTGGGAGGGTTAGAGGAAATGCACAGTTAAAGGATTTCTTTCAAGGTGCTCAGGAGAAAGAAGAGGTGGAAACTCAAGGTGCTTTCAGTCACCTCTAAGTGCAATGACTGGATCCTGTGTGCAAGTACAATCTTAGGCAGCTAAAGGTTTGTATATATTATAAAATCTTATGGAAAAAACAGATACACAGCTATTCTATACAGTAGCTGGTAGATGTGAGGGAAATGTCTGCTGGTATCTGGTATGACCAACTGTCATTCTGGGTGTGCCCCCCTCTCATTCTTGCCCAGCAGCCCTCCCCTTTCCCCTTCCCCTCCATTACAACCCCTGAAAAGTTAATTCAGAACGCTACTGTTCCCACCACTTCCTTTCCAACAACCCAGGCACATTCCGGGAGCACTGGGGGCAGCTTGCTGCCTTCTTCCTGGATCCATAGATTTGGGGGTGGTTCCCAATCTCACTCTTCTCTCTTTCTGAAAAACCCCAAATTCCTCCCAATTATGTGCAGTCCAAACAAATATGATTCTGTTTGCCTTCTGTTCACCTCTACCCTTCCATACCAAGCCATCTCCCTTCTCCTGGCAGTACCACGTTCAGAGACCCACCAACCCCATCAACTGTGCCTCCTGGGCTCCTCGGACAGCCGAATCCCAGCCACAGGAGGAAACGGAGGAGTCCTGTGGTCCTTGCTGGATAGGTATCTCTCTAGCCACAGGTCTTCCATAGCTAGCTGGGAGCATGGCACTCAGGAAGAGTACCACCTTCTGAGTGTCACACTAGGTGGGCTCTTGTAGTCCAGAACTTTCCAGGGGAAAGAAAATCTTGGAGCATCTCAAAGGCAAGAAAAGAAAGGTGAAGTTAAAAGAAGGTGTCTTTCCTCAAATATGGCCTGGACTCTGTGGTCCTTGGCCTCTCTCCTGGGACTCCCTTCACAGAGTAGGTCCCTCCACAGCAGAAAGCTGAGGTTGGGGAAGGTCTGCATCATTCTGGGAGGCTTGGTCTGAGCACAGTTCTGGGATGGGCAGACAGTGTCCCCAGGCCCCTCGTCCTACTGAAGCAGTTTGGGCACTTCCACCTACATGAAAGGAAAAGCAAAAACAGTGTTACTGAAGGACTCTCAGCCCAGAGCTTCCTATGGTCATCTCGTGTACCTTTTGCTTCCAAGCATCATTGAACAACATATATGTAACTCTGACTCTTCTTCCTAAGGGAGAGGAAAGAAAGGAAATACCCACTTTCACATTGGGTAGTCCCTGACAGCAGAAAAACTTTTTTGGTATCTAAACTGAATCCTCCATGTATCCTTTGGATAATTCCTTAGGAAAAGAACTGAGATGTCTGAGTTAAAATCCTGGTTCTGTCATTTATCGGCCATACAGCAAATGACTTTCCCTCTGAGCCTCAGTGTCCCCATCTGCAAAGTAGAGATGATAATACTTGTACTACTTGCCTCGCAGGGCTGTGGTGAGGGTCAAACTACATAATAAGATACATAAGTTATTAGGGAGTTAAAAAGAGCAGACATATTACTCCTGCTTTCCCAAATCATTAAAATGCCATATTTTAAAATAATTCAAGTGAATCCTTTTTTTCTATCTTCTTTGTAAATAATGCCAGAAATTTGACACTTGGTCAGTCCTGTAATCACACAATCCAATATTCCGTGTCTGAGAGCAGCCCTGGGGATGATTTCTTGGATTCAATTAAGCAAATATTCATTGGGCACCTGTGGGGTACAGAGCACTAGACATGGTTAAGATCATAATGAAGGAGTTGGACCCAGTGGCCTCTGAGGTCCCTTCATTTTCGACATAAGGAAACTGAGGCCCAGGGAGATGAGACTTGCCTAGGGTCATACAAGTAGTGATCATCAGAGGTGGGATTCAAACCTAGGTCCTCTGTATGCAGACCTTACCTACTGTATCAGGCTGCTCGCTCCTGTCCTAGGTGGTGGGGAAAATACAAAGTTTAGCCAGGATACCATACTTTCTTTTCTGGAGCTTATGGGCCTATATTTATTCCCTTCTTGTCTCTGCCTTATAGAGTCCTCAGCATCCTTCGAGGCTCAGGGCCAGGACTGTCTCTTGTGAGAGGCCTTTCCTGATTCCTCTGCTTGCTCTCCTCCTGCGCTCCTCCTGGTGTTACTTTGTATCTTCTTGGTACTTGCTCATGTATCTACTGCACATTGTATGTCTCTAGTAGACAGGACTACTAGAGGGATTGTTTTTTTCTTGGTATCACCACCATTTGGCATAGTGTTTTGTAGCTAGGAAGGGCTTAGTGCTTATTGGATTTGCACAAGGGTTCTTAACCTGGGATCTGCGATCCATCCATCCATCCACACACACAAACATATATACATATGTACATAATACATACATATTGTGTGTACATACACAATATATACATATATATATACACACATACACAGAGATAACTGTTACAATGTAATTAACTTCCTCTGTAGTCTCATTCATTTAAAAAAGATTTTTAAGGGAGAGTCCATAGACTTCCCCAGACTGTGAAAGAGGTTCTTGAAACAAAAAAATGTGGAGAACCCCTGGCTTAGGAGGACCTCTAGAACACACAATAGCTGTAATATATGTGTACAAAGAGAGGGACAAATAAATTTCAAGATGAGGTCCTTGGAGTAAGTAATTAAGGAAGGCTTCATGGAGGTAGTGGCATCTGAGCTGAACCTTCAAGGACAGGCAGAAGGCAGAAGGTGGCATGGATTTCCTGTAAGACAGCTCATTCTTGTGATAGCCAGGTATATGACATTGTTAACATTCAGTGTGTGCTAAAGGGGAACCTTCTTCTCTTCACTTAGGATTACTGGCAGCCATCTCACTCCTTCAGAGTCTCACAGGTTCATGAACATATAGGTTCAGACCACTGCTACCGCCTAACAGGCCAGGCCTGTGAATCCTGTCCCCTGCCTAGATGGGCCTCCCAGGGAGGAAGGGCTTCTGCTGATAGATTGTACAAATAGATTGTACAATTTCACAGAGGCAAAGCTGACTCTTGGGAGTCATTTCCTTAAAGATCTCTCTCTCTCTCTCTCTCTCCTTCCCCTCTCTCTGTCTCTCTGTCTGTCTGTCTGTCTGTCTCTCTCTCTCTCTCTCTCTCACACACACACACACACACACACACACACACACACACACACACACACAATTTGAAGGCCAAAACATTGAAATTAGTTCTGATATTGCTGAAAAATACTCTCTCATCTCTGCTCACAACACTTGATTCCTGGCATCTGTAATGACCTTTGTCCTGCCTTCAGGGAGCACTTTTAGCTGCATCTCCCAAATGCCCTTGCCATGTACTATGGTGTATCACAGTTACTGCTTCATATGTCTAACTCTCCCTACTAGATTACTTGGCCCCTGTTTTATGGAAGAAAGGAACTGTTTCTTGTCTAAACCATGCATGGCACCGAGCATATAGCACAATTTAGCACAACTGTGAGGCAGCAAGGCTTCACGGGGAAAAAACTGGCCTCCCTGTAAGGAAGACTCTCCTGCCAATGACTCCACAAAACCCTCTGTGACTATTAGTTGAACAACTGCACCACATCTGATCTGGTAAAGAGAATTTTCTCTTGGGGAGTTCCCAGGCCAGTGAAACCACAGAGCCAGACTACCCCCACTTAAATTATTCAGAGCATTGCTTTTGCACACAGTAAATGCTTAATAATGTTTGTTGCCTTTGACTTCCTCACTTCAGCTCAAACACTGATCAACAGGGGAGCATTGACCCACTCCATTTCCAGCCTGAGATGGTTTGCCTCTCCTTAGGTAGCCCATGCCCCCCAGAGGCTCTTCATACTTAGTTCAGAGACCTGATTGGTTTAGCTCCTTGTAGCTCAGAACCCCCGAGCTCAAGCCATCTACCAATCTCAACATCTGGAGCACAGATTATAGGCTTGTGCCATTACAGTACCAATTTTTTCATAGTAGAAAGTGGAGCTCACACCTGATTCCCCTCAGCTCAGGAATTGATTCCATTTTTAAGTGGATAAATGAAAAGACAGATGCCCTGCCTCTCCTAAAGCCAGTGGTCCACAGTCATTACAGCTTATTCCCCAGATGGTTTAGTACTTAAATACAGGATCAGAGCGTTTGACAATCTGTACCAGCCTGGTCTCTCAGCTAGATCAAAAAGTTCATGAGGATAGACATGCTATATCTTATACTTCTACCCTCCACAGTACGCACCACAGCAATGATTTGTTTATTGATCAGTGCCTGTTCTTGGTCTGAAAAATGTCAAGAGACTTGGCTAATCCTGAGAAGGAAAACCCAAATGACAAATCCTTAAAGGACAGGAGATTATCATGGGGAAGAGAAAGTTAAGAAGATGTTTAGTGATGGTTTTCAAGTCAATAAAGGGAAAGATTATTAGGCAGAGACTAAGTCTCTCTGTCTCTGTTTCTCTCCCTCTCTCTGTTCTCTCTTCTCTCTCTTTCTGTCTTTTTTCTTTGCCCTCTCTCTCCTATGTTCTCTCCCTCCCTCTCTCTCCCCCCCTCTTCCTCCTCTTCCTCCTTCTCCTCTCCCTTTCTCTCTCTTCCTTCCTCTCCTCCCTCTCCTCTGTCTCTGTCTCTCTCCCTCTCTATCTCTCCTCTCTCTCCTCCATCTCCTCTCTGTCTCTCTGTCTCCCTCAGTGTTTCTGTTCTGTCTTTATATCTATCATCTTTTGGATATGGCTTAAGCATGGCCTGGTAAGAGGATGAACTAGATAACCTCTCAAAAGTCCCTTTGAAGCCCTAGGAATCTGTTTATTCAATAGTTCTGAAGGTCCTGAATTATCTCCTCAGAATTCCTCAGAATCAGAGATAGTCTGATTCTTTCTCTGCCTCTCCTCATACCTGCCCATAGCCCTCTCTTATCCCGCCCCTTCTACGTGCCTTCTTGAGCTGCTTGAGGTTGCTGGAACGTATGGCAGCTAGCAGTTGGTCCCGGGAGTTCTTCTCTTGTGCTGGAAGGACCTTATCTCCCATCTTCCTTTGGGTGGCTGGAGAAAGGGAATTCCTCAGGTTCTCTGGCAAGAGGGGTGGAGCCAGGGGAGGCGGGGGTGGGGGTGGGGCCGCAGGAGCGCCACCCTTTTGCGGGGAGTTCTTCGGGGAGGGCTTTGGGGAGGGCTGCGGTGATGGTTTAGGGGAGCCTTTGGGCAGGGTCCCAGTCTTGGGCACTGTCAGCTGGTCCTTCTTCTCCCCACCCCCACCCTGTGCCTGCTTCTGCTCCTGCAGCCTCTTCTGCCTCTGTTTGTCCATATTTCGGCTTAGTAGATTGGTGACAGTCATCCGGGGCCCTGCCAGCTCAAAGTGATAGCCCAGCTTGAGCAGTGTGGTGTTCTCCTTAAGGAGCTTAGCGATCTCCATTTCAGTCTTGCCCCCGCAGATGTGTCTTTGATTATGGAAGCGAAGCTCCGTCAGTGTGTTGTTCTGGAGCAGAGCCCGGAAAATGGCGAGGATGCCTTTGCCTGTGATGTGATTCGAGTCCAGATTGACGCTGGTAATGGTCTTATTGGCCTTGAGCATGATAGCGATGGCAAAAGCCACGTGGTCATCCGCCCGAGTGTTGGCTAAGGCGAACACCTTGACCACAGTGTTGAATTCCAGGGCCTCAGTGAATTTGACCAGAATCTCATTTGTGATGCAGTCTGAGTTGTTGACGTTTACCTCTGTCATCTCCGGATCATTGTTCTTCACCTTTTCCAGAGGTTCATCAAATATGCTCGGGGCTGCTTCTTCTTCTGCCTTAGCTGGAGTCTCTGGGGCCTTGGGAGGGCTACTGGGAGTGGGCTTCTCCGACTCTGAGGCTTCAACATTCTTGGCCTTGGTATCACCCTTGGGCTCCTTTGGGGTGGTGGGTTCCCCCTTCTTAACTCTTCCATCTTCCTTTTTGGCCTCCTCTTTGCCTCTCTCTGTCTTCACTTTCTCTTCCTCCTTTTTCTTCTCTGCCTCACTCTTGTCCTCTCCCTTCTTCTCCTTATCTCTGTTCACACTTCTGTTCTTTTCGATTCCTTTCTTCTCATCCTCTTTCTTTACTGCCACGGTCTTTTCTTCCCCTTTCCCCTCCTTTCCTGTCTCTTTCTTGTCCACAGCAGCCTTGACCCTGCCCTTGTCTATACCCCTCAGGATTTTGTCATCCTTGAGCTTCCCTTTGCTTTTGCCATCTGCCTCGTCTTTCTCTCTTTGTTGGCTTATCTTTGGCCCGTCCTTCTTTTGCTCTTTTCCCAGCTCCGAGTCCCGTTTGGAACTAAGGGCTTTTTTCCCCGAATCTCTGCCCCTCTCATCTCCATTCTTGGCATCTGTCTTGGTCTCCACTTGCCTGCTTTCCTAAAGAGAATTCAGAAAGAAAAACAAAAATAAACATGAATAATAGCTAGATTGAGGGGGTGCTGAGTGATGGGGCACAGAGTGGGTATCCTAAACATGGCTTTCAAGTCTTTAAATAGGTTTTATGTAGGGTGATCAGCCATTTTTTTGTTCTTTGTTGAGGGTTCTACAGTTTAAGTTTCAACAGAAGGAGCAGCTATAATGAAGAATTTCCAGAGTTAATAATAGCTCACCTGCCTGTGGTATAGAAGGATAGCAGTGTGGAACAGCGGGTCTAAAGATCTGGCCTTGGATTCTGAAAGACCTGGCTTAAAGTCCCTCTGATACATACTGGTTGTTTCACTCTGGACAAGTCACTTAATCTCTCATTGCTGGCACATAGAGTGCCAGGTTTGAAGTCGGGAAGACTTATCTTCCTGAGTTCAGATCTAGCCTTAGATGCTTACTAGCAGTGTGACCCTGGGCAAGTCACTTAACTCTGTTTGGTTTAGTTTCCTCATCTATAACATGAGCCAGCAAAGAAAATGATAAACCACTCCAGTAACTTTGCCAAGAAAACCCCAAATGTGGTCACAAAGAGTTGGACATGACTGAAATGACTGAACCCTGCTCTAGGCAAATTTGTAAGACTATAAATTGCAGATAGTGATGACCTACATTGGTAGAGGAAGTTTCCTCATTTGGCATTTCCCTGCAGTAATGAAATCACAAGTCCAATACCCATCCCTATGCCTATAACATTAAGGTTTGTGGAACCCATTCTAAACAATGATTCAGTAAGGGAGATAATAAAAATATTATCCTCTTCCTGCTGTTGTTTAAGTATGTCCTACTCTTCATGACTGTGGACTATGCTGCCCATGGGTGTTCTTGGCAAAGATGCTGGAGTAGCTTGCCATTTCCTTCTCTAGTATGTCCCCATTTTACAGATGAGGAACTGAGGCATATAAGGGTTAAGTGACTTGCCCAGGGTCACATAGCTGGTAAGTGCCTGAGGCCAGATTTGAACTCAAGTCTTCCTAGTTCCAGATCTGAGCCACCTAGCTGCCTCTTCATTTTACACGTGAGGAAATTGGAATTCAAAGAATTTTAAAAACTTGTCCATGGTCACCAAATAATAGGTGTTGGAGCTGGGATTTAAATTCAAGTCTCCAAACTCAAAATCCAGTGTTCTTATTGTAAAATGAATAAACAAAGGTGGCTCCTCTCCTAGAGAAGATGGCCTTGTCTCTCTTTCATAATTCTGAGTCAGTCTTGCTGAGGGAGGGAAGGGAAATGAGTGAAAATGTACTCTGGAGGGCTTTGTAAGCTCTTGGGTCCAGGTTTCTGTGAATTTCATCTTGGCTAGTAGAATTACCTAAATATAATATGGGATGGCACCCAAACAAATCAATTTCCACCAGGCTGAAAAAATTGTACTAAGCAATAACTGTAGAGTCCTAGGTTTCACAGAATCATCAGATTTGACAGTGGCCATTTAGTCAAACTCATACCCGAATAAGAATCTACTCTATGACATACACAGAAAGTGGTTACCCATGAAGACCTCCAATTAGAGACAACCTACTACCTTTCAAAGTGACCAGTTCTTCTTTTGGTTAGCTCTAACTGTTCAGAAGTATTTTCTTTTTTTTTTTAATTAATTTAATATTTCATTTCCCTCCAGTTACATGTAAAAACAATTTTTCACATTCATTTTTAAAATTTTGAATTCCAAATTCTCTCCCTGTCTCCCTCCCCACCCACGACCCCATTGAGAAGGCAAGCAATCGTATATGTATAGTCATACAAAACCAGGAAGTAGTTTTTGCATCACACCTATGTAAGGGATGGGTTCACGTCGGTAGGGTCCAAGTTCTTCAAGTATAGCTTGAATATAGAAGATGGGTTGCTGAGGATCCATGGGTTGGCACCAGACAGGGAAGGTTGTGCGTGCTCAAAGTACTGGGTTTTCATTGGCCAGTCTCCCATTACACTTTTATTCTCTTCTTTTTAACTTCTATCACTTGCTACAGTTTTGTCCTCTGGGGCTAAAGAAAAGATATTTAATCTCTTCCATGTAGTTTCATCTCCCTAGCTAAGTCTTCCCTTCTATGGGCTGAAAATTCCTAGTATCATCAACCAGTCCTCATAAGAAATGAACTGGAAGCCATGATTAGAGACCATGGTTGCAAGTAATAGGAGAGGTAAATTTGGTCTCTGACTGTTGCACCAGGGGGACCTGTTGGTCATTTCTCCCTCTACAATGGGACCAAAGTGATACCATGGGCATTAGTGTTCTTTTCTTTTGGGGCAATCAGGATTAAGTGACTTGCCTGGGGTCCCACAGCTAGTAAGTGTCTGAGGCTGGATTTGAACTCATGTCCTCCTGACTCCAGGGCTACAAAGAGTCTCAAGATGTATTCCTCAATCACTGGAGGATCCCCTACTGTTAAATCTGGAGGGGACCTTACAGTCCAACTCCCTCATTAGAGATGAGAAAAAAGGCTGAGAGAGTGATCTGATTTATCCAAGAAAACATATGTAATAAGTGCTGTAGCAGGGACTCAAACTCAAAGCCACTAGGGAGCTTTGGAGTGGGGCTGGAGTCTGGAAGAACTCAGTGCAAATATGACCTCAGACACTTGCCAGAAGTATGACCTTGGGTAAATCACTTAACCTGGTTTGCCTCAAAATGGGGATAATAGCATGGGGATAATAAAAAATTATTATTAAATATATATTTACTAAATAATTAATAGTATCTTATATAATAATATAATTAATAATTATTCTAAAATTATTACAAAATAAATAATAATAAAATGGGGATAATAACAGCACCAAGGGTTGTTGTGAGGATCAAGAGAGATCATATTTATAAATCTGCTTGGTGCTGTAAGAGCTTTAGTAAATTGTTGTTTCCTTATTTCCTTCTGATCATTTTTCATTCATTGTACCTTGTGGCCTCTCTGTTAAGAGAACTTCCTCTGCTACTTAATTGCTTTCAAATCCTTCCTTTTCAAGCGCTTGCACTTAGAGTGAGGAGGAGCTGGGTTCAAATCCTGCCTCTGACACTTACCAGCTAGTCGAGCTTATATGACCCCTACTTGCCTTATCTGTAAAATGGAATAACTACTTGCATTGATTACCTCAGAGAATTGTGAGGAAAGTGCTTAAGATTAAAGATTAAAGTGTCATAGAACCATGTTATTATTAATAAACAAATTAGAAGATCCTCTGCCCCAGAGCTTACGTTTCTTTTCCCTTCTACCTTACATGGTCTCAACTACATTTAGTTGTCCTGGGAGAATCCCACCAAGGGTACCCCTAGTCCCTTCAGAGTGTCAGAGGGTGACAAGGGACAGGAGGTTCCTTGGGGACAAGGCTTAGCATAGTCCTTAGCTCCCAGGACCCTCCCC
Organism: Notamacropus eugenii; assembly: GCF_028372415.1. Lineage (NCBI taxonomy): Eukaryota > Metazoa > Chordata > Mammalia > Diprotodontia > Macropodidae > Notamacropus > Notamacropus eugenii. The sequence continues at coordinate 438,506,640 of NC_092873.1, read as the reverse complement.
CAAAGTAGGTCTTGCTGTGTATGGCTGAGACTCAGAAGCCTGAAGGGGAGGGAGGAGTGAGGGGCATTCCAAGGCCATGCCTCACCACACTCAGTGCCCTTTAACTGTCCACTGTGATTCAAGCTAGGGAGCCAAGAACTTTCTTTGCTAAATAAACTCAGGTCAAGTCCCTGATGGCATATTTGTGGTGCAGGTACAAAATGTTTCCATAGAACCAGCCCGGCCACTCTGTTCTCTCTGTGGAGGACTTTGGGGCTGGATGAACTGGATGGAATCTGAGGCAAGGGTTCTATTGCTATCTCATTCATCCTTCTCCTTCCCTTCTCCCATCATCTGCTCTTGACCAGATCTTCTCAGGTCATTAGAACCATATATACTCTAGTCTTCCTACAGATCTTTGGGGAAGGAGGCATCACCCACATTCTCAGGTGCCTCTCCCCACACGGGGCTCTGACTCCAGACTCAGATTCATCTTATATGGAGCAGTAAGAGAGATTGCTTTATCATATGGATTGGACTCTGTGTAGCCCCAAGGGAACTGAAACTGTCCCCGCAGCAGATTGCATGAAGTACCACTCCCTAGGTATCAACAGCTTAGCTTTTCAGGAGACTTAAGAGTTTTATTCCCAGGTTCTGTAGGCACTGGCATCATCTATGCTGGCAGCTGGTCCCCTGTATCTTTGGTACTGATGAATGCTTGTGTATCCAAAGTCTCTTACATTTTTCTCTATATAGTGTCATGAATTCGCCGAGGTGTCTGATGGGTAGGCTAACCTCCAGAGAGCAAGTGAGGCCCAGGTCCAGCAGACCTGGTCCCTGGGAAGTCTTCTGAGAGTCCAAGCCCTGAGTGCTTCATCTGGAAATGTGCCAGTTATCTCATAGGTCATAGGGAATCCCCTGAGGCATAAAGGGTAGGGAAGTGGACGCATTATGGTCTTAGACCTTTACTTTGGGGAAATTTATAACCTACATACTGGCTTTGACTCGTCCCAAGCCCCAGAGCCAAAACTAGGTATTCAGATGCTCAGCCCCAGGGCCCTGTTGGTTACTATTGAGTTACTTAATAATGGGGCAGCTACATGGTGCAGTGCATAGAGTTTGGGACCAAGAGTCAGGAAGACCTGAGTTCAAATATTACCTCAGACACTTACTAGCTGTGTGACCTTAGGCAAGTTACTTAATCTTCTTTGTCTCAGTTTCCTCATCTGTAAAATGAGCTGAAGAAGGGAATGGCAAATCACTCCAGTATCTTTGCCAAAAAGCAAACAAACCCCCACGTGGAGTCATAAAAGGTCAGACACGATTGAACAACAACTTAACGAATCACAGAATCTGAGAGTTGGAAGGGACCTCAGCATCCGTCCAGTCCAATCCATATGATCTTTTTTTAAATTTAGTATTTTATTTTTCCCCAGTTATATGTAAAAACAATTTTTAATGTTCCTTTTTTAAACTTTCAGTTCCAAATTCTCTCCATCCCTCCCTTTTCACCCCCCCAGTGAGAAGACCAGCAAGTTGATATAGGTTATACATGTGCAGTCATGCCAAACTTTTTCCATATTCATCATCCCATCCAAATGATAAAGGGATCCCTCTTACTGATAACTGAGAGAGGCAGCCTCAGCGTCCAGGAGTGCTAGGTTCAAGTTCTGCCTCTAATTGTACTGGCTGTGTAGCCGAGGCAAGTCACATAACCACTATTTGTATAGTGCTTTGAAGTTTCCAATGTACTTTATGCTGTTATCTCCTTTGATCCTCACAGCAACCCTGGGTGGGGGCTATTTTTAACCTCCATTTTACAGAAGAGGAATCTGAGGCAGGCAGACGTTAAGTAACTTGCCCAGGGTCACACAGCTAGTTAAGTGTCTGAGGCAGGATTCGAACTTGGGTCTTCCTTACTCCAGGCCCTGTGCTCTATCCTCTATACCACCCAGCTACTTTCTAAAACTCTAATCTAACTCAGAGAAGATGCCAGTCTGCATTGGTAGAGGAGATTTCTTCACCTGTAAGTTCTCCATCCCTATGAAATCATACATCCAGGCCCTATCTCCTATGTGATGTTTATATAGCACTGTAAGGTTTACAAAGTACTTACACATAAACCTGTGTATTTTCTGACCTTTTAGTTTTAAAGCAAAGGTACTTGTCCCCGATGCCCACTCCCAGAACACCAACTGCTCATGGGGCTGCCCAGGTGTGACCCAACATGAGGAATAGATTAGGTGGCCTCCTCCCCCTCCCTTTCACTGCATCTCTTCCTGAACACAGTGCCCTTGGTCCATTCTTTCCCCTTCCACCCCTCCATGCACACATAAAGAGCAACCCTTGGCAGGTTTCCTGCCCTGCCCTTCCTGTGACTATGGCTGCCTTCCATGTCAGCTCCATCTTGGCCTACAGTCCTGGATTTCCCCCTCACAGCGAGATCAAACTTGGTCTCTTTAGGCACCACCAGGCTCATGTTTTGGTATCCCCTTCCCTTGCTTCTCATCCCCACACCCAGACCAGGACTTTTCCTCCCCCCTTACACATGACCTTCCTCAAACTCCACACCTCTACCTTGATTTGACTCAGAGAATCAAGAGTTAAAAAGGCCTTCGTACATCATCTAATCCAACCCTTCCCCAAAGAATAAACCTTTTCTCGGCATCTCCCTAGTCCCTCCTCAGGTCATTCACCCTTACCTAGTATCTACTAACCCCCTCATTATGAACCTTGGATGATGCCAAGAATTCTTCAGACCCCACTTTGAGGGCCCTACTGGATGGCCCCATCCATGTATCTGTTACAGTGAAGCCCAACCAGACCTTTAAAAAGACTCTAATGAAAACCAGGTTGGTGGTAGGGAGGGCTGGGAAAGGGGAGAGGTGGCCAATTAATCTGCTGTTTCCTCCAAATAGTTTGGAATGAGTGGGGCTCAGGCTCGTTGCAGCTTGCAGCTTGCAGTCCTCAGAATTTCTCAGACATTACCTTAAAAGGAGAAGGAGATCAAATCCCTCCCAGGGCTGGGATCTCAGTGTTCAGAGCTGCTGAGCTCTTTTGGGTACAAACCAGAGCTGACTCCCATATGCCTCTCTACAAAGGAACACCAAGCCCTCTGTTTGACCCCCTTATTCTGAGATTGGTGGCTAAGTATTTCCCAGATGCCTCCAGAGGCTAATTTATCTGATCTCTAGACCAGGCTCCATTCAGCCTTAACTGCTGTGTAGTAAAAGGGATTTAGGTTAGACATGAGGCAGAACTTCTCAAGGGTGGTAAACCCAGAGACAAATGACAAGCAGAGAGCAACATCTCTTTCCTTGGGGAAACATCTTTAGGAATAGAAACCACGCCCACAAGTGACTGAAAAGTCCTTTGTGGAGGAAGATGGATGGAAAAGATGGTATCAAAAGTGCTCTGGGAAGCCTATGAGAATATTACAAAGACTGAAGGATGAGAACCAGAGGTAAGGAATAACACCCCTGATCACAGGGCCTGGAATGTTATAGCAGGCTCTTAATACATTTCTGTTGAATTGAATTGCCGTGATCCTAGGTGGTACCATGGATAGACCACCTGGGCCTACAGTGAGGAAGACCCAAGTTCAAATCCAGCTTCAGACACTTCCTAACTTTGTGACCTTGGGCAAGGTAATTCTCCTCTGTTTGCCTCAGTTTCCTCATTGATACGCTGAGGATGATAATAACAGCCCTTACACCTTCCGGGGTTGTTGTGAAAAGCAAATGAGATATTTGTAAAATGCTTACTTAGCACAGGGTCTGGCACATAGTAAGTACCATATAAATATTATCGATTGTTGTTGTTGTTACCTCCCAGGGTGGTTGTAAGGGTCAAATGGAATAATATTTATGAAGGCACATAGCGCTTAGCTGGCACATAGTAGGTGCTATATCAATTTTCTCTATTATTATTGTCCTATGAACTGAATTGAATTGAACTGAATTCAGTTGAATCTCTCCCACAGTTCTCCCACTGTCTCTCCTGGTCACATAATGAAGCTGAAGGGTGCCTGTCCCCTGGATTTATTTATGTCTGTTAGCTGACTTCTTTCTATGGGGCCAGAAGAACAGAGCGCAATGTCTCTTCCCTCTTTTCGCGGACCTTTATATGTTACCTCCTCTAGGAAGTACTCCCCGATTACACAGAAGGGGAAAGGGGAAAATCTCACTATCATTACACCTCACTCCTTGTTTTTAGAAAGGGGGAGAAGAAAATAAAGGCAGTTTTCTGAATCTCTACACTCGGGGAACTTTCTGGATCTCCACAACACTATGTTCCACTTTAAGGATGCCAGTTCCTTCCTCAAACAGAATGAATGGCTTATGGAAAAGAAGCTGGACTCAGAGTCAGAGGACCTGGGTTCGAGTTCCTACTCAGGACCCTGTGCAACTTTTTCACCTTTGTAAGCCTCAGTTTTCTCATATATAAAATGAGACATTTGGAATAAATGATTTCTAAGGGTCCCTTAGGTTCCCAGAAGTCTTTGAGTCTCTCCCACACTTTCCTTTCTAAAAACCCAGTTAACTGAAGGAGAAACTATGTGTCTCCTAGCATAACTCAGGCTTGGTATGACTTTGGTGCCAGAGGATAAGACTGGGTCTTAACAAAGAAAGGCATGTGGAGCAAATGGGCTGAAGTCTCAGCAGGCAGTATAATGGTTAGATGCTAGAAAGTTTCTTAACAGCGTGGGCTGCAAAATTCTGGAATCCCTTTCTTTCTTTTGAAGAGTTTTCCAAAGAAGGCAGGACTCCTCCCCATGCCACATGGACTTGGGATGTGATAGTGCCTTCAGGGGAATGGATGAAATGACAATCCTCCCCACTGTTGCCAGAATCCAGACCAGGGAAATTCCACTTTCCTCCCCATCCCTCCCAACCAGGATGGATTAGCTGTGAATAGTGGATAGTAATTGTCAATAGTTAAAGCCAAATGGGCTGGTTACTAGGCCAAGACCAACACCCAACACGTAATTGGTCCATGATTTTTGCTGCTGCCCATCCTAGGCTTCATGGTGATACCCCCTAAACCAGGAATGGGGAACCTGCGGCCTCAGGGCTACATGTGGCCTTCTAGCTCCTTAGGTACAGCTTTTCAACTGAGTCCAAGTTTTATTGAACAAATCCTTTGATTAAGGGGATTTGCCTTATAAAGTTTGGATTCAGTCAAAGGGCCACACTTGAGGATGTAGAGGGCCACATGTGGCCTTGAGGCTGCCGGGTCACCACTCCTGCTAAACCATTGTCCTGAGCGGACAAATGTATCCTCAGGATGATCTCTGAGCTCATAGCAAAGACTTCTGGGAGTCCTGCCCTGTTTTTGACTGAGTTTCTCTGTCTGGGCATTGGTGCCCTCCTTTGTCTGGGGGTTCTAAGCTTCCTTCCCTAAGGGGAATGGAGGTTGCTGTGTTCCAAGGACTGAGAGTTCCTTAAAAGATCTTGTTGTAACTGGTGCCCTGGCTCCTGTTTCTCCTGGATCAGGATGATTATTCACAAGGAAAGCACCATTGGAATGTGTGGTATCTTCTTCCTAAATCCTCCCTGTCCTATCTCCCAACATACACACACACACACACACACACACACACACACACACACACACACACACACACAGACACACACACACACACACACACACACACACACACCACTACCACCAGTATTACCACACACTACCTCATCTCCTGAAAATGACATCTAAAATCCCACCTATTTTCCCTAAAGGGAGATCCATATCCCAGGTGTGAATAGCATTCATTCCCCATCTCCCAGCTCAGCCTGTCCTTCAAGTCCCAGTCCCTGACCCTGCTTCCCACTCAGCCACCTGGTGGCCTCTTGGCCTCTGGTGCTGCAGCTGTTCCAGAGTAAGTTGTCTGTCTTCAGGAGAATCTAGGGGCTGAGCCTGCTGCCAGAGTCACCTGCTATCTCTAGGGAGCAGCTCCATTTTAGGGTTGGTGTGAAGGGCAAGATAAACTGGCAATACACATCCACCAGACCTGGGGCCCAGCAGTGGCCAACTCTGAGACTTTGGGGGAGAAGACCATGAATGGCTAAATTCACTGGATTTTAGAATAATCGATTAAGAACTGGGAAGAAACATAAAAAGTCAGCTAGCCTCATCCTCTCATTTTGCACATGGGGAAACAGCTCCAAGGCATCAGTCTAGTTTTCTGTCTCTAACCCAGAGTGTTTTTTGGTTTTTTTTTTTTACCAGGATATAGCATCCTTTGGAGACTTCTCCAGGAGGGGAGATTCTCCACTGGGCAATGGGGGGGCATGAATTAAATGATGTTCAAAGTGTCTTTGATGCCTGAGGAGGGATAACAGCCCATTACCTCCCATAGCAGTAAATAAGTACAATGAAACAGGGAACCACAGGAATCAGTGACCTGGACAGAAGGACCAGGCCTCATGGCAGAGCTTTTGGGGAAAAGACCTCTTACGAGAGCAACTGGTAGTGTCACTGGGAAAGGCCAGCCCCTAGCCATTCATCAGGTACCAGGAAAATGACCAAATGTCCTCTAGAAGGGTTTTAATTCAGCCAATCTCATTTTCTCTCTTTTTCTTAAGAGCATCATCAGGGGTTTAGGGTTTTTTTTGGGGGGGGGTTGTTTGTTTTGTTTTCTATTTTCCCATGGTAGTCCCTGCCTCCAAAACTAGATTGCCCCAATTCACCAAAAATAATGAGGTTATCTCTTAACCCCATTCACATTCATGAGGTTCCTTCCTTGTGAGAAGTCTCCAATGATTATGAAGACTTAAAGATTGACTAAAACTTTCTCCTCACTCATGACATTTAAAGGGGCTTGTCTCCTTTGTGGATTCACTGGGATGTGAAGGTCTGAGTTCTTACCAATTTCTGGTTGTGGAAGTTAATTCTAAAAGATTTCTTCTTAAGAATATGACTTAGCTTTCCTTTGGAAGCTGTCTACCAGTAAACCAGAGACTATTCCATGTAAATATCTTGCCCTCTGCCCTGCTACTGCTCCCCCCTCCCCACCAGGAATGGATCTGACACCTAGAGACTATGCCTTACCTCCCAGGGTAATGAATACACTCATTAGAACTATACTGATTGCTGGGTGAGAGGGGAGTGAAAACTCACCTCAGTCTACCATATCTAGTCAGCCCTTACCAGGCTACACTTCCCATGCAGTCATCTACCGGGACACGAGGGCTTGCCCTGCATGGGCAGCTTGTTACATGAAATGCTACCATGTGCAGACTCCACCCTGTCCCTCATACTTCTTGCCCTGGGAACAATAAAGCAGTAAAGCCACTGCTGCCAGACAGTCTATTGCTCTGTGGCTCTATCTGTAACCCTTGTGATTGTAACCCAAAACTCCCTTCCCTGGCTACCACCACCCTTATCTGTGTCTGTATCTGCCTATTAAAGTGGGGGGCAGGGACTGTTTCCAAGAGACAGCATACAATATTGGATGGAATGCCAGACTCAGAGTTAGGAAGTCCTGGATTTGTATCTTACTTGTGATACTTAACTACCTGCATGAACTTGGGCAAGACTTTTTAAGCCTCAGTTTCCTCATCTGTAAATTGAATCTGTAAATTGACTCGATGACATCTAACATCCCTTCCAGTACTAAATCTATTATCCTATGTCTTTGTCTTATATCCTATGTCTTATAATTATAACATTATAACAGAAGGTATTTGATAAATGCCTACTAAATGAATGACAATAGGTCATTCTGTAGTGACTTAGAGTCTTCTATGAAAGGAGCAATTATTGGCATTGTGGATAGGGCGCTGGTCCTGGAGTCAGGAAGACCAGAGTTCAAATCCAGCCTCAAATACTTCTTATCCATGTGACTCTGGGCAGTTAGCCTCTCTGTTTCAGTTTCTTCAACTGTAAAATGGGGATAAAAATAGCACCTTCCTCCCACAGTTGTGAGGATTGAAGGAGATGATATTTATAATGCACTTATCAAGTTCCTGGCACATAGTAGTTACTTAATAGATGCTCGTTCCTTTACCTCAAGAATTGCCGGAATCTAGACCCTTTTCCCATTACCTCCAGTAGGACAGTCTCCCTTGGGACTGTTCAACTTGCCTGTTTCTCCAGTCATTTCTTCAACCAAATGACCCGCCAAATGCTTAGTTGGTAGCTCAGCTCTGGGGCAGATAGGTGTCCCATTGGAGAGAGCAATGGCCCCAGAGTCAGGAAAACCTGAGTTCAAATCAGTTCTCAGACACTTACTAACTGTGTGGCCCTGGACAAATCATTTAACTTCTGTCTGCTCAATTTCCCCATCTGTAAAACGGGGATCAGAATAGCACCCACAGCTCCTAGGGTTGTTGTAAAGATCAAATGAGATAATAATTGTAAACTGCTTTACAAACCTTAAAGCACTTAAATAAATGCCAGCTATAATAATTCGTTATTATCCCATGAGTTCAGAGTGGCTACTCCCATGTCCCAAAGACACTTTTCCAGCCAACAGGATCGACTTGGTCTTGGCCCCAGTCTCAATGTCAGCTTCCCTAATAAGGTCATTCCCAAGCTAAGAGGCCCTTTTCTTGACCAATTCCTGGCCCGAGGTGCCATGACTCTCGCTCTGGCAATGACCAGAGTCCCTGGGACACAGGCCTCAAGTGTCTGCCAACATTCCCCTTTTCCTCTCCCCCAAACCTCCAGGCTTTTCCCAGTGATCCCTGAACCTCAACACACAATGAGTGTCTCTACTCCTGCTTATAAGAAGCTCAAATTACCCTGACAAGGGCTACACCATCCACCCCAACATATGTCCCCAAACCCATCCATTCATCTCCCTTGTCCTGAATGGATTAGACATAGGTAAGTACAGTTGATGGTGACAGTCCTAGTAGGTTGCAAAGAAATCGTGGTCATGAAGATGAGGAAGCATTTCCTCAGACGACAGCAGCCTGTCTTCCCTGAACTTCCCCGAACTCTGGAAATAAGCTAGGTCAGGCATTCCCTCTCTCTTGCATGGTTTCTATATTGTCTGACATCATGTCTAAGGGTAAACAATAGCACTTTCTGTTCATGTGCACTCATGCACAAATACACACACACAGGCTGTTAACTCTGATTTGCTCTCTTAAATTCTGCTTTGATGAGACTAATGATGAAATGAATCTCATTCCTTGAGCTCACATCATTTGATTCTGTTGAAAGAGAACTCTACTTTGCCTAGCAATCTAGATAAGGCAGAATGATGAGTAAATATCTGTTGTTGATAATGAAATATGTTCAGTGGCAAAGGGAAGTCAGACTTGAATTAAACACTGGCTTGTGATAACTTACATACAACAGTACATCAGAAGGTAACTAACTTTCTCACCACAACAGACATGTGTGTGTGCACATGCATGCACATATACACACATGTACACATTGCATGTAAGCAATACACCTATGCATATACATGTGCTTGGAATGGAGTGAAGGTGGCTCTAAATAACAAACCCAGGAAGATCCAGGTATGAGCTTTAGCTTGTGGCTTTCCCACACCTAGATAGAGGTCAGAGAATTAGAGTTAAGAACTGAAAGGGACTTTAAATCATCAAATCCAACCTCTCCATCTTACAGATGAGGAAACTGAGGCCCAGAAATGTTAAGTGACTTGCCCAAGGAAACTCAACTAAGTGTCTGTGGTAGGATTGAACCAAGGTCTTCTTGACTCCAAATCTAGTGTTCTATCCCGTAGTTCATGCTGCCTCTTAGGGGTGAGGGATAATACCTGACCCATTTTGGGAGCTGGGTAATTCAATAGATCTGTGATCTCATCCATGTGGCATGATCTTCCTCTACTGTGCAAAAATCATGGAATCTGAAGAGCTAGAAGAGACCTCAGAGGCAAACCAGACCCGAAAAAGCATCTCTAAATACTCAGTTAGTGGTTATCCAGCCTTTGCTTAAGACTTCCACTTCCAAGGGGAGCTCATTATGCATTGAGGCACCCTCTTTCACTTCTTGGGTACCCCTAGCCCTTAGGAAGTTTTTTTCCTCAAATCAAACCTAAATCTGTCTCTTACTTCCACCTGATGTTCCTAGTTTTTCTTTGAGGAGCTAAATAGAATAAACTTCATCCCTCTTCCATCTAAGGCCCCTCAGATACTTTAGACTGTTCTCCCTAAATCTTCTCTGGCCTAAATATTCCCTGTTCCTCCAATCAATTACCATATGACAAGATCTCAAGGCTCTTCACTATCATAGCTTCCCTCTTTCTGACTGATTTGTCAACATTTTAACTAAAATATGGCACCCAATATGTGAACACAGTACTCTAGATGTGACTTGACCAATGGCGCTATCCTCTCCCTAATCCTGGGCAATCTTCTCTAAATGTACCCTGAAATCACGTTAGCCTATATTTTTTTTACCACATCATACTCTTGAATTTATGAAGGTTTCTATGCATTAAACTCCTAGATGTTTCTTGAATGAACTACTATTTAACCTCTTTCATCTTATACTTATAAAATTGATTTCTTGAACTCCAAGGGAAGACTTCACATTTACATTTCTTACATTTCATCTTATATGTCCTCTCAAACCTGAGATCTTTCAAGGATGAACTATAGCTTGACCAGACCGCTTCCATTTTGCACTTCAGCTGATTTTTAAAAAACTCAAACCTATCAGGATCTTTTAGAATTCTGACTCTTTCATCCAGTGTGTTAACTATCCCTCCCAACTTTGCATCAATAAGTGTGCCATCTATTGTTTTATCCAAGTCACTCATAAAAACATGAAATAATGTAAGTCCAATCACAGATGGCTGGGGCACTTCCTTAAAGAGTTTATTCCAATGTGACATCAAACCATTAATGATAACCATGGACTTTAGCCATTCATATCAGTTTGGAATCCACTTAAGAGTATTATTAGTTAAATCATACCACTTCTCCACAAGGATATCATGGAAGACTTTGTCAAATGCTTCATTAAAATCCAGGTAAACTATATATGTCATTAGCATTTGCCTAACCTATCAATTAAGTAACCCTATCAACAGAAGGAAAGAAAGTATCTGGCATGGCCTGTCACCAATGAATCTCCGTGTGCTCTTTGTAAATTTTCTAGATGTTCATTAACCATCTCTTCAATATACTTTATAATTTTGTCAAAGATTGAAGCCAATTTCATTGACTTATAGTTTTTAGACTCCATTCTTCTCCCTTCTTTCAAAACTGGGGTAGCATTTACCTGCCTGTAATCCTTACCATGATCTTTTAGCGCTGAGGTCATGTGATAGATAATTTGTCCACCAGATGGTGCTATACTCAAACTGCCAGCCCAAGGATCTTGTCAAGGCCTCTCTGACGTATGTGCAGGAGATCCTTCCTAGTGTGAAAGCCGCTATCCTCCTCCCTCTCTTCCTCTCACCTTCCTTTCTTCCCTCCCTCCCCCCAAGTTACTCTGGCAGTGGTCCAATCATATCTACTAGTTCCTTCAATATCCCCATTTCATCAGAACCTGGTGGCTTGAACTCATAAAGGGCATCTAGGTGCCTTCTTATTTTCTCACTTTTCTTGGTCATCAGTTCCCCAGGAGCTGTTTTTGTTCTGTTTCCAACCTTAAAGGTCATTTTCCTGGCAGAAGGAGAAAATAGAAGCAAAATAAAGACTATGTAGAATTCAAAGTGAAAAGGACCTTAGAGGCTAATATCTAGTTCAACCTCCTTATTTTACAGAAGACCTGGATTCAAATCCTGCCCCAGACATTTCCAAGTCATTTTAGGGTTAGTCTCTCAGTTTCCTTATCTGTAAAATGTGGCTTAAAATAACATCTATTTTCTAAGGTTGTAGTGAGGATCTTGCAAACCTTAAAGCTAGCTATTACTGGAGCAAGGTAGAAACCATGATAGGATAGGTCCAGTCCAGAGAGAAAATGATTTGAGACCATTGAACGTAGTCTAGATCATGATGGTGAGGAAACTGGGTTTACTCTCTCTCTACTTTTACTGTTTCTACATGTTCACAATCCAGGTGCCAAGATGGGGTCCCAGATTTGCAATACCCATCCCTTGATCTTTCTGTTGACCCACAGTTGGCTAATTGTTTCAGAAATGTCCCTTAGGAAGAAAAACTGAATGGTTAAGTGGGAGATAGGTTTCCAAGAGACTTTTGGGTGAAGGGTTCCTATTTAAGGAGTAATGCCATTATATTGCTTCCCTTTTTGCTTCATCTAATAAACTGTGTTGCCGCTATGAATTGAGTGCTTGTATCTTATGAGTATAAGGGAGTTACTGATTAAGTAGGGGAAGTTCAGATTTGGGGTAAAGATAAAGCCAAAGATTTTCTTTTAATTTTCCAATGATTGAAAACCACATTTCATTACATCTTTGTCTAGATTAAGAATCTAGCTGGCATGAATTTCTTTCTTGTCAGGCTATTCAAAACCATGCAGAGAATTCACTCTCTCAAGGATCTCTTGTACATGTGTCAGAGAGACTTTGTAATACCTTATCTTCCATTGAGTCCTTGTCTTCTGTAGGCTTAAGGAAGGTGACATATAAGCCTGCATGGGCTTCTTGGTCTATTGCATCAGAGGATATTTACAATGCCTTTATCATAGTTCCTGGCACATAGTAGGTACTTAATAGATGCTCATTCCTTTACCTCAAGAAGTACGGGCACCTAGACCCTTTCACCATTACCTCCAGTAGGATAGTCTCTTTTGGGCCATCACTCCAAAGTCTCAGTTCATTCTAAGCTCTAGGATTCCTGACACTCTTCCAACAAGATGCTGCTTTGGTATATAATGGTATTTCACTACTTGGCCTTGTTTCTAAGCCAGTCAGTGAATTCTCTTATTCATCCACATTGATTGCTTTGGACAAATCCATTTTTTCTTCTCATTGGTCTTATTACTCTTTGTATCTTTGAAATTACATTAAGAGACTGTCTTTCCTTGTACAATTGTAAGCCATTAGAGTCTACCTAGCTTTTCTATGAACCCTTAGAAACCTGTTCTCCCAAAGTTGGATGCATGTCAAACCATGTCCAAATATTCTTTTATCTATTACAAATTATAAGATGGAATGGTCACCTCCCCCACCTCATCCAGATTCCTGTTATTTCTACCCTCAGTAAATTAGTTTCTCCTTATTGGTAATCCATCTTAACCTAGGCAATAATTATCCATGGTTTCCCATGACTCCTTCATAGAAAACCTACCCAATTTGCTGAAAGCCTTCCTCTATATCTTCTAGCATTCCAGGAGAACTAGTGTAGCACTCGGGCTATCTCTTCTATCTTATTATTGCCACACATATGATCTACCTCCCTTATAAAGCATACAGCTCCTGGGTTATACCTCACATTCCATGTCTTGTGTTCAAGTTACTGTCATAACTTGGGTGCAGTACCCTCTAAAGTATCATATGAATGACTCTGGAGCCCCACACTCTTCTGAAGGATATAGGCAGCTACTAGAGGATCAAGGGATGGAAATACTAAAGAGAAACATTTAAACAGGCTTTTATGGGGGTCACGGAGACCCGAATCTGAATCCTAGGGCAGATACTGAGCTGGTAGCTTGATTATGGACAAGTCACTGAACCTTTCAGAGCTTTAGATTTCTCATGGGTAAATTGCAAACAACATTTGCTGCTGTCTAGACCTGGATTTGAATCTTGTCTTTGCTGCTTATTAGGTATATGATCTTGGATGAGTCCCATTTATACTGTACATAGGAAGGAAGGAAGGAAGGAAGGAAGGAAGGAAGGAAGGAAGGAAGGAAGGAAGGAGGAAGGAAGGAAGGAAGGAGGAAGGAAGGAAGGAAGGAAGGAAGGAAGGAAGGAAGGAAGGAAGGAAGGAAGGAAGGAAGGAAGAAAAAGAATATTTTTAAAGTGCTTACTGTGTGCCAGGTACTGTGCCAAGTGCTTTACAAATATTATTTCATTTGATCTTCATTACCACCCTAAGAAGTAAGTTCTCTCCCCATTTTTCAGTTGAGGGAAAATGAGGTGGACAGAGATTAAGTGACTTACCCAAGATAACATTTCTGGTACATGTCTAAAGCCAGATTTGAACACAGGTCTTCCTGACTCCAGACTGGTGCTCTGAGCCATCTAGCTGCCTGTATGTTCCTGTGTCTGTCCTTGACCTTTTCATTTTGCCACACAGCACAGATGAAAGGATGAGGGCTTGACTTCAGGCCCTCCACTTTCCCAGTGTCTCCCTACCCCCACCTCCTACTTCTTCCTTCTAAGTTGGAATGATGGGGGAGAGTAATTACTAAAAATTCACAAAGATGATTCTAATCCAAGAGCTCTTCCTTTTTTTATATCATGGACACCTTTGACAGTCTAGTGAATCCTATGGAGCCCTTTTCAAAATATTGTTTTGAGATGCATGAAATAAAATACGGAAGATTTAAAAGGAAATAATTATAGATCAAAATAATTTTTTAAAAAATAAGTTCATGAATTCTTTCTCTAGAGCCACACACCAGCTATCTCATTGACTGACCTTATAAATCACCCATCCAAAGGCCCTCTGGGCATGTTCCAAATCACTGACAAAGAAACAAGGGGACTGTTGTGCTGGGCAAGGACCCAGTCCTTAGGACTTGGGAATCTGCCTTCTGGGGAATTGTAATACAAGCAAAGGCAGTAACTTCTTCCTAATTAAGCCTTAAAAAATGGACAGACCCACCTCCCCCCACAGCTTCTTAGTTAAGGCACTCCATTCTCTAAGTCACCGCTCTCCAATCTAGGCCCCAAACGAAGGGGTCCTGCCACCCCAGCCCTAAACCCTACCTCCTCCTCAACTCCAGAGTCCTGAGAGTTCTATTTCTAAAGCTCCACTGTCTCCTTAAATTGCCAACTTAAAAGCTCCTTTTACACTCCCCTCCAGCTCCTTTCACCTGAACACACCACACTTAAGAACATGGGATTTCAAGTGGAAAGGGGTCTTCGCTCTCATGTAGTCCAACCTCGTTTTATAGGCCAAGAAACTGAGGCCCAGAGGATGGATTGACTTGCCCTAGGTCACTTAAGAAGCAGATGAAGGATGCTCAAGGCATCTGACCTCAAATGCAATGTTTTTTCTACTACAACTGCTGGTGTTCTATTACGCTATCCTGCTTTCAGAGAGGCCCCTTTGTTCCTGAGGACATCCTGAGGACAGAGCAGAAGGCTCTCAGAGACAAAGACAGATGAAGGAGTCTTCAACATTCCAAAGCTATGCCAGAATTTACTTGTCACCCTCTGCTCCCACCCAAGTAGACTGGGGAAGATGCACCCCCATCCCACTAGGATGGGGCTGAAGTTATACAGATGTTCTCTTGGAAATATTTTTAAGTGCCCCAGTGCTGAGCATGAGAGTGTGCCCTAAAGGAAGATAGCTTGAGGATAATCTGGAGTGGAAACTAAAGTGATCAGGGAATGCATTGGGTTCCTATATGAGATTAAACTACACAAAGAGTTTTAGATGATGCAGTATTAGCACTGGTTAAAAACCTTGGATGTCATAGCTTAGCGGATAGGGCACTTGACTTGGAGTAAGAAAGACTAGGGTTCAAATTCCACTTCAGACATTTACTGGCTGTATGACCTTGGATACAGGCACTCATGCGCTCAGTGTACTCATCTGTAAAATAAGGGGTTTAAGCTTGATGGCTTCTGAGGTCTCTTCTAGTTCTAAAACTACGATCCTATGCTCTGGTCCAACTCACTTATTTTTATAGATGGGAAAATGAGGCTCAGAAAGTGACTTGCTAAGATCACACCACCTGCTAATGGGGGAGCCAATTAGCTAAAAGGCATAGTGGACCTGGAAACAGGAAGCCTCAAGTTTAAGACCTCAAGACCTCAGTTTCCTCATCTGTAAAATGAGGATACTAATAGCACCTACCTCCCAAATACCTATTAAATAAGATAATAATGACAAAACATTTACTTAGCACAATGCCTGGCATAAAGGAAGCACCATATAAACGTAAGCTATTATTAGCGTTATTGTTAAATATAGTCTTAGATACTTACTGATTGTGTGAAAGTTAACCTCTTTCTACTTTGGTTTCCTCATCTGTAAAATGGGAGCAATATTAGCACCTATCTCCTGGCATTGTGAGGATAAAATGAGGTAATATGTAGAAGGTATTTTGCAAACTTTAAAGCATAAAAAATTATTATTATTAGAGGGAGGAATAAAATTGAGGTCTCCTATCTTCTAGGTCAATACTCTTTCCACAAGACTCTAGCAATTAAAAATTTTATAAAGTGAGATTTTTTAGTTTTGAAAGATGAAAGCAGAGAATGGAGGTATCCAAGGTTTACAAAATCATATTGAAGTCAGTTGAGGTGAATGTGGGCTTGCTCATGAAACCCTGCCATACTAGACCAAGGGGGCTGCCACTGAAACTTGCAGAGGGTCATTTTAGGGGAAAAAAAATTTTTTTAAAGCTATTTCAGACAGGTTGGAAGTTTTTTTCTTTTGTTTTTTGGCCTGAATCTATGATTTCCTTGCTATAAGGAAATCCAAGTAGGGAGACCCCATCTACCGCTACCAAGGTGGATAAGCAATATGACTTTCCCAGGGTCACTCAGCCAGGAGGTATCAGAAATGAGAAGGCTGGTTCTAAGAAAATTTTTTCAAGGGACTACTATTTGTAGGTCCCTTTACTAAGTGCTTTGGGTGTATAAAGCCCAGAAATGTTTCCTTCCTGCCCTAAAGGTATCATTTATGCTCTGGGAGGACAAAAAGGATCAAGAATAACTACAACCAGAAGTAGTATGTCATCTACACCCATGGGAGTGGAAGGAGGGGATGGACAAGAACAAGAAAAATTTCAAAAAAATGAATCATTGAGACTCGTCGAGTGATTGAATACAAGGTCAGGGAAAATTTCAAAGATGATTTACAGGATTCCTACCCAGGTGATTGGAAAATTGATGGCACTGCTGACAGAAATGAGGAAGTGGTTTGGGAAGTCATAGACCAGAGAGACATTTTGGAGGAAGAGCAGTAGGGCTTTACAAGTGATTGGATGTATGTTGGGGTTGAGGGAGGGGAGACACATGAAGTATGGAAGTTTCCAGTAAGATGATTGATGTTTTAAGCTGGGTAACTGGAAGAATGATGATTTCATTAGGAGAGATAAGGGAAATGAGGAGGAACTGATTGGAGAGGGGTAGGGAGGATAATTACAGAATTCCCAAATCTCAGCCTTGGAAGGGACTTAGAAGTCATCTGTCCTTGAAAAAGGATCCTCCCTAAGATATGTCCACTAAATGATCATTCAGCCTCAGTTTGAAAATCCCTTGAGGCAATCCATTCTGCATCAGAAAAATTCTCTCTAATCATTAGAAAACTTTTGCGGACTTCAAGCCTAAATCGGTTTCTTTTTAACATCTGCTGACAGCTTCTAGTTCTTTCTACCTTCTGGGGCCACACGGAGCAAGTTTTTACATATGACCCTTTTCTCTTCATGCTTCCTTCCAGCACCTTAGTCAAGGTAGCAAACAAAGAGGCATGAGCTGTCCAGGGGGCAGCTGCAAATACAGGCCTGGATTTTATAGAGAGGCCAAGGCTAGAAGGGTAGGGTTTGGAGTTGTCAGCCCAGAGACGAAACTGGTGGGTGGAGTAGATGATATCACCAGGAGAGATATTGGGGAAAGGAAAGATTAGAGGATAGAACCTTCATGAACTCCTCCATGTAGAGGTATGGAGGTGAAAGAGGAGTCGGAGAAGGACATAGAAACGGCCATTAAAGAGGAGAATCAGAGAAGGGCTCTGTCATGGAGCCAAAAGATGAGAAAGAACGGCCGTGTGGGGAGTGGTTAGCAGTGTCAAATGCTTCAATTATTCAATCAGCAAATGTTTATTAAGAGTCTATTTTGTGGAACGTTACTGAAAAAATAGCAGTGATGAATACAAAGCAGCATGGAAAGATTTACAATCTGATGCAGAGTGAAGTAAGAAAGAGACGAAAACATACATAGAATGACCGCAACAACTTAAATGGGGGGAAGTGACCACAATAAACAAAGAAGGGACTGGAGAAGATACCCAGCCCCATGCCTTTGTAGGCAAAGGAAGTCCACCACAGGAGTGGTACATTGTACATATTTTCTGACTTTGTGGATCAGTTTTGCTGATTTTTTCTCTCTCTCTTTTCTTTACAAAAAATATCATATGGGATAGTTTTCTGGGAAGGGTGGGAGGATGCTGGGGAAAATTTTGGTCATGTGAAAAGGGTATCAATAATTTTTTATTCTCTTTAAAGAGTCTACTACTGTACCAGCCACTGTGCTAGATACTGAAGATAAAAGAACCAAAAGCCATAAGGGGAATTTATTTTACCGGTGCTTCTGGGTGGTCAGTATATAGCATGCCAGGCCTGGAGTAAGGAAGATTAATCTTCCTGAGTTCAAATACAGCCTCACATACTTACTCACCAAATGAGGGGAGAAGGAAAGAACAAACCACTCCAGTACCTTTGCCAGGAAACCCCAAATGAGGTCATGAAGATTTGGACATGATGGCAAAATGACTGAACAACAACAGTATATACACATACAACTAAATAAAAAATACAACTAAATAAAAATGCCAAATGCATACAGAGTAAGCAAACGTTTCTCATTGTTATTTTTTCTCATTGATCCAGGTTCTTCTTTCATTGCCACCCAAAGTTATTTAGAAAAAAAATGTATATTCACCCTGGGCGTAGAAGTAACTCTGTTCAAGATGCAACTCTTCTAAATGAAAAAAACAACCTTAAAGGCAGGAACCACAATACAACCTTAGCTTAAGGTCAGCCCTTGGAATTTCCATTGGCTTTTACACACTGAATACGCTTCAAGAGTGATTTACATGCTATGATGCTGTTGCAGAAGCATCATTGTACTCATTTTTACTGTAGGAACCCACATGTAAAAGATGGTGTTGGAGCTGACCTTTGAAGTTATCAAAGAGGCATCTGAGGAGGTCTGAGGGCCAAAGGTGGAGGAGCAAAGCCAGCCCTTGCTGCTCCCAGGGGCTGGGGAAATGTTTGAAATCTTCAAGGTCTAGGAGAGGAGAATTGATTATCTGATGACCCAAAGATTTTCCTCTTGTTCAGTGCCCAACCTGGGATAACAATTTAAGCCTGGGGGTCCCTGGGAGATAGGAGTCATCAGAGGGTTGAGTTATTCCCTAGCAATCTCCAATGTTTTTCTCCTTTTTGATCAGAAGTCCCATAACTAGAGTAGCCATTGTGAATAAATGAATGAAAAAGCATTCATTAAGTGATTACTGTATTGTCAAGCACTGTGTTAAGTCCATGGCTATAGATCCTAAATCTAGAGGAGAGAGAGAGACAGAAAGAGAGAGAGAGACAGAAAGAGAGAGGGGGCGGAGGGAGGGAGGGAGAGAGAAAGAATATCACGGGGCAGGGAAAGCAGAGGCCCTCAGAGAGGGAAGAAAAGATGTCTTGATTGTTTATAGACTCAAGTATGAATCATTTGAGGGTTTTTCTGTTCTTCAGATTAGACCAGTCCTTCCTTTATTCTTTATTCATTTTCTTCCTTCAAGTTTTAGCTCAAGTACCACTTTCTACGCAGACTTGTCCAAGGTACACAGCTATTAGAGCTAGCATATAGCAGAGCCATGGTCCTTTGACTTGGGCAGCTAGGTGGTGCAGTGGATAGAAAACAGAGCCTGGGAGACCTAAGTTATAATCCAGCCTCAGACATGAACTGTCACTTAAGCCTGTTTGCCTCAGTTTCCTCATCTGCAAATTATTTGGAGAAGGAAATGGCAAAGCAGTATAGTATCTTTGCCAAAGCCCAAATAAGGTCACACAGAGTTGGACAAGACTGAGGAAAGCCTGAACAACAAGAACCTCTGACTCCAGCTCTGACATCCTTTCCTCACCATTCTAAAGCTTTTTCTATGTGGACTCCCCAGGATTTCCAATCTGTTACTCTCAATTCAATAAACATCCTTGTTTTCTCCCTCAAACCAGTGAACACTGTCCCACAGCATCATGCCTCCAGTTGGTCACTTTATAAAAGTCCATCCTTAACAACACTGTAAAAAACAAGTTTGAAAGGCATAAGAACTCGGATCAATGTAATGCCCAACCAGCATTTCAGAGGAGCAATGAAGAAGCCCATTCCCGGAGATGTCCTGCCAGAGGGGCGATGGGATGGACTCAGAGGGCAGAAGGAGACACGGACCTGGCCAGGGCAGTAATTTGTTTTTCTTGTCTATGTATTTGTTACAATAGTAATAATAATAGTAACAATAATAGTTATAAAAGTAACAATAATAGTTACAATAGTTACAATAGCGACAATGACAGTTACAATAGTAACTCCTAGTAATGGGGAGAGAAAGGAGAAAGAGAAAAGTGATTAGTTAATTTAAAAATAAATAAAATTTATAATTAATATATTATAATATATAATATTATATATTATAATACATATAATATATAATATAATAAATAAAAATAAATGAAATTTAATAAAAAACCACACAACAAAGATGCATCTTTGGTTATAAAGGGAACCCATTGAGAGAATGATTGGATCAATATAGATCCATCCCCACTGCTAGAAAAAGACAACTTAAACTCCACAATAATCCATATCTCATCTTTGCATGGGCATGACCGTGCATTACAAGTAATAGTAACTACATATCCTAGTTACAGTAATCCTAGTAATACTCTCTCTTCAGGAGACCAAGTCTGTGGCCAAGTTTCCTTCTCTCTTCTTGTGGTCCCAGGGTAGCTTTCCCTCACTGATAGTGATTTCTCAGGCTCTAAACCATCGTTGGTGGGCCCAGACCAGCCAAACACAAGGACATCAGTGGAACTGAGTGCATCTTAATTCTGATTGGGTATCTGTCCTCACACAGGACCTCACTGTCAGGAAGAGACCCTGAGAAACACAGCACAGCCTCAGTGACCTTGAGGCTGTTCAGAGCTGGGGGTGGGGAGAGAGTCAGGGAAAGAAGTCAGAAGTGAGTAGGGCCAGCTTCACAGCGCCTGCCTACCCGATGACGATGACGTTCTCTAAAGGAATGTGGTAAACAAGGAGAGGCAGAGCCCAGCTGGGCCAGGCCACTACAGAGTTGGGGGGAGGGCAGCGAGGGGAATAAGTAGGGAGCCATTTTCTCCTTGAGCTTCACCATATTGATGAATAGTCTAGAGGAGCCTTGGACCCTCCCAAGTGAAGCCAAGTTGCCAATTGTAATCAGGCAGGAAATTGTCTTGATTCTCCCAGGTTGAGAAGGGTTCACCTTGGGAAGTAGAAAATGAACAACAGTATCTTTTTTCAAGTGGGAGGCTCTGTCAGCTCCCAAGACCCTCTGTGCTCTTCTGAAGTCATGCTAACACTTACCACTAGGGGCTGACTCAGACTTTGGGCATAGCGCCGGTAGACAGACACTCATTCAGCAGGGTTAGAACAAAGGTCAAGCTACCACCACAGTGGCCATGGGCACAGATCCAGAGGAAGCTTTTGTATGCCTGCATCAACCACTAATGTGGTGAATGTGATGCCCTCCTGCCCAGGTCCTGACCTTCAAGGACCCTTGACTTCATCAGTGTGGGTCATTCCCTTCAGCAGATTAGGCCTTCTCTATGCCTAAGAGGCTCCATGAATGACTCTAGTTAACACTTCGTCAACAGGGGGCAAAGCTCCTAGATGAGCATTTAATAACTGAGGTAGGCCATCAGCTGCTATAAGGGTAGCTAGGTGGTGCAGTGAATAGAGGACAAATCCTGAAGTCAGGAAGATCTGAGTTCAAATATGACCTAGGTGACCCTGGGTGAGTCACTTAATCCTGTTTGCTTCAGTTTCCTCATCTGTAAAATGAACTCATGAAGGAAAGGGCAAACTACTCAAGTGTCTTTGCCAAGAAAACCCCAAGTGGGGGTCACATAGAATCAGTTATGACTGTAACACTGAAAAAAAAAACCCAACAGTTAGTTATTCAGCTATATTGTCCATCACTACAGCCATGGTCAGTCAGTCAAATAACATTTATTAAGCACTTCTTATTTTCCGGGCACTGTGCTAAGTGCTAGGGATACAAAGAAAGACAAAAAACAGAATGAGCTCTGGAGGAGCTGAGTCTGATTGAAAAGACAACAATAAAACAGCTAGCTTATAAACAAGTTACATAGAGGATAAATTGGAGATAATCAGCAGAGTCAAGTCACTGCTTTCTAGCCCGATAGAATCTACCAGAGCTTGTACCCTCTTGGTACAGCCATCAAAAACCTAGACTTGCCACTGTACCATGATGAGCCATCAAAGAAGGACCTGATAGTTAAAAGAAATTAAATGTCCTCCTCTGGAGGGAAGGAGGGTAGAAGGGAAGAAGCATTTATTAAGCACCTACTATGTGCCAAGCACTGCACTAAGTTCTTTATAAATATTATCTCATTTGATCCTGGGAGGTATTATAATCCCCCATTTACCACTGAGGAAACTGAGGCAGCTAGCAATTAAGTGCATAGGATCACACAGCTAGTAAATGTCTGAGTCTGGGTTTAAACAAAGGCTTTCTCAGGACCATTGCTCTAACTAAGTGCTTTACTCCCAACCTCTCCTCCCCCATCCCTAAACCTGTAAGTCTCTCCTGCTTAGCAAGATTAAACCCATCTTGCTTCATCAGGACCACCGATATAGAGCTAGAAGTGGCCTCTGAGGTCATCTAGTTCAACCCCCTTCATTTTATAGTTGAGGAAACTAGATTTGTTTGTTTTGGGGGGAGGCAATCAAGGTTAAGTGACTTGTCCAGAGCCACATAGCTAGTAAGTGTCGGAGGTCAGATTTGAACTCTGGTCTTCCTGACTCCAGGGCCAGTGCTCTATCAACATACCACTAGACTACCCCAAAATTGTCGATTAAACTGAATGTTAAGCTGCTCTTGGTCACATAGGTAGTAAATGTCAGAGGTAGGATTTGAACCCAGGTTTCGGAATCCAGAGTGGGTGCTCTCAGCCTGCAGAAAGGAACAGGCTGTTAACCTGTTATGGGCTTTTATTATAATTGGGGAATACTTACATACGTTTGTAACAGAAAGAAGTACCATTTCAGCATCCGCTTCCCCACCCTCCACTTCAGCCAGAATATGGGGTTCAAGTTCAATGTTTTACAAATATATAAATATTTTCCTAATGGAAGTGGTGACTCATTCTGAGCTTTCAGAAAACCCTTTCAAGGGAAGGTTGGAAAAGCTCCTTCCAAGAATAAACAGGCTGATTTAGCATCTATTTCCTTGGAAGTATCTAATGGTGGCTCATAGCAAGCTAGCTTTCTTTATCAGAAAAAATGGAAACAGGAAAGTTTGGGAAACACTATGAAGACCAATGAATAAAATCCTTCCTTGGGGAACTGCTTAAATGTAAGCCGTTCGCATAGGGCTGAGCCCTGTTTTGAATCCCACCAGGGATTGCTCCTCCTCTGGGCTCTTTAGGGCTGGGATCATGAGCTATTCTGCCTTGCTGCTAACTGGCAGATGTCAATCCAACAAACCTACAACAAGGGTGCTGGAGAAACCAAAGACAAATACAAAGTGGTCCCTGCCGTCATGGAATTCCATGAGAGAAAAGACTGTGACCATTTCACAGAAACCTTGGAGGTAAAATCACTGCCTTTCTGCCCTAGAGTTTGCCTTGATCTGTAGCTGGATAGTGGGGAAAGAGTGGAAAGGAAGACGTGAAGAAATATATGTCTAGGATTAATTAGAGGGTGGGGCAGCTTGGTGGTACTGTGGATAGAGTGCCAGGCCTAAAGTCAGGAAGACTCATGTATCTGAGTTCAAATCCAGCCTCAGACATTTATTAGCTGTGTGACCTTGCAAAAGTCACTTAACCTTGTTTGCCTCAGTTTCCTCATCTGTAAAATGAGCTGGAAAAGGAAATGGCAAACCATTCTAGTATCTTGGCCAAGAAAATTTCACATGGGGTCATCAAGAGTCAGAACCAACTGAACCACAAAATTCTAGGGTACCTATGCCTGATTCTAACACCACTTCTGTCATTGATTAGGAACTCTTAAGGGGTTTTCACCCATGGCATATCAGAGACTCATGTAATACTTGAGATAGAAGGGAGATTAGAGATTATTTCAGCCCCACTTTCTCTATGTTATAGTTGGAGAAACTGAATCTCCTAGAGAAGTGAAATAGCTTGCCCAAGCTTACACACCAAGTAAAAGGCAGAGCTAGGGCACAAAATCAGCTCTTTAGGCTTGAGATCCAATATTCTTTTTGATATACCACAAATTGAGCCAAGGTTGTAACATAGAGGAGAAAGAAGGAGAAGCTCTACAGGAGACAGAGGCTCAGGGAGGAACAAAGTGAGCCAGGGTACCCCACCCCACCCTTCTTATCAGCCATGAGGACCCATACCTGCTGTCTCCTTTTATAACTGATACTGGATAATGATTTCTCATCTGCATTCAAAACACAGGCTGCTGCCTGGCTGGCCTGCAATACTCAGGCTTGGATGTCTAGAATATGTTATCATATCGGCAAATAAACCTCCAAGCCCACGTAGAAAGTTTTGGCAACCAGTGTATTTGTCTTTGCCCAGTACAAAGATAGTGTGTGGGGTGATTTGGTACCAGCATCGAATGACCATCAGAGAGCAAAGGGGATATTTCCCCCCCACAATTCCAGGGTCCTGAGGCTACCTCCCTGGCAGGAGCAGTACAGACAGAGCAGCTTATCTCATGGGGCATCTGACTTATGTTTGATCACACTCTGAGGGCAGTGTCTCCTTGACTGGCAACTTCTTCCTTTTCTGTGCCTCACTTTCCTGGAGTGAAAACTGAGAAGTAACCAAGTGTGGTGAATTTACAAACTCTGATCAATACAATGACCAGGGGATCAAGGAAGAAGAACACTACCCAACTCCTGTTAGAGAAGTGAGGGACTCTAGAGCCAGAGTGGGACATACATTTTTGGACATGGCCAAAGTGGGAATTTGTTTTGCTTAACTATAAATATTTGTTACAAGGGTTTTTCTTTTTCATTTTCCAGTGGGTGGGAGTGGGGAGGTAAAGGATAGAAAATAAATGCTGGTTAATTTGGGAGGAATTAAAAAAAATTTTTTTTTAAAGAAAGCACATGAGACCTTGAAGTCAAGAGACTTGACTTTGAGTCCTAGCTCATCTGCTTAATGGGTTTAGGGGCCTGGGAAAATCTCTTCATTTCTTCATCTATAAAATGAAGGTATTGAATTAGATGAGCTTAGTATAGTACCTGGCCCATATTGTTTTTCAATCATATTTCAGTCACACCCAACTCTTTGTCATCCCATTGGGAGTTTTCATGGCAAAGATGCTAGAGTGGTTCACCATTTCCTTCTGCAACTCATTTTACAGATGAGGGAACTAAGGCAAATGGAGTTAAGTGACTTGCCCAGGGTCACACAGCTAGCAGGTGCCTGGAGCCAGATTTGTCCTCAAGAAATCAGCCTTCCTGACTCTAGGACTGACACTCTACACACTGTGCTTTCTAGCTGCACATAGTAAGTGCTTTAATAAATCGTTCTCAATTGACTGATTGATTTCTAAGGTTTTTTCAAGTAGAGCTCAGCTCTTTTAGTCATAAACCCAAGGCCATTGCCCAGGGCTCACCTTCATCCAGTAGCCCTTGAAGGTCTCAGGTTAATATTGTCTCTCCTTACAACCTTTTACCTCTTGCAAGTCTCAGACTCTCTGGATCCAGACTACTACATGACTTGGAGTTTAAAAGTTACCTTTAATTCCTATCATAGCCCTAGTCATTAGTCTATCATCTGGTGGTTCCACTTAGAAAAACTGCAAAAGAACTGGCTGAGTTTGAGGTTTCTCTCAACCTCCTGATTGCCTTACAGAACAACTGGGAAAAGACTGAAAAGAGCTTGATGGAGTCAGTGAAACTGGCCATCTCTGCCTAAGTTCCTTTGTTTTATGTTCTTGCCTTTGCTGTTATTCCTGCCAACAATAAAGTCCCTGGTCTTCCAAGATAACAGTCTATAATTCTATCTGGTTAGCTTCCAAGCTAGGATTAATGAGCTGATCATGGAAATCCTCAGAAGAAAAGGTTCAGCAGAAGGGTACTTTTTAAGGAGATTTAAAAATCCATTTTTCAATACAAAGGACAGCATCATCTGTTTCATTTGTGTCCTAGATGCTTAGGTACAGCTTGGAGAGAATGTTCCTTCTCTTCCATGTCTCTTTTGAGATAGGGGATAGGAGGAGGAGGACATGAGTTGGGTAATACCCATTTCCAACTATTCTTTCAACTCTGATAATTTCCCAGGATGCAATATAAGTGTCCAGAAAGCTGACAACAGAAGAAGCCCCTGGGCTAAACTATCAGATCTAAACTGAGCACACAGATGATGCTTAATGGATTGCCAAATTCTTCTCTGGTTCAAGAGGAGGACCAAGGAGAGTGACAGAGGAATAGTTTTCAGTCCTACTTAGGAATACAATTTGTGTCTTTTGTACTATGGAGAAAGGAGAAAACTGCACAGATTAGGACCCTTCCAGAGAAGATGTAAGCATTCATCCAGTGGTTTGATGAATAACATATTACATTTGGGTTTTTCCATAAAGAAAAGAAGCAAGAGTGACTTGAAGCTCTCTCAGGCCAGATTGTCATAGAGAGACAAAGAGAAATGTTTATGGACAATGGGGACAGTTCTAAGCAGGAATGGCCATACGAAGTAGTTAAGTGCAGGGAGAGGCTGTGTATCAGGACAGGAAGATGTCTGAAATTCAGTTCTGAGGAACCTAAACAATGAATACATGTTGCTCACTACTCAGTTCCAAGACACAGACCTGGACTGAGTAGATCAGTATCAAGGAGTAGTGTTCCATGGTGAGGAACAGTAGCAGGCTTAGGCTGTATATTGATCAAAGAAAAAGTTCAAGTTCAAGTAAGCAAGAGATGTGTAGCTCAGAGCTAGCAGGTCTCAGTTCTAGTTTCCAACTGAGTATGAAACCAGCAATGGAATAACCAGGGTAGAAATCCCAGACCAAAGGGAACCTATAGTTCTATCCCTCCAAACCAGCAGAGCTTTCCAGTTGATCAGTTGACTTTCCAGAGTCTGGCAGCAGTCTACTAGAACTCCAAACAGGGAAGGGCAACAGGAATATTACTCAGACTCAAACTTGGGAGGTCAGAAATCAGACTTTGCCCTGGGTTAGACTACTTTGGAAACACTGAAAGCTTACAGGTCCCTAACCTGAGTTACCCCAAGAAAGAAGCAGTAAGACAAATGGAGACATTCCTTCCAGAAGCAGGCAAAGACTGTCCCTAGCATAAAGTCTGAAGTCAGGAAATAGGTTAGAGGCATAAGCAACCAAAAAAAGAATCATTACCACTAAAAGTTATTCTAATGAAAAGGACACTTGAGACACAAAAACAGAAGAGAATGACTCCAAAATATTTACAAGCAAAGCCTCAAAGGAAAATGCAGCTTGGGGATAAGTTTAACCAGAATTCCTAGAAAAAATGAAACAAGAGTCTAAAAACGTTTTAGAGTTAAAAAATTTTTTTTATTAATGAAATGAGAGCACTAAAGGAAAAAAATTGGAAAGAAATGAAAGTTATAGAAGAAAGAATTGAAAAGAGAATTAATAGCATGGCACAAGGGATACAAAGTTTTGCACAAGCAACAAATGCCCCAAAACCTAAAATGGACTAAACAGAAGCTGGTGACTCAATGATACAAAAATAAATATTAAAACAAAGTCAAAAACTGAAAAAAGAAAGAAAATGTAAAGTATCTCATAGAAAAAACAACTGATTTAGAAAACAGATCAAGGAGAAGCCATTTAAGAATCATTGGACTACCTAAAAGTCATGACAAAAAAAAGAGCCTAAACATCATATTTTAAGAAATCTTAAAAGAAAACTACCTAGATCTCTTGGAACCATGGGCAAATTAAAAATAGAGAGACTATACTGGTTACCTCCTGGGAGACAAAATACAAATATAAACTCCCAGGAATATTGTAGTCAAAGAAAAAATTACTGTAAGCAGTCAAAAAGAAAGAATTCAAATGCCAAGGAGCCATAATCAGAGTCACATACAATTTAGCAGCCACCAGGAGAACTGGAATAAGATGTTTTAGAAAGCAAAGTATTTAGGCTTATAAGCAAAAATAACTAACCCAGAAAAACTGAACATAATCCTGGAGTGGGGGCGGGAGGAGAGGGATAGATCTTTATTGAAATAGAGGACTTCCAAGCATTCTTGATGAAAACACTAAAGTTGCATGGAAACATTGAAGTGTAAACACAGGAGTCAAGAAACATAAACAAAGAAAACATGAGTGATCATAAGAGACTAATCAAGGATAAGCTCTTTGGATTCTAATATGGGGAGATGAA
Source organism: Notamacropus eugenii (assembly GCF_028372415.1). Taxonomy (NCBI): domain Eukaryota; kingdom Metazoa; phylum Chordata; class Mammalia; order Diprotodontia; family Macropodidae; genus Notamacropus; species Notamacropus eugenii. The sequence continues at coordinate 438,478,318 of NC_092873.1, read as the reverse complement.
AGCTATGGGACAAAAGTTATGCGTGTTCCTTAGTGCTCTATCAACAAGGTTGTAAGGGGAGTCTAATTAGACAGAGGGCCTGGGAATGGTTTGGTTATGTCTTGATGTTATTAAAAGAAGAATGGAAAGAAAAATACACTGAAGTAGGAAGAAAGAGAGGAAGGATGGGGAAAATTACTTCACATAATCAAGGTATGCACGTTGAAGTTTCTCCAACTGAGGCAGCTGGTGGTTCAGTGGATAGAGCACAGACCCTTGAGTCAGGAAGAACAGAGTTCAAATTTAACCTCAGACATTTACTAGCTTTGTGACCCTGATTAAGTCACTCAGCCTCCATTTCTTTCAGCTTCCTCAACTGTAAAATGGAGATAATAATTGGGTTATTATGAGGAAGAGATGAGATAATATTTATAAAAAGCTCTTAGCACAGTGCCTGACATGTAGTAGGTACTGTGTAATTGCTTATTCTTCTTCCTTTCTACCTGCAAGGAGGTGACAGTTCTCATCTGAACTGTTCAAAGATGAGAAGAAATACATATGTGTAGATGGATACACAAAGCAATTTCACTCAACAGGGTTATAGTAGACAAAGAGGAAAAGGAAGAGGGAGGAATAACAGGCAGGGTAGATTAAGGGACAGATTAGTATAAGAAAAAGAAACTAAGAATGTACAAGAATATTTATATTTTCATGGTGGCAAAGAATTAGAAACTGAGGAATAGCTGACCAAGTCATATTAGTGTGATGAAATACTATTGTATTCTAAGAAATAACAGAGATGGTTTTTCAGAGAAATCTCGGAAGACTTGTATCAACTGATGCAGAATGAAGTAAGCAGAACCAATAGAGCAATTTATACAATTACAATAATCTTATAAAGATAAACACTTTGAAAGACAGGATACCTGATCAGCACATTGATGGATAGTAGTTACAGAGGGCTAGTAACAAAACATGCTGTTCACCTCTTGATAGAGACTCAGAATGCAGATTGAGATTTCTTTTTTTTTTTTTTTTACTATGGTCATTGAAGGCACTTATTTTGTTTGACTATATCTTAGAACAGGTTTTGGGGGTTTTTTCTTTATTTCTTGATTGGAGGTAGGTGAAGTGGAAGGGAGAGAAAGTGGATTTTGAGAGATGTTAAAAAATTAGTTAAAAAATGTAAAAAAAAATAGAATGCAAAGTCATTTAGGGCAAGGAATGTCTTTGCTTTTATAGCTGTATCTCCATTGCTGAGCACAGTGTAGACACACAATAAGTGCTTAATAAATGCTTTTTCATTTTCACTCATGACCTAGGAATTTGTTTAGAGTCTCAGGGCAATCATCCCATTTTTCGAAGACTGGATAAACTTTCTGCTAATCAAAAGCTTTCTCTGGTTTCTTCTATTTCATTCATGTATTCTTTCAGTTCTCCCCTTCCCTTCACTGTTAAGCAGCTTGAAAAAATTGTCTACACCTGATATTTTATTTATCTCCTGTCTCCTGGGAATCAGGCTTCTACCTCCATCATTCTAATGAAGCTGCTCTCCTGAAGTTCACCGGAAACCTCAGAATGACCAGATCCAGTTCCTTTCTGTGGTTTTATCCTCCTTGATCAATCTGCAGCATTTAATACTACTTACAATGCTTGGCACACATCAGGTGCTCAGTAGATGCGTGTTGACTGCCATCCTTACTGGATATGCTTTCCTGGAATGACTTCAAAGACAACATATATGTAGTTGTAGCAGAAAGAGCACTCACCTTGGAGTAAGGAAGACCTGAGGTAAAACTGGGTCTCAAACATTTATGAGCTGTGAGATGCTGGGCAAGTCACTTAACTTCTCTCTACCTCAGTTTCCTCAGCTGTAAAATGCACCTCCCTCACAGGTTTATTGGAAGGATCAAAGGAGAAAACAATTGTAAAGTGCTTTGCACAGTGCCTGGCACACAGTAGGTCCTTAGTAAATGCTTGTTCCTTTCCTTTCCACCTCCCTTTCTTAAGTCTCCTAAAGTCTCTTCCTCATTAGAACCTCAACTCATACCTTACTGAGAAAATGAAGGCAATTTACTGTGAGCTCTCTCTTCTCCCATTCTCTACATTTCACAACCCCTTATTTCTCCTCTTTTATTCTAATGTCTGATAAAGAGGTGGCATGTATCTTCATCAAGGTGAGCTTCTGAAGGTGCCAGGCCATTCCCTCCCAACTTTTCCAAATGATTTGCTGCTCCAATCATTTCCTTTTCTCTCCCTGACCTTTGAACCCTCCCTTATCTACCAGCTCTTTCCTTGCTGCCTACAAATACCTCCAAGTCTCCTCTATCCTGAAAAAACCCTCACTGCATCCTACTGTCTCCTTAAGCTAATGTTCTATTTTTTTCCTCCATCAAATATCTAGACAAAAGGGGACTACTGTCTTCTTAAATGTTTCTCATGTTTTGAAATTTGGTTTCCAAATTACTCTCTCCAAAGTTACCAATAATCTTTTCATTGCTAACTATGAAGATTTTTCCCAGTCCTCATCCTTCTTGATCTCTCTGCAGTAGCATTTGACACTTCTGGTCCACCCTCTCCTCCTACAGACTCTAAGTTTTCATGGCAATATTCTCTCCTGGTTCTCCTCCAAGTCTCACAGATTCTTCTTAGTCTCTTTTTATGATTCATCACCCATATCAGGCCATCTAACTGCAGATATATTCCAACCCTCTGCCCTAGGCCCTCTTCTCTATACTACCACTTGGTGACCTCATTAGCTCCCATGAATTTAAAGATAGTCTTTATAGATGACCCATCCTTTTACATATTCAGCCCCAGTCTTATTCCAGAGCTCCAGACATTTTCCCCCCTTCGGCAATCGGGGCTAAGTGACTTGCCAAGTGTCACATACCTAATGAGTGCATTAAATTTAGATTTGAACTCTGGTCCTCCTGACTCCAGTACCAGTGCTATATTCACGGTGTCTCCTAGCTACTCCCTGAGCTTCCAGTCTTGCATCACCAACTGACTACTGGATATTTTAAAATGGATGTTCCATGGACATTTTAACATATTTTCCAGACTTTCCTGTTTTCATTGAGGTCACCATCATCTCTCTGGTCCCCCACATTCACAATCTCAGCATTATTCTGGATGCCTCAGTCTCCCTCACACTACATTTCCAATCAGTTGCCAAATCTTGTCATTCTGACCTCCACAACATCTCCCATGTCTGACCCCTACTCACTACTCACATGGCCACCATTCTAGTTGAAGTCCTTTCATCAAGACTACTGCAACAGCCTCCTGATTGGCCTCCCTACCTCAAGTCTACCCCTTCTCCAATCCACCCTCCCCACAGTTACCAAAATAAGGAATTTAAAAAAAATTTTTAAAATTCAGGTCTGACCACATAGCTACCCTACTCACTGAACTCAACTGTTCCTTATTGCCTTTAAGTCAAACTAGAATTCTTCTGTTTGGCATATAAAGTCCTTTCCACCTTGGCCCCTACTTGCCTGTCTAGCCTTATTACAGGGAATATTCCTCTTCTTGCATTCTAGAGGCTAAAACCACTGGCCTTCTGGTTTTTACACACACACACACACACACACACACACACACACACACACACACACACACACACACACACTCTATTTTTTATTTTCATGTCTTTTCATTGGCTGTCCCCCATGCCTGGAACGCACTCCCTCCTTACCCTTGGATGTTAGAATCCCTTGTTTTCTTCAAGACCTTTCAAGGAAAAGCCTAAAATAGCAATAATTGGACTTGTGACTGTTCTATGATTAGTATTGATTTTCCTATCCAAACTTTCCTGTTTTTATTGAGACTACCATGATCCTTTTTAGTCACCCATGTTCACAACCTCAGCATTATTCCTCATGAGACATTTACAATCAGTTACCAGATCTTGTCAAATTAAAACCTGTCCCCAAAATGATTTATGTTGAATACTGCGTACCTTATTACCTCTTTCTTTAAGAAGAACTAGATAGGAGCCAAAGGCTAAGCCTCAAATAATTTGACCCCAGGGCTCTGGGATGAGAGTCTAACAAGCAGAAGAGTGTGAGAAAAGAATGCCCAACCCTCCCTCCCTTCTCATCAGAGGCCAGGATCTGCCAGAACATAACTCAGACTAGACTGTCTACATGGGTACAGTTCAAAGGGACCTCAGGGAAAGGGAGGCAGTATAGTGCCCTAACCCTCTGGACACAGGTACATATTTAGAATGTAAATTCCTCAAGGAAAGAAACTACAGCATTTTTATCTTTGGATTCCATGCATGGCCCATAATAAGCAGTTAATAGATGCTTGCTGTTTGCTTAGCTATTGGGTGACTGCACACAAACTAAGATTGAGTCCAAACGTAAAAATCAGACCCCTGATGGTGGTGGCATTTCCTTTATCAGATGTCATAGTTTGTCATAGTTCCAGTGACTTGATCCTTTAAGAATGATTGCCTTGCTGTGTATCTCATTTCATCCTTGGTGACTGAGAACCCAGCTTGTGAACTCACCACCAGTGCTTTAGTTTCCAGTTTCCAGTTAGGTCTTTTTTTTTTTCTCCATTTGGATTTTCGTTTCACTTGTTTGGCTATAAGTCTTAGCTGGCTGACAGCATGCTGATGGTCTAATTAATCATCCTGTTTGGCTGACTCCTCCTTTCTGGGCTTACTCCTTGGCCACCTCTCTAGGGAAGGGCTCAAAGGTCAAGGGAAGGAGCCAATTCTCAGGCTCTGTTAAAGGCCCTGGACAGTATATTTATGAACAGCAGCTCCAAGGCCTAGGGGGACTCTCTCATCTATAGCCTTAGGTTTCATTCTGTACTCATTCGTAGTGTATAGATTCTGGAGCCTGAGAAATGATGCTGAAAGAATCCCCAAACGTAAGTCCTGAACTGATGTGGTGAGGACACTGACTGACTCTCCAGTGATTCAGTCCAGGGTGCGTTTCCTACAGAGGGAAATTAGGCATTTGCTGGTGATTCAAAGAGTCAGCTAAAGAAAGGGGGAAATTAGTGGCCAAGAGATCTCCTAAATGGCCAAAGTGAAATGGGATTATTTTCCACCGACTCTGTACATATCTTGCATGTTCTGGTTATTTATATGCTATCTCCTCCATTAGACTATGAATTCCTTTGGGTAAGGACTGCTTTTGCTTTTCTTTGTATCCTCAGTGCTTGACACAGTGACTGGCATACAGTAAGCACTTAATAAATGCTTGTTGACTGACAAGTGGATGGGGAATATCAAATTATAGGTCTAATGACCTCTCCCAGAATAGAGTGGCCCTAATAGTGTAGCCTGCTGCAGAAATTAGATGAACTAAATTGTTGCCAAGTCTCCCCCCTTTCCTTTGCCTTAGACAATCACCAAATTACATTTTACTTCCTACAAAGAGTGTGAGTAAATGCACAACTTCATGCAGATTTAGGCAAGGGCTAAGAGGTGGTGTTTGTAAATGGCAGGGCTATTCTAAGCCATTGTCTCTGGGACAAGATTGAGAGTTCCTGGGTGGCAGGGTCTCAGGAGAGAGACCTAGACCCTACATGAAATACAGTGGAACTCAGACTGCCAACAGGACATGTCAAAGGCACGGTTCCTGGGGTGACAGGTTGGTTATTTTCATAATAGCTAGCATTGATATTGTTGTGGTTTGTCCTTCATTCTTGAAGAGGACCATGACATCAGGGAGGTGATGACAGCCTTGCATTGAATTGGATTTGAGGAAGAGAGGGCTGTGCAGTTACCAGCCTCACTTTCTCCTCCAGAGCCATTTGGGTCCAGTAGCCAGGTATAGATCAGAGTGGCTGGAGATGGCTCAGCACCATTGATTGTACAGTGCTTTGAGGTCTGATAATCACTATATATGTATATGTATGTATGTATGTATATATGTCATCACATTTGCTCCTCACAATAGAACTATGAGGAAGATGAATTATTATCCCCATTTTTCAGATGAGAAAACTGAGGCTGAGAGAGGCTAAGAGTCTAGGAGAGGCTGAGAGTGACTTGCCCAGCATCACATAACTAGAGAGCATGTGAGGCAGAATTTGAACTCAAATCTTTCTGACTCCAAGACCAGTACTCTACACACTGTGTTAGCTAGCTGCCCTTTATTATGAAATGATAATGACAAGAGATCAAAACTGTTTCTATAATCATACTAAGATGTTATTTACCTATAAAATAAGATGCTCTATTTTATTTACCTACTAGATAACATTTTCAGTTATTTACCTTATAAGATATTCTTGCCTTTTCCACTTTCATATCTGGGTGACTCTGGATATTCCTCATATACTTAACCACAACAACATATCCTAAAAGATTGAATGGGGAAGCAGATGGGAGAATCCAGTTATCTTCTATTAAGCCAGACATTAAAGAGATTTGCAAAAGTATGTAAAATAATGCTACCATTTACTCATTTTTTTGTCTTGGAAAATATATTTATATTTTATTAAAATGTGTTACGTTAATATGTATTGGGATTATTATTTGTAAATGACTTAACACATATTTAAATTATCCATTTTAATTTCTAAATTAGGTAAATATTGATAGACATATCCCAAATAAGCATAAACTCTTTGGTGGGTTTTCAATAATTATTTAAGAGTATGCATAGGGGGTCCTCAGTCATTTTTAAAAGCATAAGGGATCTTAAGACTAAAAAGTATGAGAACTCCTGGTTATTCATGCAGCATTCAGCTGCCTCGCATCATATCCTCATTTCTCATTTCCTGTGCCAGTCCTTTCCTCCAGTTACACAGAGGCCCCCAAAGGGAAGAAGGAAGCATGTCATACATCTTTTAGAGAGGGAGGCAGCACAGGGGAGCGATATGATTGCCAGCCCTAGAGTCAGGAGACCTCATTCAAATTCTCCTAGTCAGATGACTCTGGGCAAGTCACTTTATTTATTCTGCCTTATTTCCCCATACCTTATTTTCTTCATTTGTCAAATAAGGATGATAATATTTGTACTGCCTGTCTCAGAAGGCTACTGGGAGGAAAATCCTTGGCAAACCTCAGAGATCTAGCTGAACACTAGCTCTTCACTGCAGCACCTAGTACAATCTCCTGCACACAGTAGGTCCTTAATAAGTGTTTTTGTTACTCAAGACAAGGCAGTTTGTACTTTTCAGAAGAGCAGGTGGGGAAAGAAGTGCTAGGATGGATTCTATCCCAGTCTTGATATCTAATCAGGACCCATTGTGGACAATACAGACCACTTGCATCTTGCATCCTGGGAGGGGGTAAAGAAAGTCTTGTCTTATAAGGGTCAAAAATTCTAGGTTCCTGCTTCAATGACTGCTGCTGCCAATGTCATTACCACAGTAACTGGAAGGGATGGCTGGACTGTAGATTTAGAACTAGAAAAATCTAGAAAACTTAGAACTAGAAAATCAGATCTCACCTAGTCTGCCCTCCTCACTTAACAAATGAGGAAGCTAAAGGCTAGGGAATTTAGGTAGTTAGATAGCACAATGGATGGTGTACTTGGCTTGGAGTCAGGAAAACCCAAGTGTCTGCCTTAGGCACTCAGAAGCTGTGTGACCCTGAGCAAGTAGTCATACCACTCAGCCTCAGTTTCCTCATCTGTAAAGTGGGGCTAATAGTAACACATATCACAGGGTTGTTGTGAGGACAAAATGAGATAATATATTTCAAGTGCTATATTAGTTCCACTATTATCGTTAAGTGATTTGTCCAAAGGGCAGCTAGATGGCACAGTAGAGCACTAACCCTGGAGTCAGGAGGACCTGAGTTCAAATCCAGCCTCAGACACTTCTAGCTATATAACCCTGGACAAGTCACTTAACCCTATTTGCTTCAGTTTCCCTATCTATAAAATGAGCTGGAGAAGGAAATGGCAAACCACTCCAGGATCTTCACCAAGATAACCCCAAATGGGGTCATGAAGAGTCAGACATGATAAAAGTGACCAAACAAAACAACCCACAATGATTTGTCCAAGGTACTAAGTAGCAGAGGTGGATCCAAGTACTTTCACTGCCAAGCCCATCCTCTTGTCACTGTGCCAGACTGCCTTCCTTCATGGGGAGAGGTGGGTATTGGTGCATGGATGCAAAGAAAACACTAGATCATGTTTATCTAATGCTTTCTCACACAGTGGTCTTGTGAGGAAGGAATTAATCAGCAAGTGTTTATTAAGCATCTGTTCTGTGGTGGGCACCATGCTAGGCACCAAGAATATTCTCATCCTCATTTTACAAATGAGGAAACTTGAGGCTCAGAGATCAAGTGACTCAATTCGGGGTCACCCAGCTGGTAAGTGGCAGAGCTGGACCTGAAAACCAGGCATTTGTTGTTGTTCCGTTGCTCTAGTCATGTCTGACTCTTCGTGACCCCATTTGGGATTTTCTCGGCAAAGATACTATAGTAATTTGCTATATCCTTTTCCAGCTCATTTGACAGCTGAGGAAACTGCCCAGAGTCATGCAGCTAGAAGTATCGGAGACCAGATCTGAACCCAGGAAGATGAGTCTTCCTGACTCCAGACCCAGCACTTCATTGACTGCACCACCTAACTGCCCCCAAATCAGCATTTATCAAGCACCTGCTGTGTGCATGAATATTGCTAGCTATATTCTCTAGCATTTCCTTGTGAGGTGGATGGAACAGAGTATTCTCCCCATCTGAGAAATTCACAGTCAGTCAGCTTGTAAAAGGTGGAGCTGGGTTTCAAATCTGGATCTCTGACTCTCAAGATTTGGTTCAGGAATGGGCAGTCCCAGGCACTAGGAGGTCTATGGACAATGGGAAACTCTGGGGATTCTGCACAAATCTCTGAGGAAGTATAAAGGTCCAGGAGCGGGGAGGGGCCTCAAAGGGTAGATGCCTACTGAGGAATCAGTTCCTGTCCTATTCCTACTTCTAATGGTATCCTGGTAAGTGTCACTAATTTCCAAATGCCTCATCCTTCAATGGCCTACCTTCCAGAAAGTTCAACACAGGGGTCTGGAATCCTAAGCATTTGCCCTGCTGCCTAAGAAGGGGTGCACTTAACTGTGGACTTGCATTGGGATGCAAAAGTGAATGATAATAAAATCTGAAGCAATCTATAGAGTATCTCTGTGAGGTAGGTGAAAAGGTCTTTCTATTCTGAGATGTTTGTAAACAGCTTTCCTAGTAACCCAGGCTGTCCTTTCTGCAACAGACCCTAGGGACATTTGAAGTTAAACTCCAAACCAGACCTTTCCTTCTACCAGATTATGCTGAGGAAGGAGAATATGTTAGATCTGAAACTTTGCCTCCTTGTGTTGTATAATATTAACCAACCGCACAAATCAGTCAACCCATATGTCTGGAACCTTAAAGAAATTAGGCAGAGACTAAAAGAAATCAGAGGCAGAACAATAAACAAATGTATTTCACCTCCTTCCTTAAATCATCTCCTTTAAGATCTTTCTTAGAAGCAGGAAAACAATAGGCATAATGTCATAGTCAACAAAAATAATGAATGAAGGGTAATTATAATGTACAAGAAGAGATGAGAAAATGTGTTCCCTACCAGCTCTCCTCCTTCTCCCATTGGTGAGTTCCTTTCAGGGCCTTCATTTTCTGCCTAGCTTTCATTCTTATCCCATTTCAGATCCTCAACTTCTGTCTCATCCTGGAACTCCTATCAGGTCTGGAGGTCCTGTCTCATCCTGAAGCTTCTAACCACCCATTTGACCTTCTTACCGTGGAATATCCTGGCTTTTTGGGATATGCAAATGAAGCTTGGTGCCAAAATAAAAGCTAGTGTATAGAAAAGAAGGTAATCCCTTCCACATTCAATGTCCATTCTCCTGGCCTTATTATTGCATGTTTGCCATTGGCTCCCCTAGTTTCCCAACACTAAGATTCACTTGGCATTGGAATAGAAATGTCTAAGTTAGAAAGATCTAGATAGATGCGTTAGATAGATACAATAAACCTCTTTCAAACCATGTTACAAGGATGACAAAGCCCTTCTCTCACAACAAACTAGAGAGGTAAACAGTACAAGTCTTATTATTTCCATTTCAAAGATGAAGAAACTGAAGGCCAAAGGAGGATGGATCTTAACCAATGCTGCACATGGCATATGGACTAGAATGCAGGTCTCCTGATACCTAATCAGTTCCGCATTCTTTCCACCACACAGTATCTAAGCCTCAGGACTTAGGTGTTCCAGTTTTAGACCCATTTTTGTCTTCTCTTTATCACTTAGACTTTAAGTACATGGAGGACAGCCAGAGAATGACCACAGCAACCTCCAGTGTCACATCTCCATTTGCCTTTCAGACATCTCAAACTGGATGTCCGACAGAGAACTCGTTATCTTTCCCCCAAATGGTCTTCTCCCTCCATCTTTGCTTCCCTAAAACTATAGAAAGTAGCACCATCCTGCCAGACCTTTAGGCTTACAACTTAGGAGTAGTTCTCAATCTCATGCCTGTATTAGTGTAATAACCTGCTGATGGGTTTGCCTGCTTCAAGCATCTTCCCCATTTCAGTTCATCTTGCATTCAGCCACCAAAGTCATTTGTGCAGGTCTGATCACATCACTCCCCTCTCCACTCAATAAACTCTAGTGGCTTCTTATTACCTTCAAGAGCAAATACAAAATGCGTTAGATGGCATTCAATGCTCTTCACAATCTAGTTCCCTTCTATCTTTCCAGTCTTCTTAGATCTCACTCCCTGATATGTACTCCTTGATCCAGCGACACTGGCCTCCTAGATGTTCTAATTAGCAAGATACTCCACCCCTTGGCTGGGGTCCTTACTCCAGGCTTGGCACTCTGCGCACTATAGCGCCACCTAGCTGCAGTTACACCTCAGAAATGATCAAATGCTACCAATCAGGGCTTGATTTATTAGCTTGTTGATTGTCTAGACTTAAAGTGGTTTTAAAAAATGGTAATGATTCAGATTAAATTTAAAAGTGTGCCAAACACCTTTTTTCCTTTTAGAGAGCCGATTGTTAAATTAGCACACCACCGATTAGGGTCACCCCGAGCTGCAAACTTTAGTTACATTGATACTAACCCTTTCAAGCTCATGAGATACCAGTTAAACAGACAACAAGCACCAATAAAATAGCTACTATGTGCCAGTCACTGAATATCAAATACAATAGCAAGAAAGGATCTGCCCCTCAAGAGTTTTCCATCTCCTTTTGTGGAGAAATAAAACATATGTAGATAAGAAAATAAAAGATAAAAAAAGTTAATAGGTGCACTAATAATTAAGGGAATCAGAAAAGGCCTCTAGAAGAAGGTATAAATTTAGGCTAAGTTCAAAGAGTTCTACTTGCTAAGAAGCTTATGTTGACATCCATGTCCTCTGATGCAGAGCTCCCACCTCTAAATATAAACCCCCAGGAGACTAAAGAGAGAAAGAAGGGCTCCATGTACACCTAAATATTCAGAGCAACACTTTCTTTTTAATAGCAAAGAACTGGAAACAAAGTAGAAGGCTGTTGATTCTAAATAGCTAAACCAACTGTGTTACATGAACACAAATGGAATGTTCCTTTACCACAAGAAATAATGAATCCAAAGAGTTCATAGAACTGATGCAAAGAGAAGCAAGCAGAACCAGGAAAACAATATTCACAAGGACTATAGAAATAAAAGTAGAAAAAACAACAATAATCACAAAGTCCCAAGCCCTCTGTAATTCTAATCGCCAAGCTTGACCTCAAAGCTTGGCGCCTCTCCTTTTGCTGAAGAGGTGGAATACTGAATATACTGCCAGTGTTTTTCTCTCTTGTTTACATTTTCTTATAAGAGATTGCTCTCTGGGGAGGGGAGAAGGGGGAGATATATTTAGAAATGAAGGTGATGTAAAAACAAATGACTTCAGTAACAGTTTTTAAAAAGAAACTTATTTTGAGCCAAAATCCTCTCAGGAAGAAGAATGATGAGAATGACCAGGACAAAAAAGGAGGGAAGATGTTGAGCCAGAACACTATTTTGTGCTCCATCCATGAGACAAACAAAGGGCCTGCTCTGGATGGGCTGGGCCACCCTGACTCATTGACTCTGGCCGCCACACTGACTCTGCCCTCTGCCTCCTGAAGAATTGCCATGCTGCTCCATAACCATTATTCTTAAGGTGTTAACAAGCAGGTATGTATGTGTTTTTCCCTCCCCTAAGGTGCCTGCCTCTCTGATGGCTCATGGTAGCATGGAGAAGACTCTGAGTACTTGAAGGTTATGCCTCACAAACATAAGAACAAATTCTAAGGATTCAATTCAATAGACATTTATTTGTTGCTCAGTCATGTTTGCCTCTGTGATCCCAGTTGGGGTTTTCTTGACAAAGATACTGGAGTGGTTTGCCATTTCTTCCTCCAGCTCATTTTACAGAAGAGGATACTGAGGCAAGCAGGGTTAAATGACTTGTCCAGGGTCACAACCAACCAGTGTCTGAGGCTGGATTTGAACTCATCAAGATGAGGCCTCTTGACTCCAAGTCTGGCATTCTATCTACTGTACCAACATAATTTCTCTGCAAAACTGGAAAAGCTTTGGACCAGTGACAGACTGGATGTTTGTCTTCCAAAGACCAGCCTAGTTAGCTCGTTCAGAGAGGTGCGATCAGTAAAACATTTTGGAGATCAATGAAGGAAATATTTTCCAGCAGGTATTCACAAATATCCTCTGCTTGGGTATGGAGGTGCTGTGATGTAGAAATCCACATGGACAAAATCACCGATCTTGTGAATTGTTCCAGAAATAAGTTTTATCTCACTGGTTAGTTAGCAAGCTCTCAAGGGCATGAACCAAATGGCTATCATTTAGTTTGTATTTCTCCCAATATAGAATGGGACTCTGCACATACTGAGCATAAACATTGGATATTTGGTTAGGAGAAAAAAGTTAAGAGACTGAGGGGCAGAGGAAAAGGCAAGAAATGGGAAGAAGTTCATATCCACTCAAATCAACAAATATTTATTAAGTATGGCATTTTGCTATGGAGCAAAGACAAAAAGAAAAAGTCTCAGTCTTTAAGTAGTGTACACTCTGTTGGAGGGATTCAACACATGGACTGATAAGTTAATACATCACAAAATACTTTGAGGAGGGAAGACCCACTAACAACTGGGGGAATCCAGAGACATTTCCATTGGAGGGGCAACCTATGCTGAGCTTTCAAGGGAGCACAGAAGCTCAGAATTTCAAACTTGAAAGAGACCTGGGTGGCCTTCAAGTCTAACCAACATATGAAAAGGAATCCTCACTATAATAGGTGGACATCAGCCTCTACCTGAAGATCTTCAATGAGGAGGAAGGAATTCCAAGAGACAGAAACAAGAGAAGAGTATCTTCCAGGCATGGAAGATCACTTGTACAAAGAGAAGGGAGATGGAATGTGAATTCTAGGAAACAGTGAAAAGGCTGGTTTGTCTGGCACATGGAGTGCATAAAGAAGGGGTAACATGAAGTGAGGAGTTTATATTTTATTCTGAAGGGAATAGGCAATAGGGGACTGTTGGGGTAGCTAGGTAGCATAATGGATAAAGAGCTGGGACTAGAGTCAGGAAGACTCATCTTTCTAAGTTCAAATCTGACCTCAGATAGTTGCTAGTTGTGGTCCCTGGGCAAATCACTTAACCCCGTTTGCCTCAGTTTCCTCATCTGTAAGATGAGTTGCAGAAGCCCATGAACTCACTGGGGATGGTAGCAGCTGGAAATTGGTTCTATCTCAGGAGAGAACCTAAAAGAGGCTCCCCAGCTGCCTCTGCCCTCCATCCAGCTTTGCTGTCCTTGCTCCCGGCCAAAGGCAGGTGCTAATCCCCATCCCTTAGTAACGCCAAAGCAGGGGAAAGGAGTGGCAGGATTTTCTCCACTGCCTAGGGAAGGAAAGAGAAGGCACAAATCAGTTAGGTGGGATCTGGTTCCTGCAATCTGACCCAAGGACACTGGAGCCATCTTTCAAAAGGCCAAGCGACTTGATCTGGGATCAAAAGAGAGGAACTGAAAAATCTATACTAGGTCCAGGGTCAGGCCACCAGGATAGACATTTCCCTGATGGTCTGTAGTGTGGTCCATTGTTTTTTGAAGGTAGAGATAAAAAGGAGGTTGCCTGGTTTCACCTTCACCCTTCCACCTCCATGATCTCTGCCAACATCATGCAAAGAGTAATCAATCCCAGATGACTCTTTGAAAAGGCTCCATCCATACAGATAATAATTTAATAAACTCGATTCAATGGAGATAGAATAGAAGGCAGGTAGGTGGGATAGTGAATAGAGCCCTGACTTGGAACCAAGAAGAACTGAGTTCAAATCCTGTCTCAGTCACTTCCTGGCTATGTGACCTGGGGCAAGTAATTTTTTTAAATCTCTCTGTACCTCAGTTTCCTCATGTGCAAAATGAGGAAACTGGACTCAATGGTTTCCAAGGACCCTTCCAGCTCTAAATCTATTATAATAACAAGGACCTACTATATGCATAGTACTGTGCTAGATGTGGAGATAAAAAAATAGATATGATCTAAGTCCTGCCTTCAAGGAATTTATAATCTAATAGGAGGAAATAAGGTAGACCCATGCATCTCAGAAAGTCTCTCATTCAGCTGAGAAAAGATAATCCAATCCCAGATATAATAGTAATTTCTAGCTATTGTAGTAGCAGAGGCAGCATGGTAGAATGATTAGAGTCCTGAACTTGGAATCAAAAAGATCTGGGTTCAAATCCTCCATCTAACTCTTACTTGCTGCCTTGCCTGTTGACAAATCACTTGTTATCTCTGAAGCAAAATCTTATCATTTGTAAAATGGGAATAACAATATCTGTAGTACCCTTATCTGAAAAGAAATGCCCACCATAATGTTCACGAGGTGGTTGCAAGACTAAAATGAGCTGATACATACAATTTTGTTGTTCAGTTATGTCTGATGCTTTGAGACTCCATTTGGGGTTTTCTTGGCCAAGATACTGGAGTGGTTTGCCATTTCCTTTGCCAGTTTACTTTACAGATGAGAAAACTGAGTCAAACAGGGTTAAGTGACTCAACCCAGGGTGACACAGCTAGTAAAAGTGTCTGAGGCCAGATCTGAACTGAGTCTTTCTGACTCCAGATCTGGGTATTCTATCCACTGTACCTCGTAGCTGTCCCAACATATACAAAGTGCTGCATAAATGTCAGATATGTTAAGGAAACCAAATCCCAGGACTCCTTCCTGTCAGTATCCCAAGATTCATTTTGCTTCACATTTGGTTCCTAACAAAACATACTCCTTCCCCTCAAGGATGTGCTGGGATCTCCTTTCATGGTGATCATTTGGACTGGACTGGGTTAGATCCTTCTAGACTAGGAATTCTTTGCTTTCTTTTGTGTCATGGATCCCTTGGGCAGTCCGGTGAAGCCAAGGACTCCTCAGAATAAAGTTTTCAAATACATAAAATAAAATAAATAAAACTACAAAGGAAATCAGTTATATTGACAATGAAAAGTTATCAAAATACTTTTTAAAAAATTGTATGGCCCCCAGCCCTTGGCACATGACTTGATACGTAGCAAATGCTAAATAAAAACTAGTTGACTTACCCAGGTAAACAATACGAGTCTAAAGTCTTACTAGGATGGGGGACAAAAACATGTGTCATCTGGGGTCCTTTAGTGGTATAGAAATACCTAGTTACCAACCAAGAGCTTAGCATCTACTTAGCAAGAACAGTTCATTCAATAGAAACTGAACTTCTGTGTTATTCTGCTGACCCAGACAAGAGATAAGAAAATGTACTTCTCTGCTTTGCCTCTAAGAGGTGAGTGACTATACTATCAAATACAATAAATGAATGAGTTGGTTTTGCTAAAAAAATTCTTTTTCTTAAAGTTTTTTAAGGTTTGCTGAGTTGGAAGGGAGAAGGGAGAGATGAATAGGGTAAAAGCAAAGGACATTCATGTAACTTTTTTTAAAAAGATAAACGAATTAAAGTAGGAGACTGACAGATTCTCTACATTGTTAATTATGCCTATCTTCAAATCACTGTCTTCTCCTCTAAGGAATTTATCTTGGTTACTTATCAATCAATCAATCAATTGACAGTTTTGAATACCTATGTACTAGATAACTTCTTACTTTATGTTCACATCATGAATTACAAACCTGATTTGTGGGAATTTTTTTTAATCTCTATTTTGTTATCTATTTATTTTTCACATTCATTTAAAAATTATTTGAGGTCCAAATTCTCTCTGTTGGCATATTGTTTGCTGCTTACTTTGATGTCCAAATTGCTAGTTACTGCTCTGGATCCTTTTCCCCATTAACCAAAGTTCACGCTCAGAGTTAGGAGGATGGATGAAACAAACACTAGAAGATTCTTTTATTTCTCGCCTCTATAGCCTTCTCTGCCTATGTCAACCAGAAATCAATCAATCAATCAGTCAACAAGCATTTGTTGTGTGTCTTCTATGGGTATCAAGGGGAAGAAGAAAACCCCTTCCTTTCCTATTCTCTGCATCTCTGCTACCCTGATGCTATCATGAACATCATTTTTTCTCCCATGTAAACATACTTCCTTGTAACTGTTCTGAAGAGTATGTCTCAAGGGTATTATCTCACCCTTTAGATTATAAACTTCTAAAGGGAAGTAGCTTCATCTTCAGAGCTCCCAAGTATGTTTACTTTAGCCCTCTGTATGAAAGAGATGAACAATAATGATTTGTTGAATAAGGGGCAGTCACTCACACATAGTGGAGTACTCTTGAGGCTAGGCATGGTGTGTGGAAGGGGGGTGGTGAGGAGGAGACAGATTGTCACTAACCTAGACTCAAAGAGGACATAGGTTACCACCAACCTAGACTATTTAAGCAAGATGGTAGGGAACACCTACCCAGCAAAACTGAGTATTATACTCCAGAGGAAAAATGGAATTTTAATGAAATAGAGAACTTTCAAGCATTCTTGATGGAAAGACCAGAGCTGAATAGAAAATTTGACTTTCAGATACAAGAATCAAGAGAAGCATGGAAAGGTAAACAGGAAAGAGAAATCATAAGAGACTTACTAAAGTTGAACTATTTACATCCCTATGTGGAAAGATGATATTTGTAACTCATGAGACCTTGCTTAATATTAGGGTAGTTGGAGGAAATATAGATAGATAGATAGATAGATAGATAGATAGATAGATAGATAGATAGATAGATAGATAGATGATAGAGGTCACAGGGTGAGTTGAATATGAAGGAATGATATCTAAAAAATAAAATTAAGGGGTAAGAGAGGAATATATTGGGAGGAGAAAGGGAGAGATAGAATGGGGTAAATTATCTCATATAAAAGAGGCAAGAAAAAGGTTTCACGATGGAGGGGAAAAGGGGGGAGGTGAGAGGGAATGAGTGAATCTTACTTTCATTGGATTTGGCTTAGGGAAGGAATAACATACACACTCAATTGGGTATCCTACCCTACAGGAAAGTAAGGGGGATGGGGATAAGGATAAAGGAGTGATAGAAAGGAGGGAGATTGGGAAAGGGTGTAGTCAGAAGCAAACACTTTTGAAAAGGTTCAGGATAAAAGTTGAAAATAGAATTAGTGGTGAGTGGGATAGGATGGAAGGGGATATAGTTAATCTTTTGCAACATGACTATTATGGGAATGTTTTGCATAACTACACATGTATAACCTATATTGAATTGCCTGCCTTTTCAATCAGGATGGGTGGGGAGGGGAAAAGGAAGAGAATTTGGAACTCAAAGTTTTAAAAACAAATGTTAAAAGTTGTTTTTACATGCAACTGAGAAATAAGATATATAGGCAATGGGATATAGAAATCTATCTTGCCCTACAAGAAAGTAAGGGGAAGGGGATAAGGGGGAAAGATAAAAGGGAGGGAAGACCGGGGGAAGGAGTAATCAGAATGCATGCCATATTGGGGTGGGGGAAGGGGAGAGATGGGGAGCAAATTTGGAACTCAAAATCTTGTGTAAATGAATGTTTAAAACTAAAAACAAATAATTTTTTTTAAAAGAACAGCAAAAGAATTGTTAAAAAATAAAATTAGAAGGGACCTTAAAGGAAAAAAATAATGGTAGGAAGGACACTGGCCACCAGTCTCTTCTGTGGTTAGCCACATTTGCCTAGTGGTGAATATGGCTGCTGGCTTCATTGGAGAAGCGAGGCATGCATAGCCTCCAAGAAAGTGACATGGAGGGAACAGGGCTAGGTGGCAAGGTAAAGCTATATAATCCCTCCCATTCTTATTCTATAAACATCTTCACTGTTGAATTCAATTGACTGGATTCCAGCATGGTGTCAATGAGGCAAATATTAGAAATATCAGTCTCCATACAGTCAGACTTGCCCAAGGCAGGGTTCTGTCCCCTGGCCACAGAACACACTACCAGCCTCAAACAAAGTTATGTCCTTGGTTGAAACATGGATATCTCAACTCGAGCCCTCTCTAGCAAAACAATTCAGAACGTGTCTTCTTATATAGAGGGCATATACCATGAATATGTCTCCCAGCATGCTGTAGATGGTTGGTGGGGCTAGAAAATAGAAGAATGAAAGAGAAGAAAAGGCTTATCCAGTGGACAAAATTTCCAAAAGGAGAGAAAGTCATGAAGGGAACTCTAAGGAGGCCTGGAGTCCTGCATTTTATCTACATGATTGCCATCAAAGCCAAAATCTTTTCTCTAAAACTTCAGTAGCATCTGTGGAACCCTTTCTTTATGAGCATCAGATGACAGACATAAATGGAGGGATGCAGACATGTTGAGTAAAAAATGAGCAGGGCCAGTCTCCAAAGTGCAGGGAGTTTGAAGTCAAGACGGAGAATGGGGGATGGGACATAGAAAAGCGTCAATATCTTCAGGTCTGTTTCATTTCATTCTTCATGTTTCCTGACAACTGCCTTTGAGTTATCAGGCCCCAGAAATTCTCTGTTTAGCAAAGTTGGGATAAGACAAGATAGATGCTCACAGAATCAGCCATACTTTACTGTCTTAGAGCCTAAGACCTCTCTGAGCACTTTAGGCTCCCCAAAGTCTTGGAACTTCCTGACATAGTCACAAATGTGGAGATTAGGGAAGCCAGGACAGAGGCACCCTGATCCCACTCCCATACTCCCTCTTTGCTACTGTTCTCCTCTCCTGGTTGACAATCACCAGTCTATTCTGTCAGACACATTTGGGCTATTGCTATGTTTTTCTTCTGTGTCACTAGACTCAAGACAACTGGATTCTCAGACTATCAACTTCTAAAGGATTGGAGTTGTCTCCATGTAAATGGATACAATAATGTGTACAAGATTCAGTAGATTGCAAATAGATGCAATTTCTTCCACATCAAGACTTTCCCCATCCTGGTTTCAACATACCGTGGGCATAAGAAGTTAAATGGGAAGTTTTGGGGGAGTTCTGTGGAAGCCGCAGACAACACAGAAAAAGTTTAGAAACTCAGAAATACATAAAATATATGTGTAGTATTGTACAATATCAACCCAAATTTTACAATAAAGTATTGTAAACATCCCATTAACAAAATAAAGAAAAATTCAGACTTCTTCTCTGGTATGAAGGGAGGGCCAAAAAAATTCACATGGATTTTTCAGATCAAGGGAGTTTCTGTACCCCTAACCCCACTCCCATGTGGAAAAGATAACAGTATATCTATGTGTATCTTGTATCTCCCCAGCAAATATAAGCTCCTTGAGGGCAGTTACTGGCTTTGGTTTGGTCTTTCTATCTATAGCACCTAGCACAATTTATTAAGCACACAATAGGTGCTTAATAAATGCTTACCAGATTGTACTGAATTAGAATGTTTAACAGAGATGTTTAACATCTCTTTAATGTTTAACAGTTTAACAGAAATGTTGGATAACATTTTGACAGTTTCATCTCCCATTTTCTCTGCTAGCATAAACAAGCGCATTTCAAGTTCTTCCCCAGTCTCCCTGGTTGGAACAGTCTAGAACTCTTGCAGAAAGCTGTAACTAACGAATAATCACCTTGATCAATTAAGAGTTGGGTACCTGCTGGATAATGGAAAGAACTAATATAACCAGGGAGGACAATTTTCCCACCTAAAAACATCTGCTCGTGCTGTTTGGTACAGACAGAGAGGATCAACAAGTCACATTCTCTTAGAAGATATAATGTGCCATAAACCAGTGGTAATTTTCTGGGGCACCCATATGTGTATTATAATATACAGAAATCTCATTTACTAGGGCTCTAGAAACAATGCAGATTCATGTGCTCACAGCCAGAACAGAGTATAGATCCTGTATAAGCAAAGCCCAGATGTTGGCAAATGTTTTGGAGATAATGTTCTTCCTGTCTCCCTTTCTCCAACACATACTACATAAGGCAAAGTAGTGCTGGAAAAGAGTGCCACCTAGAAGCCTGGGGGTCACATTTGGTAATCAAAAGGAGTGGAAGTTTGGGTGGAGCCACAGAAAGAGAAGGGATGTTCCCCAAGAGCTCCTCTGTCTAGAGAAGGAGCTAGAGAGACATCCTCCCAAGAGAGTGAATTTGAAGCCAACCAAGTTTAAGGTTAAAACCCACTGGGTCCTCTACCAGCCCCACCTTCTTCCATTGCTTTTGGTATCTATGCCTGCCTAATGTACCTGGTATGATTTGAGCACCAGGTTAACCAAACCCCTAGTGTTTGAGAAATGAGATCACACATGCATGTCTACTTGCAAGCTTTAGTTGGGGGTGGCAAGAAGATGCCATCACCATTCCCTGTTTTCTTATCTCTACGCTTAACAGGATGGGGGAAAAGTATGACAAAGCAGGTGTTTGGGAGAGCAAGGTGGAGTCAAGTTAAAAACTGCCACTGTGTCCATCCAGCCATCATATGCTCCAGATATACTTTCAGTGTGGGAAAGAATTTGTGGGAAGAATGAAGGCACTCCCAAGATACAGCAAAAGCTTGGGAATTTGGGTAAGAGTATTTGGTCAAGAATTTGGTTAAGAATAAGGTTAAGAGGCTCACAAGGACGAGCTAGTTCAGTAGCTACTCTAAGGTTATAAAATCCTTTGCTAACTTTCCTTTTCAGTGACCTTGATTCCTTCAGGAGGAAATTCACCAGCTCTGTTCCCAAGCCCCTTTAGCGTTGTTAGAATAAGTGACTAGTTCCCAAAGCACTTTCACCCTACGCCCCTGCTCCCACGGTGCTTTCACTTACATCCATTGACATCTCCCTCTGGATAAGTTTCTTGGTCTCCTTCTCACAAAAATTGAGCATGGCTTCACGGTTGTACAAGCCCGTGGACTGCTTGTCAGTCTGGTTTCTCTGCCGGAGCCCCACAGGAATACTCCCGTCTGGATCCACCACATCCAACTCCTTCTCTAGCTCCTCCATCTCCTCCGGAGAGAGCGTAGACAGCAAGCTGTCAATATCAGGATCTTCGCTCACCTGCCTCCGGTACTTGGCTACTTTGGACATCTTGAAGGGATGGAGCTTAGCTCAAAGCGACGTGTGCGTGTGTGTGAAGCGGTGTGGGGGTTCCTGGACTTCTGAGTGAGCAGGTGGAGGGGCTCAGTGTGGAAGTTTGGATGAGGGAGAATGGGCTTGGAAGCAGATCCTCTGACTGAATGAGCGTGTGGCTACTTTCCTCTCCCTTGATGCAGGTGCTGAAGTGTTAAATCGAAGCAGCCTCCCTTCTGTCCCGGGGGATAATAGTTATAAAGAGAAGACCCCACTGGTTTCACAGTTGACCAATAAGAGCCAAAAGCTTCAGAGCCCTCATCCGAGGAGCCAATCATCGGAGACCATAGGCGGGTCTGCCTCCCTGTCAGAGCTGTTTGAAACTTGAGGACATTCCAGGGAATCTTGGAGCCGCTGCATGACCAAATTTAGTACGGAGCGTTTAGCCTTTTAAAGAAGAGGGGGGCTGCGCAATGAGAAAAGATACAAAAATGCACCAGCTGGCAGCACTCGGAGAAGGGGCAAAAGGAGGCAGAGGCGAGCGTACAGGGCCGCCACGCAGCCAGGGGCGTCCAGAGCCGACTCCCTTCCCCATCACTAGACGCTAGTGTCATCCCGGGGCAGAGTTCGCTCCATTGACTCCTTTCTACTCTATTTGGGCATGGGCTGGGTGATCCCACAATGTTTACAGCCAGACAAAGATGGGAGTGGGGATATAGCACGTTTGCTTTCTTTCCCTAAAGTGTCACCATTTCCTAACCTAAGGGAACCCTGGCTCCCTCCAGGATTCTGGGACACCTAGTCCTCGATCCAAAGAACCATTTGTCTGCAGCAAGCCCCTCTGGGTTCTTGCAGTGTTTGGGGGTGGGGGTGGGGATGGGGGTTGTGTGAGGCATCCAGTAAAAGTCTGAAAGGCTGGCAGTAAATGGTATGAGGCACGCAGGCCTGAGTGCATAACAAAACTCACAACACCATTCTGTTTTCATCTACATCCTTTTTCCTGGATGCAAAGTCTTCCAGACAGCTTTTCCTTGGAAGCATGAAGAAGTAAGAGACTGCAAAGGACATGATCTCTGATACACCCCAAGGGAACCTTGATGCTTCTTCAGGGAAATGCAATTCTGAGCTGTTAGAAGATACCATATTGCCCCAGGGTTGGTATGTTCCATAGAACTGCTGCTCATCAATCATACTGCCCTAGGCCAGTCACAGAGACATACAATCTCCCATCTCCCTTCTCAGACTCCCTTCTCAAAGCCCGGGTGTCACTCATCAAGAGAAACTTCAATTTTTTTCCTGGCCTCTTTCCTTCTTAAGCCAGAGGGAGACTGTCACACTTCTGCAGCCTTTGCCAAGTTCACAGAGGGATCAGGACTAAAAATTGACCCTGGGATTTAAAAGACAGTCTCATTTTTAGGGCATCAGAGTGTCAGTCAGTTTACATGCATTTATTATACACTTACAATGTACCAAGCATTGTGGATATAAAGAAAAGCAAAAAACAGATCCTTTCCTCAAGGAGCTTTGAAAATGGGAGAGAAAACATGTAAATAACTATGTACCTACAAGATATACAAAGAATAGATACAGGGTAATCTGAAAGGGGAAGGCACTAGCAGCTGGAGGAACCTGGAAAGGCCTTCTCCAGAAGATGGGATTTAAGCTAAGTCTTGAAGGAAGCCAGAGAAACTAAAAGGCAGAGTTGAAAGGGGAAAATATTCTAAGCTTGAGGCTCAGCCAATGCAAAGGCACAGAGATAGTAGATGCAGGGTTATATTTGAGAAACAGAAAGTAAGCTGGTGCAGTTAGAGCAGAGAGTGTGTAGCAAAAAGTAAGGAATAAAAAAGACTGAAAAGGTAGGATGAGGCTAGGTTACGAGAAACTTTAAATGCCAAACAGAAAAGTTCATATTTGATCCTGGGGGTAATAGGGAGCCACTAAAGCTCACTCAGCAGAGGGTGACATGGTCAGATCTACACTTCAGAAAAATCACCTTGGTGGTTGACTGTGGGATGGATTGGACTGGGTAGAGACTTAAACCAGGGATAGAAATCTACTGATTAGAAAGCTACTGAACTAGTTTGGACAAGTGGTGATGAGTGGCTATATGAGTGGAGAAAAGCAGCTATAGGTAAGAAGTATTGTGAAGAGAAAAATGAGATCAGGCCGCAGATTTGGTGGACATGGGGGACAAGGAAGAGTGAGAAGTCAAGGATGACACCAAGGCTAAATAGCTGTGTAATTGGGTAACTGGAAGATGGTGGTGCCCTCTACAGTAAAAGGGAAGTTTGGAAGAGAGACAACTTTGGGGGAAAAGATGAATCCTGTTTTAGACCTATGAACAGAGAGTAAAAGTGAAAGGAGTAGACGAATGGCAGGGCATTTTAATGTTTTGAGTAACAGAAAGCTGAACTTTTTCATGTTTCTATTTATTTCTCACTCCTATCAGCTTGCCCCCAACCCATGTATTCACTTCTACCCCATAATTGTCTTTCTCTTTCTTCCTCTTGCCCCTACCACAAAGTCACTCAATTATGCTTTCTTCTTATCTATCCTGTTACACATGGTTCCAACACCTCACAATCCCATCTGGGAAATGAATCAGGAGAATACTAGTGTAGGAAGACTTAACTCTGGACTTAACTCTTCTAACCTGCTGGAACACTAGTTGGTCAAGCTCCCAAAATGCCATAGGCTACATCCCTCTTTAGGGTTAAAGGATGTACTCATGAAGGAAAGTGGGGTTCTTCTGATGTTATCGAGTGCCCATTCTGTTTCATTCTTCCCAGTATCAATCACCAGTGATTACTGCCCTGATATTATTTACCTGTTGGATTTCTACTTTATATGGATTCATCAACTAACATCAAGTAACTTTTAAAAAGCTGGAGAAGGAAATGGCAAACCACTGCAATATCTTAGCCAAGAAATTCACAAATGAGGTCACAAAGAATTCTGACTCGACTAAAACTACTCAACGGCAACAATAAACATTTACTGAAAATATATAGCAAAAACTAGAGTACAAAAATAACCCTCTGGACTGGACATGCTCTTCTCCCTACATCCTAGTCCCTAGGGAGTGTGGGCTGAAACTTTAAGTAGTATCTATGAGCATTCTTCCTATCACCAAGGTCACTTCAAGAGGCAGCGCATAACATCTTGGCTGCCATATAGACTTACTGCTCAGTCGGATCCCACTGATTGTTTGGGGCTGTGCTTCTCACTGAGCCTGGCTCCCAATAACTCTAGTATAGACTCCCATTCCTGCACTTCTGGTGGTTCTTCAGACTTTTCACAAGTTCACAAGGTCATAACCTGGCCTATTCCATCTCCAGCATTCATTCACCTAAGAGAAGAAAGAGCAAACGCAAAAAGGTGAAAGACAGAGATACCACATCACACATTCCAGGCACCTATAAGTGACCGAGGTTGGGGAGAGAAGGTCCCAAGTCTCTCTCCCTGCCAGGGGGCTTAGAACATGTCTTCCCTAGGTTGCCATGAGAAAAGAAAGAAATCCATTTGACCATTTAGGGTTTTTTGTAAGAACACTCAGCTCCAACTCAACAGCCAGTCAAGAGGCTTTTAACTACACCATTCAATAGCTGGACCAGGAATAATCACAGAATACATATGCAAGACTCGAAACTCAAGAGCAAGGCCCCTCCCCCATTATATAGGATTCATGCATTTCCATAAATAGATTAGCCAACCTCTTCCCCCCTCCCCACAGCGGCTGTAAGCAAGCAGAGTTTGATGTGTATTCTGCCAGCAACAGTACACATGTAACCTCTATGAAATTGCTTGCTTTCTCAATGAGAAAGGAGGAAGAGAATTTGGAGCTCAAAAATTTAAAAAACAAATGTTAAAAATTCATTTTACATGTAATTAGGGAATATATGTATATGTATATATAATTTTTTTAAACTTTGTATTCTGCCAAGACTGAGCTGTCCCCTATTACCTTGAAATGGATGCTAAAAAAATGTGTATGTGTGTGCGTGTGTGTGTGTGTGTGTGTGTGTGTGTGTGTGTGTGTGTGTGTGTGTGTGTGTAGTCAAATTTGGTCATTGTGCCAAATGTTTTTGCTTGGTTGTTTTTCTTTCAATCAATCTATCAACACTTATTAAATGATCTTTATTGAGTTTTGGAAACACAAAGATAAAAGTGAAAGTCCTTACCCTCAAGGACCTTACAGTCTAGCTGTGGAAGAAAACAAAGTATACCAAATAGACATAAACTATATATGTGGTAATGTAGTAGAGGGGGGCACTAGAAGTTGGGGGTATGGAGAAAGGCGTCAAGTAGAATATAGCTCTTGAAATGAACCTTGAAGAAAACTAGGAATTCTAGGAGGTGGAGGCGAGGAAACAGGGCATTTCTGGCATGGGGGCCAGTTAGTGTGTAGAGTGTTGTGAGTGAGAAGTAGTTAAGAAGGTCTGATTAGTTGGACTGCTATTCTTCAGGTTAAGGGAGTAAGGTTAGGAAAGAAGGTTGGGAGGGCAGCTCCACTCCCACCTCCATCATCACCCCCACAGGCATGTAGATCCTCTGTCCAGATTGCCCAGATGGGAATGATCTCAAAGTCTTGTCTCTCCCCCTTCAATTAAAATAGGTCTATCTCTCATTATAATCATTTTTCTCATTAATTGTTAACCAATCAGACTTAATTGTTATCTGTTGGGAACACCCATTATTCCAAGGGCATGTAAGCATAGACTGCCATGACCCATCTTTGACTTAGGAAAGATGGCCAAATGACATCCTTTTATTAATTATCTGATAGCCATAATTAATAAAATGATTAATTACCCAGAAATTATGTCTCTTGAACTTTTTTATATATTACAGCAGCCAGATGGGAGATAGGATCTGAAGTCCCTCCCCTAGTCAGTATCTCACAGAAATTCACTCTTAAAAGCTGCCAGGGATGAGATCTTTCATTCAGAACTTTTCCACTGTCAGTTCTAGCTCCTCAACTAATTAAAAGACTTTCATCACAATAGTATCAACTTCTCAGTCACTAATGGCCAAAAGTAGGCTCATCAAGCCTCCATGTGCTGGATTGAAAGCAGGTAGGGAACACTGTATATTCTCTGAATTGGGGATTAGGGGGAAAGGATTAAGTAGGAGCCTCTCCATAATACATGTCCAGAAGCAGGCCCAGAACAAAGTTCCATGTGCTTAATTGTAATCCAACTGAGCATGCTCCAAGGAGTGCATCATCATTGGCCTAGTCTGGCCAGTATCCCCATTACACTTAAAAGGAAAAGCAAACTGTATATAATAGAGATTCATGCTTTCATGTATGACCCTCTGTAATGGTAATGAGAGTTAAAGATCTTCCCAACCCATTGATGGGCTTGCCCATTAAGGGAAGATTGATTAGGGGAGGCCCATACCTTTTGTTAATTTCTAATGAGACACTGGTTCTCAAGGATTGTGAAGCCCTCTGGCTCTGAAAAGTGCATAAATACTCTGAGGTGAGATTTTACTTTGGGGTTTAACCACTGGGAGTATTTGTTTGGCCAGAGGAGACAGGGTAGCCACTAAGGAGCACCTTCTGGCTTCGAAAACCCAGATTTTGGTGCTTCTCTCTGCTAAATATGTATGTATGGTCAGACAGTTGGATCTGTCTGTTGATCTGTGATGTATGTATTGCTTATGATCAGACGGTTGGAAGCCCTGTCTGTTGGTTGATCTTTGTTTCTTTATTTGTATTTTCTCTGAAGTTCAGGGTGGTGACTTTTTCCCTGGAACTAAGTGAATGATACATGTGCTTGATTAAAGTGATTGTTGACCCCTCAAAAGTTGCTTTCCTTTTACAAAAGCAGATCGAAGAACCTGTATAGCAGGTTCTTATGTGTACATCAGGATTTTTGCTGAAACACCCTCTTTTTTGGTTCTATTTTGTATGTGGAAAGGCTATTTTAAGTGCAGAATTTTAAAAAATGAAATTAAAAATGACAAAACAAGCATTCTCATTTTGAAAAACAAAAACCAAGGGATCAAATATGGAGACATGATATTGGAAAATAAATGAATGTTACACAGAGGAAAAAGAAGAAGGAAAAGAATAGTTGCACCATTAGAAATTTTTAAAAAGGTATTTGAATGCCTTCCCAAAGAAGAGAGAGCTGGATGCTCTGAGGAATAAAGAGCTGTTTGTCCTCCAAAGAGTCAGGTAAGAAAAGATCTAATAAGGGTCAGAGGACAAAGGGCAATAGTGGTTGGTGTTTTTCTTAAGTGCTCTGAGGCAGTTATTGGTCATCCTGATTCCAACGAAATCTGCTGTCTTCTTAGGGCAAGGATGCAAGACATGACTGAAACCTTCCCAAGACTTACTAAAGTGGACATCAACTACTCATTTTTGATAATTCACACAGGTACAAATGAAACTGCAAAAAGGAACCTAAAGCCACTGACAATAATTATGAAGTCTTGGACAAGAAGTGGAAAACCATCTGGACACAGGTTCCCCCCACACACTATTGCCCCTTGAAAACCAACTATGAAGAAAAGAAAAATTAGTTGGAGAAACAAAAAGTTGACTAAGAAAGTAGTTTTTGAGAAAGGGATTTAGATTTCTGAGCTACTTAAAACAGAGGGATAACAGATTCCTGGGCAGAGTCACAGTATACCTAAGAAAGGCTGGTAAGAATATATTTGTATTGAAAGTTTAATATGCTTTAAATTAAAAAAAGGATGAGGGAGAGTGGTCTTCCAGCGCATATCCCCCAATTTAGATACCATAGAGGTTTGGTAAAAACAATAGCGGTTGAGATATTCAGAAGTTACAGCAACCACTTTAAATCTGAGCCTATTCTCCCCAGTGACTGAGGTGGTGCTTTTTTTGGGGGGCGGTGTTGGATGTTTTGTGTTGTTGGGGGTTTTTTTTGTACTTCAGTTCTTGCTATGTCTTCTCAGCAAATATGCATTAATAAAAACTAATTGATATTGAGGAGAGATTGACTGGTCAAACCAATAGTGGGGAAATGTTAAGTGATCAGCTGATTCTGACAGACACGTGCCAAATAGGGACTTGAGAGCCATAACATTCAAGGGACCATACATCACTTCTTGGCGTTGGGAGCTACAACTATCACCTCACTATTCCTGGGAGCTATATCCCTCTGACTGTGGTCCCCAAGATTGTGGATGCCATATCCAGGGCCCAGCCTAGGTGACTGGTGACTGAGTATGTACAAACTAGTCCATTTAACCTGCTATATCAGCTGATGACCTTAGAAACCAGGCCAGTTTCAACTTTATACCTCATCCAGTCATCTACCTGGATGTCTGCTGTTACCATCTACCTGAGATCAATGACTTGATTCTCCCCACTTGGACCAGCACCACCTTCCACCTCACAACTTAATCTTTAACATTCACATCTGTCCATGCCTTCTGTTCCTAAAGAACTTAAAATTTCAGAAGAGACAACAGAGGTATGGCATCTAGAATCCACAGGAGTTGGCCGCTAGCCTCAGTGATCAATCCTGATAAAAAGTCAGCCCTGAGGAGCAACCTGCTTAACCCAGTCTAGCTGTGAATTCATGGTGCAGCTGAGATACCATGTCTTACAAGCAAGGGAATGATTTGTTCATCAACTATATCATGCTCAGAAGTTGCTTGTATTTTTGTTCACGCTCTGCCTTTAAAGTAAATATTCCTTTGTAAGAATTAATCTAAAATTCCCCTAAAATTAGGGGAAACAATCTATGGGAAACTGAGCCAATGGCAGAGATGAGAAACTCTCCCAATCCCCTTAAGAACACTGGAGGATCTTGGAGGAGAGATGAAATGTAGCACAACTGGCCTTCAGGCAGTAGGGACAGAGGCACTGTTACAAACAAATGCACAAATCATGTAAGGACACAAAAGAACCTGTTAAGAATCTGTATAATTCTCTTTCCTCCTCTGGTGAGTACTACTTTCTACCTGGGTCCTGAAGTTCTCTAAATTCATTATGACTCTATTGTTTGGATTCCTCTTGAATGGGAGATAAAGTTGGGGTTGCTAGAAAGAGACATCCCGACATTACAGACATTACTGTTTTTAGAGAGAGTGTGGGATAATGAATTGGACTTGGAGACAGGAAGACTCAAATTCTAATCCTCCCTTGAACACTTAGTGCTGTATGATCCTGCACAAATCATTTAACCACTTTGTACCTCAGTTTCCTTATCTATAAAATGAGGGGGATTGAATTTAATAGCCTCTGTGGTCCATTACAGTTCTAAATCTATGATATTACGCTCCTATGATCTCATGATGACTAGGCAGATATCTGAATGCCTTATGATATTATTCTGCAGACTTGAACTTCCCTGGAAGGGAAACCCACTTGGGAGTCTTTAGACATGAAACTGCCTACTCTTTTGACCCACACCATCCAAAAAATTCACAAAAATAGCAAAAAATAAGATACAGATTTCTTGTTCTTCCGTAGCATGGTTATAGTTCCTCCTGGTTGCACCTCCCAACACAGGCAGTTCTATCTGCAATACTCTATTCCAAAAGACAAGCTCTTTAGGAAATTCCCTTCTCTCAAAAGAAGATGAGCATCTCTAATTCTCAGTTTTGAAGTTACTGAAAAGGAAATCTTCATGGCTGGCAGGCACTGCCCTCAAAATCTCCTTCTTCTGCTAGAATGCTAGATTCTGGGATGATCCTGGTGCCTAGGAAATACCCTCCCCCATCCTTTTCTGGTTGGAAGCCTAAACTTCAGGATGCTTCAGTTGGGGGTGGGTAGATTACAGAGGGAAACTTCAAGGATTCTTACCTCTTGGCCACATGGTTCACCTCTTCATTGTTGAGACACGGTTAGAAAACTACCCCCACTTCCAATACAAGACATAGGAACTCAACACTGATTCAGTATTGAGTTTGTGGTTCCCCCAAACCCAGACCTTTTTCAGGTGAATTTCTATCTAGTCACTCCTCCACCATCATGTAATTGTGAAGCTGATTTTTTAAAACACAAGTATAAGACTCTCAGGCCATGCAGGTGAGCACATGTGTGTCTCTGCCCTGTGATTCTCCCCAGAAATTCGGGCACTCTACCATAGCCCCGGCTCCTGTTGTCTCTTGGGCCACAAGAGACAGTCAGCTCTGGGGCTGAAGTGGCAACAATAATTGGATAAACCCCGAGGTTCAGGGACTCTCATGTCAGGTCATGTGAATGCAGCTTGTCTTGTGCTTCTTCCCCAAGTCAACTATTCATGGTTCTCCGGGGTGAGAGGGAATGGTATCCCCGTGAGAAGAGCATTTATGATGCTCTCAGGATCTCTCCTTAAGAAACTCAGAAGGAAAAATTATCAAAAAAGGTCTGGAGGATCCTTTTTATACATGAGGAAAAAAGAATAGCTCCTCCTCTAAGAGCCCACTCACCCCCAAAGCCAATGCCAACCATTTTATCTTGGAGATAGCTTTCATCAGTAAACCCTATTCTCCAGGAGCCAAGGGTTCTATACTCCATAGGAAGATTGTCTAAAGTCCCATCACAAAGGGTCACAACACTATAAGTTCATCAAGTTGATCAGGGAACTGCTTTGATCTATCCCTATGATGATGATGATCTACCATGCAAATCCTTTTCATGCCTCATCATGGTGACCCCTAGTTATTTTTTAAAATTATTTTTAAAATAAACTTTTATTGATATATTTTGTTTTTACATCACTTAAATTTCCTCTCACCACAACCAGCAGTATACAATTCATGGCAAGTTACCTACAAAATTGGAAGCATGGGTCAAGTGATGGACTATGTGTCTGTCATCCAAGAACCAGCCCAGTTAATTTGGGAGAGGCTTATCACCACGTTGGTAATGAAGTGATGAATTTTTGGCCATAGCTCAAATACCATCTACTAAGGGCTTCAATCTGCATCAGAGAAGGGAGGATTCCAAACCAAGGAAATCACTGATATTTGAAGTATGAAGTAGTAATAAAGATCAAACTTACATAAATTTATGCATATGTACACACATACACATTTGTATGTATCTGTGCATGCATACATATATATACATATATACAGTGTGGGCATACGCATATATTGTGTACATATGTGTGCATGTATTATTACATACACGCACATATGTGTGTGTACACATATACATACATACATATCTATATTATCATTCCCCCTCTTTGGTTGAGACCTGTGATATCACTGACTTAGGACATTCTTTTGGCACAAGTGAAAGAAACAGAATTAGAAAAGATGCCTTGAGGCTTTGATTTGCCCTGGGTCATGAAGCCAATATATGTCGAAGACAGGACTTGAGACATAGCTTTCCTGACTCCAAGTCCAATGGTCTATCCACTGTACCACACTGCCTCTACATTACCATTATTACTATTATTTTCTTTCTCTTATTACTATCTTTCTGTTCAATGGAGCTCAGGTAGAAAGGGCACTGGGAAAAATTACTAATAAACTGTAAAACCTGTAGTACTAAGTTTTCCTACAGATATTACTGTACTATTTTTTTAAGAGCCAAATGGAATGTTTTGGAAAAGGCGGTTGGGATTGGCAGTTTAGAATCACAGTTTTAACAGTCTTTTAATGAGGTGCTTCTTCCTATGTAGTTGAGGAATATGTGTATTGTTTTTAATCTTTGATGTATGAATAACTGAGATAAACTATGTAGAAGGTAGAGAGAGAAAGAAGGTAAGGAAAATCTTTCTTGTGAGAAACATCTTCTCTACCGCTATTAAGAAACATAAAAAGAATTTTATGAACAGTCTGTGAAGAACTGGAAGTTTGCCATATATTCTGGAAAGATGGTTTCCAAAGGAGAAAACAAAGAAAAAGGACTAACTACTTATTTCCTGAGGGTTGAAATTCTTATCATAAGGGAAAATATCAAGAGGATTCTTTGTAAACTTTAATCAGTACATGTAGTAGAATGAATGATGAAATTGTATTTCTAGAAGTAAAGTCATATACTTTTATATTAAGAATTTGAGATCCTTTTCCGTCTTCTTCGGCCTCTTGGCAGTTGTGAGGATCTATCCCGTGGCGCGATCTCTCGGGCCCCACGCCGCCCCTCCTCCCTCCGCAATGCCCCGAAAAATCGAGGAAATAAAAGACTTCCTGCTCACAGCCAGGAGAAAAGATGCCAAATCTGTCAAGATCAAGAAAAACAAGGACAATGTGAAATTTAAGGTTCGCTGCAGCAGGTACCTGTACACATTGGTCATCACAGACAAAGAGAAGGCAGAGAAACTTAAACAGTCCCTACCTCCTGGTTTGGCTGTGAAGGAGCTGAAGTGAAACAATCATTCAATGTTCCACCAGTATTAAAATGTAGGGAAGAAAGAAAAAAAAAAAAAAAGAATTTGAGGTAACTTTGGATATGACCATTCTCATAGTCAAAACAATGAAAACTATCTATAGGTTTATTTTTATTATTGATTTCATTTGTTAATAAACTATGTAGTTATTAATTCTAATATTTACATAGTCATAAAAGATTAGGGGATTTAATATAGAAACAAATTACCATTGAGAAAATTTTTTCAAGTTTATCTTATAATAATTAATAAACTGGAGCGGGAGTTCAAACCTACTAATAACGAGAAAGAGGTTGTAACTCAATTAATAAACAAATACTCAAACATATACCCTACCTACCTTAGTGCTTGCCATGTTAAGAATGAATAAGAGAAGAGCTGAGAGCAATCTTCTGAGGGGAACAAAGTCCTCTGGAGGGAGGCTGGTCAGTATTTGCAAACTTTGCTGTAACTGCTCTATTTGTCCCTTTATGATTAATGTTTGAAGAACTTTTGCAGAGGTGGATAAAATGACTGATTTTCGAGCTGTTGAGATGCAGGTTTCAATTGTATAGACTCTCTGGAAGCATCTCTGGGACTACTCCAAGTAGTGGTTGTTTGTCCTTCGTTTTTGAAGAAGACCATGACATCAGAGAAGTGATGACATGACTTGCCCTTGACTTTGAGTGAGGGAGGGCTGTGCAGGTCACCAGCCTCACTTCTCCTCCAGAGCCATCAGGATCCAGTTACCAGATATTCATCAGGATGACTGGAGATGGCCCAGGATGCAGTGGGGGACCTTGG
This sequence comes from Notamacropus eugenii, assembly GCF_028372415.1. Lineage (NCBI taxonomy): Eukaryota > Metazoa > Chordata > Mammalia > Diprotodontia > Macropodidae > Notamacropus > Notamacropus eugenii. The sequence continues at coordinate 438,444,849 of NC_092873.1, read as the reverse complement.
TCTTTTCAGGTACTCACTTAGAGGAAGGGGCAGGATGAATGGTGGCATCCCTTATAAAGATCTCGGGGAGAAGAAACTCCCTTTATCAGGGCAGGTCTCTGCAAACTTAGAGCCACCCCCAGATCACACTGTCATAAGTACTTGGAGGTCTGGCAAAGCGGGTTATACCTAAGACCTCTTTGCAGTTGTCTCCCTCATGAGGCAGGGATCTTCCGGAGGATAGGGGTTATCTCCTGCCCCTCTTCGTATCCCCATCGCTTAGTACAGTGCCTGGTGCAAAGTAGGCACTTCACGTTTGTCGACTGACAGCAAACTAATGGATCCCAACAGCCACTATTATCGTCCCACTTCGGGTGAGCAGGCAGAGGTTACGTGACCTGCCAAGGGTCGCCCAGCCCTTCAGCGTCTGCAGCGTCTCGACTCTCCCTGCCTCCAGATTCGGTGCTCTAGGCAGAGCAGGTGTCCAGACTAGGACTCGAACCCAAGTCCTCTTGGTTTACAGGCCAAATGACCTCCAAGGTCCCTCCTGGGCTTTAATCGTATGACCCCATGAAACATTAATTCGTAAGCGTAATTCAGTATTTCAAAGCAAAATCTCTTTAGGGTTTAGGAAGCTTTCCAAGCGAAAATGAAACCAGCCGAAAGAGCCGAGGCAGAGCGAGGATTCGAACCCTTGACGCCAGCCTCGCCGGGGATGGACCAGCTCCTTTAGCAAATCCTCGAGAAGCCGCGCCCCCCACACCTCCCCGGTCTGCCTCTCCCATTGGCTATACGCATAAAGAGGCGAACCAATCCTCGTCCCATTAGCCGCCCGGCCCTCCCCCAGGACCCTCCCAGAGACCGGGGACACTTTGGGGAGAGCTCGGGAGCTCCGCCCTGTTTGCCCGGCATCCCCTTCGCCACCGTAGCCAAGATGGAGGAGTACGCTCGTGAGCCCTGGTGAGCCTCCCCGACCGCCGGTCTGCTCCTTCCGGCCCCGATTCCCTGCCTCTCGCCCCGGCCTCGCGAGGCGGCCTGCTCCGGGCGCTCGCGCCCCTGCCCACCAGGCCGGCTTCTGGCCCGGCAGGCCTCCCCGGCTTCCCTGGCCCGGCCTGGTCGTGACCTTGCGTTCGGCCCGGCGCCCCCTCCTCGGCCCCATCGCCGCCCCCGCCGCCTTGGGCTGCGCCCTGGCGGGATTCCGCGGGGTCATCGGGAGAAGGGGCCGAAGTCCGAGGCCCACAGCCAGGCCCCCTATCTCTGGCAGCGGGAGGGAAAGTACCTTGGCCTACCTTGCCCCAATTCCTGCGGCCCCATCCCCCACCTCGTCCCCAGGAGCGTGGGGGTGGGTGGGAAGGGTCCGCGAGGCCGCCTCGTATGGCCTTAGAGCGAAGTGTGTCTGAAATAACCTGGCCTTCTCGGGTAACTTGTGTGCTTAAAGACTCCTCCACCCAGGCTTCTAGATGAAGGGCTGCAGGTACCTCCCCACCCCGACCCACCATCCCCCTTGGGATGTTCAGTCCAACTCAATAAACGTTTATTAAGCGCCTTCTGTGTGCAGGCACTGTGCTAAACCTGGGGATACACAAAGAGGCGAAAGACGTCGCTACCTCCAAGGAGCTTACCATCTAATGTTCCATTTTTCAACAGCCCTTGTACATTAAGAAGAAAGTTGGGTAGGAGGGGTGATCCCAAGAGTCTGAGAAGAGGAAGCAACAATGTTCTCCGATTTGTAACAATGTTCATACAAAGAATCAGTCTTGTCATTTAAGTTAACTTAGCCTTTTGTCCTTGATAACTTATATTGTTAGGAGCTCAGAGCTCTAAATTCCCCTTGAAATACAGTGGTTATTTATAAGGTTATTAACCTTAGAGCCAGGTTCATGCAGTTTCTGAATGAAATCGCTTCAGGTGTAAGTTTTATAAGGCCTATCTTCTTGGGAAACATTTGCCTTCAGAAAGAGTACCTTTTGAGGGCCATCTGTGAGCAGGAAGTTGACATGGCTATCTCTACCACTCTTCCAACTCCCCTATTAACTTACTCTATTGGTTAATCTCCCTAGTTGAATTTTCATCTTTACCAAAATCTTCTTTCCTACAAACATGGTCAGAGACAGCTGGTAACATAGTGAATATAGAGGACTTGACCTAGAATCAGGAAGATCAGAGTTCAATTTTTACAAGACACTTATTAAATGGAAATACCTTACAGGGTTGTTGTGAAGATCAGATGAGATAATATAAAAAGTGCTTGGGACATCATAAATGCTTATTCCTTTTTCACTTTCCTCTGTTCTGGTAGGGAAAAAGCCTACCAACCTTCTGGTTTTTCAAGCTCCACTTTGCATATATTAGCTGCTTCCACTTTTTATTTCTTAATCCTTTTCAAACTGTCTTTCAATTTGACATTAACTCTGCTGTATACAAAGAATTGTACTGGGTGCTGGGGAGGTATAAAGAAGAAAAAGAGTCCTAGTCTCCAGAGATCTTTTCTGAATTCATGGAAGAAATATATGCAGATAAGTATGATATCTGGTAAGAATGAGATAATAGTAAAGGGAAGGTGTAGATAAACTTCGGTGAGTGGATCCAGAAACACTTCATGGGGGAGATGCTAACTGAACTGAATATTGAAGGTATAAAAAAAATTCCTTTGGGTTGAGATTGGGATGGGGTAGTCTTTTGCAGGCATGAACAGAAACAAAAGATTTAAAATTATCTAGGTGTGGGTAACTTGTAGATTGGTTAGAGAGTAGTTAGAATGTGGAATGCATGAATTTGATTAAAGCCAAAGTAAGACTGAAAAAGTAGGTTGTAACCGGATTGCAAAGGGTCATAAATACTGGAAGGAGCTTGTATTTCACATAAATAACAGGAAGCAACTGAAGATTTTTGAGAAGGGAAATGGCATGGTCAGTCTAAGTAGTGTATTATGAAGATTATTTTGGTCACTAAGTGAAAAGAATGAATTGAAGAGGAGAGGAGAAAGTCAGGGAAAACTTATAGGAAGCTATTTGAATAGGCCAGAAGGAAAGATCTAAACCAAAGTGGTAATAGTATCAGGGATGAAAAAGGTAGGTATGAAAGATAAACAAACTCCATTATTGTACTAAAACTTCACATCTCACAGGTCAGTATGGACCCCATAATCACCATTTCCGTTGGTCTCTTTTCAGTCTTTCTCCTCGTGATATCCCTTTGCCTTCTGTGTGTGGTAGTGAGAGAAAGCATTAACTGGGGAAATTAGGGGTGGCTTTTTATAGGGGGTGGCACTTGAACTTCTGAACTTTGAAAAGAGGTAAGGAGTTCTAAGAAGCAGAGATGAATAAGGAGAGCAAAATCATAGCTGGAGATGGAAAGGAGTTTCCTGTATGAGCAATCACACGTAGGCCAGTTTGACTGGAATATAGAATGCATAATGCGTTATCAGCCTGGAAAGATAGGCTGGAGTTGGATTGTGAAAGGCTTCATATGCCAAGTGGAAAATTTAGTTTTATCCTAGAGGTAGTGGAGTGTCTTGAGCAGGGAAGTGACTTGTGCTTTAAGAATACCACTTTGACATCTGTGAGCAGGATGGACTGCAAAGGAGAGAGACTAGGTGCAGGGGGATGAATTAGGATAACATTGTAATTGTGCAGGCAGGTGATGGAAAGATCACAAGGGTGGTGGTAGTCTAAATAGGAGATCGATATAAAATGTATGGAGGAAATAGGATGGATAAGACTCAGCCTTTTTGATAAGAATATTTTCACCATCAAAATGTAGACAGTCTGCAAGGTTCTATCAGATTTATTTGATGTCATCTATTCCATTGACTTTAGCCATCAGCTTTATACATGATTTCATCCATCTCCTTCTGTACCACCCTCCTATCTCTTAAGCTGCAATTCCAGTCCTTCATCAACTCCTAATAACCCTTCTATTTCTGTTCCTAGAACCACCATTCTCCAATGGGGGAAACTTAAAAAGCAAATTTGAAGCTTCCCTCCACATACTTGTGCTTTAACCTCAGTGATTGTTCTTGCATCAGTTTTTTCTTTTCCATTCCTTCGATTGTCAGGATATAAATAGGGATAAGGAAGGGTTTGGTCCAAACTTCATGTCTTACTGGTGGAGAAATTAAGACTCAGAGACTCAGTGATTAGCTTGGGAGAACACATGCCATAGGAAGAGATAGAATTGCACCTAGATTCTCTGACTTAAAATCCAATGGCTTTTTCTCAGTCCTTCCTCTCCTTGATCTCTCTGTATCCTTAGACACTGCTGATCACTCTGTCATTGGTACTCTAGGTTTTCAGGACACCATTGTCTCCTGGTTCTCCTCCTGCCTAGCCCCTGTTTCTTCCTCAGGGTTCTGTTCTGGGCTTTATTTTCTTCGCCCTCTATACTACTTCACTTGATGATCTCATGAGCTCTCATGGATTTAATTACCATCTGTATGCTGATGATTCCCAGATCTGCCTATCCTTGTCACTAATTGGGGGAGGAACGGGAAGGCACATGCCAGAGTGGAAGTTCTTCCAGGGCATAGACTCTTGTGTATTGTAGAGCTGTTTGAGACACTGAAGGAAATAATTTTCTACTTTTTACTATACTTATCTTTTACTTTCTACTCCCTCATATGTTATTCCTTGAGGGCAAGAGCACTACCTTTTTTTTCTATTTGTGAACTTAACAAATACAAACATTTCAGTATACAAAAAAAGATTGTATAGAAAAACTAAACTATTAAACTGTTTTCTAAAAAGAAGTATTAACTTTGGCAAAGTAATAAAATTGAGAATGAATGTCTCATTTGAACTTCTAATCCATTACCTCTCTGCTGAGAGTTGGGAATTATATTTCTTCAGTCTCTTGAAATCATGATCAGTTACTTCTTTGGTCAGGGTTCTGAGATCTTCCAAAGTTTTTTCCTTTAATATCATTTTGGTCATTGTGTACATTGTTCCTCTGATTTTGCTCATTTCATTCTGTCTTCTCAACTTATACATCTTTTTATATTTTTCTGAATCTTTCATCTTCATTTCTAACAGCACATTAATATTCCATTATGTTCATATACCTCAGTTCCCCCAGTGATGGGTAACTATGTTTTTTCTGGTTATTGACAGTAACAGAAAGTGTTGGCATAAATCTTATACACAAGGGTCCTTGTACAACTCCGTCCTTGACCTCCTTGGGGTGTATGCCTAGTTTAGTAGCCTGTGACATTGAGATCCAAATTGTTCTTCATAATGATTGAGCCAGTTACAGCTGCAGCAGCTCCTGTCCTCATGACTGCTCCTGAACTGCTATTTTCCTCTTTTGTTTTACCAGTAGTGATGGGGATGAGGTGGAACCTCAGAAATGTTTTAATTTGCATTGCTCTTATCTTTGGTGGTTTGGAGCATCTTCATATAATTGCTCTCTTCTTGTATTTGACCACTTACCTGTTGGGGAGTGGCTCTTTTGAGCCTTTTGTTCATTCAACTTTGTTTCTTCTGAAGTACCTAGCACAGTATACATTGAAGTCAATAAGAATATTGAGAACTCAATAGCAATATTGAGTTCAGTGAAATGTTGAATGGCTTAATGAAAGCTTTGAGAATATTGAGAGTGTCTGTAGCACTTGGCATAATGTGGGTGCTTGGACAGTCTTGACCAATAGTTCGTCAAGTCTTTTCTTGGAGACCTTAGCAGTGTGTGAGTTGACCAGCCATCAAAAATTTTAGCACAAAATTAGATTTTTAGAATCGGAAGGAATTTTGGAGGACATCTGCTCTAGCCCCCTTGTTTTACAGATGAGGGAACAGCTGGGGATTGGCCCAAGGGCTCCAGTGTTAAATGCAACATTTTGATCTTTGGAGCCAAGATATGGTTTGGGGTAGTGGGTCATGCTTTACTTGGCTTTAATGGCTAATTCTTTTCTTTATAATTGAGCTCCCTGGTAGCACTGAACATGTTCCTTTTCCCCATGCTTATTTCAGTGCTGTCCTTCACCTTGTTCCTAACTTTGGAATGGCCATCCTGTGTGGAGGCTGTTTCTCCAGACTTTGTCCTGTCGATTCTTCTTTTATGTTTGACATTTCCATTTCTGAGCACTGCTATCAGCCCTAGCTCAGAACTCTTGTCCTTGGACTATTGTAATATGTGCCTGGGCAGCTAGTTGGCTCAGTGGTTAGAGTGTTGGGTTTGGTGTCTGGAAAATTCGTTGTTGTTGGGGATGGGATCTGAACCCCAAAAAGGAAAAAGCCCTTGAACTTTCCCACATGGCCCAGGGAGTTCACCTGGGCCAATCAGCCCTTCCCAGTTAATTAACTGCCCTTTCATTGTCTGTACCTGGCCCCACCCTAGACTGCCACTCCCTTGATCCTATCTAGACCCCATTCTCCTTTGTTCATATGGTCCAGGTCCTGGTATTCTTTGTTACCTCGTTTATCACCAGGGTCATTCATCTGGCAGAAAGAAATCTGTCTATTCTTTCTAAAATACTGTATTGATCATTACCCTGTTCAAAACATTTTAAATGGTTCCCTATTGCCTGTATGTTAATATTCAAACTCCTTGGCTTAGCAGTTAAGGCCTGCCTCTCAACCTAGCTGTCCAATTTTATTTCCTTTTATTATAGGGATGTCTATGATCTTCTGCAGCCAGGTTGATTGACAGTCTCCTCGATATGCTTTTCAAATTCCTGCTTTTTTTTGCTTTTGCTCTGAAATGTCTACACGTACACACACACCCCTCCTTTAGAACTTAGCTCAAGTCCTTTTTTTTTTTTTTTTGATTGGTGGAAAAATGGATTTAGAGAAAGGAAAAGTCTGGGTTCAGATTCCCCTCCCACCCCCCATCATTTACTTAACTGTTAGGAAGCTCAGCTTGCTTCTCTATAATAATAGTACCTGGGTTGTTGTGAGACTCAAATGAAATAATGTGTGTAATTGTGAAGATTAAAGTACAGTATAAATGTGAGACATCGTCATCCGCATCTCTCCAATCGGATGATCGTAAGCTCTGTGTAGCCTTATTTTTTGGTTCTTTACAGAGTGCTTAGCACTGTCTCTCACCATAGATACTCAGAACATTTATTTGTTTTGGATTCTAGGGGAAAACTAGACTACTTGCCCCCTTTCTGGGAAACTATTGATGTTTCTGTGATGGGTGAATGAAAATGAATGGCTTGGGTATGTAGCATGAATAATTCTAGATGGGGGAGGTGGAAGAACTAGTATTATCTGAGATTCTCTTTGTGACTGGGGCAGTATTTTACTCTTTCTAATAAGTTTTCTGGCTGACCTGATCACTGCCATAAAGGAGAACTGGTCAAGTGATCTTGATCCTATTAGAAGGCCATGCCTAGATATTTAACTTGTTTTTATTATTGTGTATTTAGCTTTTTACATTGTCATTAATGATTACGTGAGTGGTCATAGGATGGACCGTGCTTTTTGTTGATAGGTTTCGGGGTATGTTTTATTGGTTCCATCATTTAAAATGTTTAAAAATCAGTTCTTATGTGTGGAACATTCAGCTTGGACTAGGCTAACTCACTAGGGATTTAGATATCCTGGTTGTCACCTGTAAGTCTCTGAAGTTTGATGAGTAGGCCTTTCCCAGTGCCTTGTACTAAGTGAGCCTTAACTAGCACTAGTTGATGATGATTTATGCTAACACACACACACATCTGGGTAAGTAGATCCTCTTGTTACCTCTTCTCCTCTCCATCTCCACTTGGTGAGGTGGGGAGAGACTATGACCTCAGTGTCACACAGTGTTTATCTTCTAACAAAGACTTGTCAAAATCAGAGCCATCTTACTTCAGTTATACTAAGCCATTCCTGCCTTCTCTCAAAGTCATTGACTCCCTACCATATTCTTTCCTCCATGTTAGGGTGATAGAGTATAGTCCACCCAAACCATCCAATCAACCCATCATTTTCCTCTCAGTTTTTATTTGCATTAGATGAAAGAGCCCAGCTTCTGAACTTTGCTTTGTATCTTAACTTCCTGTAATTTTGTAGTCAGAAATCTGCACCATCTTCCTCTTCTTTTTTTTTGAACAACTATTTATAATTGATCATTGTGGTCTTTACCGTATAGTTATAGAGAAGGGGATGTTTGTAAACTACCTACTTAGAAGTTGAAGATTCCATTTGAATCTCTGACTTAATAGAACCCAGAATCTCAGAGTTGGAAGGGATCATAGTCATCCTCTAGTGCAAAACACCCCTGACCAAGGACAGCCTCCAGAGCATCTCCCACAAGTGATCCAGCCTTTTAGATCTCCGTGGGGGGCGTAGCTGTTCTCTGTCTTGTTTCTTTTTCTACAGCATCTCTTTCATCCGTCCCTCCTTGGGTATTCATAAAGCTCCCCTCCCTCAGCACCTTCCTTTAGTCTTACATGACCTCTAACTCATATGATTGTCTCTTTGTTCTCTAGTACATTCTTTCCAGAGCTGCCAGTGTGATGTTCCTTCTCCAAGTCAAGTGTTATTGATGTTTTTTGCTTATACGTTACCTTCATTTTCATTTAGAGGCAGCCTTGGCGCACTGGATAGAGAGCTGGCCTTGAACCAGGAAGGTCTAGATTCCTGTCCTGGCTCTGAGCAAATCCCTAACTTCTCAGTGCTCTGACCACCTTTCTAAGAGGATTAATTGCAGAAAAGGTGCTGACCTGCACCAATAGAGGGAGTTTCATATCTTCGATATCAATATTCTTATATTTCTTCATTTCTAAATGTCACTCCTTTTTCCCATCCCAGAGAGCACTGTCTTATAACAGAGAAGGAAAAAAGAGAAAGAGGTGCTTCAAAACTAAGCTACATATGAATCTGAGTCTGACAGCCAATGCTGTCTTCCACTTCTGCAAAGAATATCAACTCAAGCATCATCTTCTGCATAAACCTTCTTTCCTGGTCCTCTCACCTGCTAATGGCTCCCCCTCCCAAACTACCTTGTGTTGAACTACTTTGTATATTTTTGTATTTATTAACTTTGTGATGTTTCTATTTTACAAATATTTGTCTTCTCCATTGGAGTATAATAGGTACCTTGTGAGTGAAAATGGTTTTGTTCTTTGTACTTGGGTCCCTAGCATATAGCACAGTGCTTGGTGCATTGTAGCCGCTTAATACACATAGCTCTGTGTATATTTTGTGGGGTAGAGTTTCATTAATTAGTCTGGGCCTGTGTTTGAGGGTTGTCATTCATTTAAATAGGGAAAGTTTTGTGGAGAAAGCAAACTTTGAGATATATGACATCATTAAAGGCTTTTTTGTTTGTTGTTTTCTTTTTTTCTCTTAGCCCCTGGCGAATTGTAGATGACTGTGGTGGTGCTTTCACTATGGGTACCATAGGAGGTGGTATCTTCCAAGCAATCAAAGGTTTTCGCAATTCTCCTGTGGTATGTGTATGGAAAACTGCCTTCTACATGGAACCCAGATTTGATATTTAAAAAACAACCAACCAGATTCTATCAATGGGTTGGAAATCAGTTGCACTTCTAATATTTTCTGGTCACTTGATTTTGTTTCCTCAGGGGGTAAGCCACAGGCTTCGAGGCAGTTTGACAGCCATCAAAACCAGAGCACCACAATTAGGAGGTAAAACTGTTTCTCATGTTCAGATAGATCTGTTTTCCTGATTGCTGAAGATGAATCTCTAGTCGTTTTGGAGTAAGCCAATTGTTGATCTCATTTTGGCTTTAATTGCTTATTCCGGGAAAACATTGTCACAAACTGATGCCCTCATGGCCTGTTTCAAAAAATAGACTTGAACAGTATGCCTTATGAACAGAGCACCCTTCTTCATTTCCTCAAAATACATTTTTTAGATAGAAGGGGGAAAATGTTTAAAGTTGTAAGTTTTGAGAAAGGAAATGGTAGCTTCTGGGGAAGCTGAAGGAAAATATTAAGGGGCCTTAATGAGATACTTGAAAAGTAGGAAAGCTATTTTCTAGAACACAAAGGTAAATATGCCAAGAATTAGGAGACATTATACTTACTTATTTCTATAAGTAGCAGTATATATCTGAAGGACCTAGTGAGGAGAAATACAAAATACCCTTCCCAGGGCTTTTTGCTGAGTTCTTAGACATTCATTAAAATCCAGTTCAAGTGGTGCCCACTCCAAGAAACCTGCCCTGAAGCCTTCTCATCATTAAGGACCTTTAATCCTTCAAATCTCATATTACACTTTGTTTACACTTCTCATATACATATATAACGTTATAACATCTCATATATAGCCCTCTATTTAATTATAAGCTTTGAAAGGGCTAGGATGCTGACTTATTTTGAACTTTGTGTGTCCCCCAGAACCTAACCTGCTTGAATTGAATTAACTAGATATGTATCCCTTGGTTTCATACAAAGCTTACAATTAGGTAAACCAGTATATATACAGGAAGAAAAGTAAATCAGGTTCAATCCTGGAGACCTACCAATAATTAAACATTTATTAAGCACTTCGTATGTGCTGGGCACTGTACTAAGCTGTGGAGATCAGAAGAAAGGTTTAAGGCCCTCCCTGCCCTCAAGGATCTCACAGCGTAATGGGGGAGATGGTGTATAAAAAGCAGTTGAAAAGCAGAGTGATAAAGTTCTTCAGCCAGGGAAGGAAATGGCCTGGGGAGATGTGAGATCCAGATTTGATTTCGTTTTGCAGAGTGATGAGTTTCTGGAGATCTGGTAAAGCAGCCAACAGTGGGGAATGATGAGGTGTGTGCATATATATAAATTAATTTAGGGGGTTGGGGGATAACACTGAAAACTGAGGAGATGGCACTTGAGCTGAGGATTGAAGGATGCTAAGGATTCCAAGAGGCAAAGGTTAATCAGAATGAGCATTCCAGATAAAGATGAGAGTTGGAATGCTATATATGGGCAATAGCCTACTGAATAGCATAGCAGGTAAGGCTGGGAAAGTCTGACTTCGATTTTAGGGTATTGATGAGCCAGCTCATTTGATAGCAGCAAAGGCAACTAGTAAGTATTTTAAACATAAACATATTTGTTACCAAACAGCTCCAGGTACAAGCTCACAATGTCAATAGAGAAGAACTGCAAGGTGAGTGGTATAGGAGCTTCTCTGGTAAAGACAGCTTTGGTATCCCCTCTTGGTCTTATGCATCACCAAGTGGCTTATGTTCCTACCTGGTCCAGGCTTAAGAGCCTCTACTCTTTGCCCTGCAGAAAGGCATTCCCAGTATTTGCCTTTCTCCCAGAAGCTCATTCTCCATATTTTTCTTTCTTGATGCCATCTTTCTCTCCTAGCCATCCCTTCTTGATCTTTTTCGCCATGTACTTTCACTCTACAGGCATTCTCATGCTTTCATCATGTCTGCTACAAAAGTAACACAAATGCAAAACCTGATAAGGTTTCAGTGAACCAGTAGATCTCCATCAGTATTTGTGGTGGATATTTTTTCTTTGAATTACACCATCCCTTTACTTTTACTTTTTCTTATATCATTGTATGGCAGAGTGAGGAAATAATTATTTCTCCTTTGTTTAAATGATTGTTGTGACAACCAAAAAATAATGCAAAATGTACTAACAGCATAACAATATTTAGAAAGCATATTAGACCCACAATATATTTATTGTACATGCTTATCAAGTACCCATTTTGATATATTGCTTAATTGAAAATCTGTTAAAAATTCAGTGACATTTTGTCTATATAGGAATAAAGTGGTACTTCATTCCAAGCACCTTCATTCTTAGCTTGTCACATTTGGAATGGGCTCCTTATGTAATGGAATGCAACCTGTCCCTAAATAGGAATCTCTTATACCACAACAGATAGTCTTCCAGTCTCTGCTTGAAGATCATTAGTAATTGGGCATGCCCAGGGCAGCCCCTTCTACAGTTAGACAGTGAGCCAAAATCCATCTCTTTGCAGCTTCCATCCATGGGGCCTCAAGTTTCACCCTTTTTAGCTGAGGAAAACAAATCTAATCTCTTCCACGCAACAGTTTTTTCTGTAAACAGCTATTATGTGCCACTCCTGAAATCTCTTTTTTCAAGCTGATCATCCCTATTTCCTTCAAATGATGCTTGTGTGGCACAACTTCCATTCACTTCATTGTTAATGTGTTCTATCTTGCTTGTGTTCCTAAATATGCCCAGAAGTAAACACAGGACTCCAGAGATGAACTGACCGAGCTCCATCACCTCCCCCATGCTAGGGAAGGGACACTATTATTAATGCCAGCTTAAGATCACATTCTCTCTTTTGGCTGCTATATATCACAGTGTTGGTACATATCAAGCTCTAAATCCACTAAAAAAACCAAATATCTTTTTTAAATGAACTCTTGCCTAGCTATACTTGGGCAGTTTGGTTTGGTTTTTTTTTAAGACCCAATTGTAAGACTTAAAATTTATGTCTTTTATAGTTTATCTTCTTAGGTTTAGCCATTGGTCTAGCCGGTCAAAATATTTTTGGATCCTTGTTTTTTTTCCTCCAACTTGATAACCGGCCTAGCTTCATGTCAGTCACAGATTTAATAAGCATACCATCTAAGCTTTGGTTTAAAAAAAAAATTGAACAGAACTGAACAAAGGCAAATCCTTCGGGCATCTCCTTACAAGGTGACAGATCCATTAATCAACACTTTTTGGGTCAAGTCATTCAACTGACTTGACCTAACTGTACTATTATTCAGCCTTTGTCTACCTTGTCCAGAAGGATATCATAGGAAAAGTTAAGTTCTTTCCAGAATTCCAAGTTTACTATGTAAGACTCTCCTGTTTCATTACCAGTTTACTAATTTCTTAGAAAAAGAAATGAGATTAGGTTACTCTGGTATGACCTATGATGAACCCATACTGACTCTTAATTCTTATAATTCCATTTTTTAGAGATAATAACCCCTCTTAGACCAGTTTTTTTTTTCTTGATGGTTTATCTCTTTTGGTTCTTCATACATTAGGTCACATCTTGATTGTATAGTTTATAGGCATAAACAAGAGAAAAGAATAAGAAATGTCCTTTTAGCAGCTAGCATGGTTAGATAATAAATATATGAATAAGTGAATGAATAAGATAAGACCTGAGAAGAAAAAACTGGTGAAGTCAGAAAAAATGAAAGGTTATGGGAGAAAGAAGAGAGCTTAAATATATGACAGTGGAATAAAGCTCTGTATAGGTTTTAAACACTTATAGTCTATAAAAATGTATATATATATATATGCGGCCTGATTTCTTTTAGCTCTGAATTGTTTCTTTCAGGTTTGGAATCTTTGCTAATTTGAGTTTTTGTCTTAAACTGAACAGGTAGCTTTGCAGTTTGGGGAGGTCTCTTTTCCATGATTGATTGCAGTATGGTAAAAGTCAGAGGAAAAGAAGATCCGTGGAATTCCATCACAAGTGGTGCCTTAACTGGAGCCATATTGGCAGCAAGAAGTAAGAAACTTTCATGGCTACACTAGAGGAAAGATTATTTGGAAGACTTCAATAAGCTTGGCCATAACTCATGTAGTATGTAAGAAGTGATAGCTGCAGGGGAAGAAGACTTAGGTCCTCTTTGATTTGACTTAGCAGAAATATATATATAGGCAATTCAGAAAGGAAAAGAAGAACTATTATCTTGGCTCTTTTAATAGCTTAAAACTGTATCTCAGAAAATCAGGACAATCAAGATTTGGGATACTAGTAGATAATAGTTGACAGGTTGAATATCTGTGTACCTCTAAAGTCATTTTTACATTTCTGGTCTGATATCTCGGATATGGGTTTGATCCAGAAAAAGAAGAGAAGTCCCCAGTGCCTTATAAAGTCAAGCTCAGCCCTGGGAAAGAGAAAAGGAGATCCTAAGGAAACCAGGACAATTCTGAGTATGGCACAGTGGGTGTTGTGTTTATTTTAGGGCAAGTCTGAGTTAGCCTGAAAGCATCAAATTGAACTGAAATCTGCTGACCAACATTTCTTCCTCACCAACCCTTGCAAAAACGGTGAACAGAGTCACAGAGCTACCTTTTGAATCCTTGGGACAAAAGGTTGACCAGACTTCATTTAGATCAAAGATTCTTAACTTTTTTTACGTCACATATTCCTTTAATGATCTGATGATGCCTATGGACTTCTTCTTAGAATGATGTTTTTAAGCGCATAAAGCAAAATATATAGGATTATAAGTGAAACCAATTTTATTGAAATATAGCTAGTCAAATATTTTTTAAAAAACAAAGTCAGGGACCTCAGGTTAAGAATTCTTGATTTATATCCACTGAGCTCAGGCCTGTCCTCTAGTATGGCCAATGCATAAAGCAAGAAGTGGAAAGTAATTTCTCTGTCATTGATACCTTCAGATGGACCAGTGGCCATGGTTGGTTCAGCTGCAATGGGTGGCATTCTTCTTGCTTTAATAGAAGGAGCTGGTATCCTATTAACAAGATTTGCATCTTCACAATTTCCAAATGGTAAGTATTCCTCTTCTAGAATCTAGTTGCTACATTCTCAGCAGCCAAAATTTTGGTTTTGGAATAGTTCACTGACCTTTAGATACATTGTCACCGAAGTTGAGTTTATTTGTGCTGATGACATTGGGGGTAAGGTATTGATGCTTTGTTGTGGGAACCCTGAGGATTTTGGTAGTAGATGACAGTGCCATTTGAAGAACAGGGCATAGGTTTCATCTACTGTGTTTTAAAAAAACAAAAAGTTACTCTAGCCATATATTTTACAGTAAATCTGTTCCACAGTTAATTTACTTTTTTCTAAGCATTTGGGTTAAGTGGGAGAAAATTGGCTATTAATTATTCATTCTTTCTGGAGCATTTAGGAAGAAAAGTTTAGGAGCTAATTATCACTTTGAATCTAGTTTGGCCATTGTAACCATAGAAACTTCAAACAACTCTTACTCTAAATTTGGAACTGTTTTTCCCTGGGGCCACAGGGAAGGAGAATAGTATCAGTAGGGACTGATATTGGGGGATCACATTCTGTCTGAGACAGTAATAGCAAAACATTGACCTGGCTGTTCTTTAAGAAGACAAGGAGAGGAGTGAAACAAGTAGAAAACTGGTTCAAGCACTTGGACAAGAATCAGTCTAGAGTGTGGGGAATAGATCATCTCTCCCAATCTGATCTCATTTCCATGTGCACTGAGCAAGGATCCCATATCCTCCTGGCACAACTTTCACTGCTCATTAGATACCATTAGGATGGACTAGATGACCTCATAGGCTCTTTCTGTCTGGTCTGTATACTTTTAAAGTTAACCACTTTAAAGTTAACATCCAGTTGGGATAGCCACATTCTGCCACACTCTACTAGAATACTTTTTTATTTCAGTCAAAGACAGAATACAAAGATGAAAATACTCATAATAAACATCTTTACAGAAATTTCCCATACAGTTCCAAGTCTCTTAAAGAAATGTTAGTATTTTGGGTTATGCTTTACTTGCTTGAAGAGGTCAGTCGCCAAAGTGAACCCTTCATCTAGAAGCAACACAGAGTGTCAACATTTCTGGAAAATTATGTGTAAAGAAAATCTCTTAGAAAGTAAGACATGTATAAAATAAATACATAATTTCAAAGAAATTCTCATGAGGAAAAATTGATCCCAAGATCAGTTAAAAATGATTATTCTAGCAATGCAGGCAGACCATTATAATTCTCTGAATTGCATTAAATTCTGCTGCTGCCACAAATATAATGAGGTACTTTGTGGGGAAAAAACTCTACTACCTATAATTTGTTGTCATTTTAAAAAAACTCTGGGTTCTTATGTGACCCAGTGGTGACAAGTGGTGAGTGTTGGACTCAGGGTCAGGAAGGTCCAGGTTCAGATCTTGTGTCAGACACTAAGCAGTGTGCTCTGTAAATGCTGCCGATCACTAATGACCCTCACTTATCCATGTTAAAAAAAATGTTATTACTCCCACAACAGTCCTTCATTTCAGTTGAGAAAATATTTAGCCCTTACTGTGTGCATAGTACTGTGCCAAATAAAGTAGGAAATACAAAGTTTATATAAAACTCTTTCTCTGCCCTCACTAAGCTCTCTTTAGTTACCCTATTTCTCTCATACACATATACACACAATCACACACCCTTCTATGGAGAAATACTTAACATCGCAGGGCAGTGCAGAAGATTGCACAGTGTTGCTGCACTTGAAGTTATGACCATGGGCAAGTCACTTAACCTCTCTAAGTTTAGTTTTCTTATCTGTAAAATGAGATAACACTTGCATTACCTATAAAACAGAATTGCAAAGGAAGTGCTTTGTAGACCTTAGAGCTTTACATAAATGTCGGTGGTTATCGTTCCAGGCTCTGCAGACTTAGTGCCACTAGACTCCATCCTAGAATAGGCCATGAGCATCTTCCTGTTCAGAGTTTCCATCACCCACTTAGTTGGCTTTATAGGTCTGGTTCGCTGGCTTGTCTTAAAGCACAGCAAACCTGCATTTTATAAATGTTTTACAGAATGTGACATCTTATAAATGCTATTAAGTAACAGCAATAAAGTGTGACAGGCGATAAGAAGACCCCAGGCTGGGTGGCCGCAGCTTGGTATGACAGTTACTTAAAATTTTGACTCTGCTCTTTACTGAAATGAATCTACACAGCATTTCTGGCTCAGCGCTTGAGAGATCTTCACTCTTAAGCACAAGGAAAGCCAGGCTGTCATCTGTCTTACTGAGTTTGAAGTGCCTCCAGTACTGTTGTGCTAGTACAGGAATTAGGCAGCCCTAAAAATAAAACTAGACTGATGCCCTTAGTTTAATGTAATGTATTTTCCATTGGTTGGACTCAATGCAGACACTTAATTTTTTCAACCATGTTATTTGCTACTCTTAGTTGCAACTTCTTGATATTTAAGAGTGATATGATTTCTGTAAAACTTAAATTTATGTCAATTGCAGGACCCCAGTTTGTTGAAGATCCTTCCCAGTTGCCTCCAGCCCAGTTGCCACCCTCACCATTTGGAGACTACCGGCAGTATCAATAATGAGACTTGCCCTGAGGTTTCTTATTAGAATATGATTTTTAGTTCTAGAAAGATTCTGGAAGACCAAGTTACAGTTGGATTTGGACAAGAAGGGCTGAATACTCTGAAGAAACACTTAGCACTTTTTCTATTTAAAGGAACCTGGGACAGAAAGTCAAAGCTTAAATTTTATTTATTCATACTTGGATTGCATTTCTAATAAAATTAAATGTCTAGTATCATTAAAAATATTTTAAGTGCTTAGAAGAAGGAGGACCAAAGGGAGAGTATTGAAACTGATTTCCTTGTGGACTTCTCTGCCTGGTTCAGACAGCAATGCTCCCTAGGACTTGTTCTTGCTTTCAAGATCAGTAGTAGTGCTCCATTTTTCATCCTCAGATACTTCATCTTTTCAACAAAAATAGATTTAAATCTGCATGTATTGGAGTTAGAATCTTTTCTTACTTCTGAAATGGGTTGTGTATGAAAATGATGCCAACTCAACACAGGTTATTTTTAGTAAAAATACTTTAAGCATCAAAGGGATACAGTAAAGTGCTGGTTGTTCTCACAACATCATCGCCTTGCAGGGAAAGTGAAATATGTTGTGCCCTTTTGAGGCTGTCAACTACAAGACTTCTCTGAGGCTCCTTGGCCTTGGTTTCTGACCATTCAAAATCTCACCAAAAATGACTGGTATCCAAAATGCTTGGTCCCATAAAAAGAAGAGTTCAGAACTGGAATAACTTTCATTATTAGAAAAGTTTGTTGTTTATTTGTGGAACTGAAAATAAAACATGGAAATTTTTTGTGATGCTTTGTAGTCTTGAGGAACTGATTTCACACATCTGTAATATGGGGTCTTTTTTTAGGCCTAGAAGATAAGATAGGTGAGCAGAGTTCCTGGTAGATACTTCTTGACTAAATCATTGTGATCTGCCAGAAGGTATAACCAGTCACTTTTATTTTTTTTTTAAACAAGCATTTATTAATTCTCCTTCTTACTACACCATCCCCCATTGAACAATTTTTTTCTTAATTTATTTTCATTGTTCTACAATCACTACCATGTAACTTAGATTTTTTTTTTCCTCCCTCCCCCTCCTTCCTCCTTATTTCCCCCCCTCCCAGATGGCATGCAAGTTTATATAAGTTCTACACATACATTCCTATTAAATACTTTTCACCATAGTCATGTTGCATAGAATTAAAATGAATGGGAGAAATCATATAACAAACCAAAACATAACACAAAAGAAAATGATCTGCTACATTCTGCAATTGAATTCCATAGTTCTTTCTCATAGTTCTTTCTCTGGATGTGGAAGGCATCTTTCCTTAAATGACCATTGGGAATTTTTTTTTAAGTCCTTGCATTGCAATGAAGTTCCAAGTCTACCAGAAAAAATGTGCATACCTTTTAACCCAGCAGTACTGCTTCTAGGACTGTATTCCCAAGAGATCATAAAAATGGGAAAGGATCCCACATGTACAAAACATGTACACCACTCTTTGTGGTAGCCAAAAACTGGAAGTCAAAGGGATGCCCATCATTTGGGGAATGGCTGAATAAATTGTGGTATATGAATGTAATGGAACACTATTGTGCTATAAGAAATGATGAACCGGAAGACTTCAGAGAGGCCTGGAAGGACTTATATGACCTGATGCTGAGCGAAAGGAGCAGAACCAGGGGAACTTTGTACACAGCAACAACCACAGTGTGTGAGGATTTTTTCTGGTACGCTTAGAACTTCACTGCAATGCAAGGACTTAAAAAACTAGTCACTTTTATTTGCAGCATGGCCAATAGGAATTTTACAGAGTACTAAATACATACTGCCATTACAAGGAGCACAAAGATGACTTAGATAGTGCTTGTTTCCAAGGAGTCTAGTTTGGTGACTGTTCTTAGAACTGATTGAGTGTGAAATGGAAAACAAATTCATTGTAAGCATTGTTAGTGCATGTGCACCTAAACCCACCCCTAGTTAGGTATTCAATAAACTTTTAAAATGCAGTTTTTGTTTTAAAAAACAGCTCTTTAATTACTGGTTGCACAAGAAGGCAAGAGAACAAATTAAGGCTGAGGATTTTAAATTGCAGAGAAAATTCAATGTTGTATTATTGGAAGGTTAAGGAAGCTTGTCTAAGGTAAGGCAGCCTAAATTTCTACTCACAAATGGAGGGCCATGAGTTTGAATGGGAAGGGCTCTGTAATAAACCCTTAATCTTAAAGGAAGCCTAGGTGAGCAAAGAGACCATTTGTTTTCTTCCAGCTTTTAGATCACTGATGCGTTTTTGTTACATAACTAGTAAACTCTCAGATCTTAGCTCTCTCTAAGGATAACTTAATTTCATTGAGTTTTAATGTGGGTTTAACATTGAGAACAAGGGGGAATTTTATGCACCTTTTTTGTTGGTCTTTAATATTCTGCTTTGAGCAGATAGAAACCACTTAATAATCCTTATCCTCTGCCCAGCTTTAGAATTCCCCACTGTCTTCCTCTCCCTCCCCAGGTCAGGATGTGGTAGGGAAAATCTGGAGAGTCAGCAATTCAGTCCAGAGAGGAAGGAAGACAGGGCTACTCTGGGCACTTATCTTATAACCACAGCTCCAGGAGACCTTGACCAGTCAGAGGAAGGGGCTGCAGCACCATGTGTACTGCTACCTTGAGGCCTGGAGCAGAGTGAATTTACAGGGTGAAAAAGCTGCTATGATGTCATAGAGAACACCCTGCAGGTCAGGAATGGAGCCCAGCTTCTATCCTTTGCCCCTAGTTCCACTTTCTGTGGTAGGGGTTCATAACCATGGGTTCATGGACCCACAAGTGGTCTGTGGAGAGATTTTAGGGAGGCTGTTAATTTGAATGAGGAAAGAATCACATCTTTATTTCCATTAACTTCTAACAAGTTATTTCCTTCAATTTATGGATTTTTTAAAAAGCCATTTTTCTGAGGAGGTCCATAGATTTTGGTGGACTGATGAGGAAATGACAAAAGCCTGTTCTAGGGCCAAGCAGAACTAGTCTGGTCTCTCCCACGTGGCAATTATTCCAATACTTGAAGACATGTCAATTGCCCCCTGAGTCTCCTCTTTGCCAGGCTAAAACATCCCTAGTTCCTTTAGCTGATCATCATGACATGACTTGAAATATTTCACCCTCCTGACTATCCTTCTCTGGACACTTTCCAGCTAATCATTGTTCTTCCTAAAATGTGCCTAGGATTGGACTGTCACACACCATTATACTTCTCTTAATGCAGTCTAAAATCAGTCTAACTTATTTAACTGCCATATTATATAAATTAAAATGCCCAGCCTTTTATTTTCAAATGAACTATCCATCTGAGTCTGCCCTGTCTCGTACTTGTGAAGTTGGCCACAGTTTGCCATGCTTTCTTGAGTACTACTCACATCTAGGAAAGGGAAGTGAGTCCTCAGTGTTAAGAACTGGCTCGGATGCAGATCTCTACACGCCTGGGACTTGGTACTATAAAGGTGAAAGGGGCAATTAGGAAACTTCTAGCAGGAGGTATGGTAGAAATAGCATTGAGTTTGTGGGCCTCTGAGTCCTGGTGTGCCCATCACCTTGGCCAAGTCACAACCTCTCAATGCCTATTTCCTTATGTAAACTAATACCATTTGTACTATCTACTTTGTAGACAGGGTTTAAGAATCAGATGAAATGTGTGAAAGTGCTACATATATAAAAACAATTTTGTGTAAAGTTCCCTGAGCATCCTCCTTTGATGCCATACTCTTAGGATGTGGAAGTGACCTGACTCTGGAATCCCAGTGGAGTCCAAAGCTCTGGCAGGGTCCTGCCATGTTGGGAAGGTTCCAGATTGGGGTCCCAGCCACACTCTGCTCTACAAGGACCCGCCTACCTAAATAAGGAGAGGCTTACCACCACAAGGCTGGCCAGTAGGTGAATTTTTCAGTCTTGGCAACCAAAGAAATGAAAACACAAAACAGCGCTCCATCCTATGTGAATGTTTTCCACCTCCATAATAGATAAAAGGGCAGAAAAGAGTGGCAGTGCCCAGACCCTCTGCAAGTGGTAAGTGGTTGTTATTCAATGTGCAACATCTGGCCAGTGAGTACTGTCCTCATTAACAGTCTAAATAAAACCAGACAAAATAACTAAATAGAAGGTCACCTCACAGGCTCTCGGCTGGGTAAACAAACGGAAAGGTTCGTTTTTATCCCAGAAAGCACCAGAAATATTGAATGGGATAATTGCACTGTTAACCATGAACAAGTTCAGCAAACAAACTGCCATGAAGATAACTGCGGTTTATGCACCAATACCCATTGCAAAGTTTGATGAATTACTACGGTACATAAAGAACTTTGCTGATAAGACCCTCCAGACTAAGCATACTACCTTGATCCCCCGCGGCTTCAAAGCATACTCAGGTGCCTCTTCTAAGATGAGCTCTTGCCCCAGCCACCATTAATACTCTCTTCTCTTTCCATGACTTTGTGGATACTTAAGAGTTTACTTGTGTACATATTGCATATGAGGGAAGGTATTTTTGTCTTTGTAGCCCCAGTGCTTAAAATAGACCTTGAACATAGATAGTATCTAGGTGTTTAATAAATGTTTATTGAATTGAAAGTAGTCATGGGGAATATAGCAAAGAATATTAGGAAAATATGACTCAGGACCAAAATGAAGGAAGCCAAATAGCTGGTAAACTATTTGGAAGCCTCACATCTGTCTATTGTGAATACTTTGGGTTTTTTTTTTCAAAGAGCAGAAAAGGCCCTGAGTGGTATACAGTAGGAGCCATTGCTCTGCAGTCAGAGGTTGTGGGTTCAAATCTTGCTTCTGTCCCTTAGTGTCCACATGACTTCAGGTAAGTCACTTACTTTCTTGTGCCCCACCTTTTCTCATCTGCAAAATGGGCTTGGACTCACTGGTCTCTTAATCCCATGATAAAAAGGTCTTATCTTAACAGACAAAATTCCTGGTTGTCTACATGAGAGTCCAATTAGTTGTCTTTGTATAGCAAGCAAGATTAACTAGTTAAAACAAACATCAAACTCAAATTAGAAAAAAAAAATTTATAAAGGACTGAATAGCTGGCAAATGTTTCAACTAATATAAAAAATAGAAGTCTTTCCATCTAAACTCAGAATCTTTACCTTCCTTCAAGGCTCAACATATCACTTCCTCAGAACTCCTCCTTTGATCCCTCTGGTTGTTTGGACTTTCTCCTTCCTCAGTTTTTCTGTGTACGATGCTTACCTATCTACAGCCTGTATCCCCCAATCCCAGCCCCCTAAGAACAAGCTCTCTGAGGGCAAGGATTGTTTTCTTTCTGTAACCACAGTACCTTGGGTAAAGACAGAGTAAATGTTTGAATTGCATTGAATTCATCCTTCCAAACTTTTCTATTTTTTTAGGATAACACCATCCTCCCAGTCACACAGATTCATAATGCTATAATCATCTTTGATTCTTTGATTTATCCTTGATCCATTCCCTGTATCAAATTAGTTGCCAAATTCTGTTTATTTTATTTCTACAGCCCTTCACTTACATGGCTGACACCCTAATTTAGACCAACCTTACTTCTCATCTGGGATACTATGATTGGTCTTCCTGTTTCCACCCTCTTCACTCTCCAATCAATACTTCACTTAGTTGCCAAAATAATCTTTCCTATATTCCCTTGTAAAAGGTAAATTCATTGTGACTAGGGGTTGTTTCAGTCTTTGTACTTGTATCCCCATTACCTAGTAGGCACTTAACTTGTTGATGAGCGACTGATACAATTGATTCCTAAAGCAGAGAACCAAATGTATAGTAGAAGTAGAGGACCAAGTTTGATATCAAGAAATAATGGATTTAAGTCTTCCCCTGACACATCCTGGCTATGTGACTTTGGTCAAGTCACCTAACCACTCATTGACAAGCAGCACTCTTTAAGACTAAGCAGATGAGTCGAAGATTCATATCAGTGGAGGGACTTTAACACATGAGACATCTCTATACGATCAAATCAGAAGTCCTTTCCTCTCTTCATTCCCCAAAAACATTTCATTTCCTTTGTCATACGCCTCCTTTCACTAAGATAAAATGCAGACTTTGTAGTCCTCCACAACTTGGATCCAACCTTTATTTCCAACCTTATGTCTTATTACTTTCATTCACACTATGTTTTAAACCAATAGCTTCCCTCAAACTTAAATCTGTATATATTTGTGAAAATGGGCAGCACTTTTAGTGATTGACCCCAAGGCACTCTTCAACAAAAACTCATCTTTTTAATACCAATACTCTACACTGCTATTATGTGATTGATGATCATAGGATGCTGTTATCTTAGAAGGATCAAAATTGTAGCTGATGTAAAAGTCATTAGAACAGTATAATGTTTTGCCCAGTATCATAATTAATCCTCATAAGCCACGAAATTGTTTTTCTTTGGCTAATAAGTTCATTTCAAATAAATTATCTCAATTTTTAAAAAGACCTAGGTACATGAAGGCTGTAGGATATTACCAACAATGCATTCAATCAATTAGCACTCACATTCTGCCCTGGGGATACAAAGACAAAAGTGAAATAAATAGTCCTTGGCCTGAAGGAACTTGCATCCTAATAGGAGAATTAGAAAGTTCAGGTAAAGCAATTTCTTATCTATACAAAATGTGGTATTTTGGGGGAGACTGAGGTATGGTCAGAAATGCAGAAGGTGAACTAGAAGAAAGTTGTGTCATAAAAACCTAGAAAGGTAGGAGTATTGAGATAGCAGATATATCTGGCAAGAAAAGGAGCCATTTTGATTATTTGAAAAGGGTGAAGGTCTGATTGCTTGCTGTATTACCCATTAAATATATTTAAAAAAACAAACAAGAAGGCCTTTAGCATGTTGGGTGGTTCCTCTTTGGAGGCTATAATAAATAATAAGGAAAAGGAAGGGAATAGCTAGCACTTACATATAAGACAGCTCTTTCAGTGGATAGATTGATGGGCCTGGAGTCAGGAAGACCTGAGTTCAAATGTGACCACAGGCTTGTACTAGCTGTGTGACACTGAGCAAGTCACTTAACCTCTGTTTGTTTTAGTCCACTGGAGAAGGAAACGGCAAACCACTCCAGTGTCTTTACCAAGAAAAGCCTATGGACATTATAGTCTCCAGGGTCAGTCAGACCCAGCTGAACAACAAGCAGTTTTACAGTTTGCAAAGTACTTACATGGGCTATCTCATTTGGTCCATACCACAACAGTTAGAGGTTGACACTGTTATTCCCATTTTACAGATAAAGAAAGTGAAGCTGAGAGGTTAAGTGACATATCTAGTCACACAGCTAACAAATATCTCTGAGGTAGTATTCAAATTCAGGTCTTCTTGACTCCAAGTACAGTGTTCTATCCAATATGCTACCTAGCTGCCTATGAAAAGAGTAGATGAAAACCCACTAAAGTCCTGCTCTGATTCCTCCATGTTACACAAAGGAGACCTGGGGCTCTTGAAGGCTGTACCATGGGAGTCCAGCTCCAGCAGGCCGTCCCCAGGTTAGCCAGTGAGTGGTGAAACATTCCACTCTTCGCAGTTCTTGAAGACCATCTCCTACCCTATCCATGGACTGGAGTCTGTGCCAACACAGGGAGTACCCACATGAGTGGATCATCGGCCTTTGAAGTATTGGATTTGCAGACAAGAGTACCACAGAAAGAGGAGAGGATCTGCACTTTGACCTGGAGAGAAGGTAAGTATCAACAGGTCTTTAACAATACCAACAAAAGTCCTCTCTTTCATGCTTTGTGTTTGGTTAACCACGGAAGTTTGTTAGCTGGATTAAGTTCACAGCTGTGTGCCTTTTCAGTTTAACAAATCATGGAAGAAATTATTATTTAGAACTGATAATCAGAAAATTTTCTAAATAATGAGAGGCTGAAATGCTAACTAAGTGGTTTAAGGTTTAAACCAAACATGGTACATCTGGGCCAAAAGGAACAAAAAACAAAACTGAGTTCAACAAACTGTTTTGACTCTCAGACTGAATAAAAGGCAGAAATAAGCAGACAGTAAAGAAGCTGTTTATGGCTTGTGTCTTTGCCCAGGTGACTAAGTGTCTTAGTTTGAAAAGTGAGGCTCCATTAGAAAGAAGACCACCCACCTGCTTTGGCCATCCTTGTCTTCAGATCTGGCCCTTTGTGGGAAGATCTGAAGGGTTCAAATGTACCTGTAACTGGTGAGAGGGCTTCATTCTGAATATGCAAAACGCTTGCATATTTAGGAGAGTACAGTGAAGTCTGCTGAATATGGCTCTTATTCATCCTTTGCATTACAGCGCCTCCTGGTGGCATGATGCTTTCAGATAAAATTGACGGCTCCACTCAATAACTAACCATGATTCCAGATTATCACCAGAGTGCTGATGATAAAATATAGTACCCAGCTCCTCGACAAGGAGGTGGTGGAGTCAGGGTGCAGAATAAGACATACACTTCTTGGACATGTCCAAAGCAGGAATTTGTTTTGCCTGACTATTCATATATAACATGATTCCTCTGGCTTCACTGTCCAAAGACCAAGCCTGCTATATTTTACCCCCTAGGCTTCCCTAGTATCCTGAAGGGATTGGGGAGTCTCTCCTCTCTAACACGGGCTCAAACTCCCACTGGCTGTCCTCCCCTCATTTTTAGAGGCCCAGAGATTAGTAGCCCAGTTCCATTTGATGACTTAACACTAGGTTAGTTTTTACAAAGGGCTATTTACTAAAGATTAGTCACCCTAAGTTCTCCTTCTGCTAGGCTCATACCCCAGACCTAAGCTCCTCAGAGGTCAATGCTAGGGGTAGGTCAACATCTCGACTCTTGGATCTCCTTGACTCATCCTCAATCCCTGCACCCATAATGGAAAAGCAAAAACAGAAAAGCCAAAGACCAGGTTTGTTTCTCAGGATCATATACCTGAAAGTAGGAAGCCAGTGAAGGAAGGAGGTGGCCCTTGGGCCTTTCCTCCTTACTGCATGGTGCTACCTAATGTGAACAAAGGAGTTCTTCCCTCTCTGAAGCAAATACAAGGAGGGGAGAAATCTGAGTTGCTGAATCAGGCCATTTTTAAAACACCAACTTTTCTGACAACCTCAATACTCAATGCCATTGCACCTCCATTACCTATGAATGTACAATGTTGTCCGTGTGACCTTAGGTGGGTGGTACAGGCATATGACAAAACCCCATTTTCCATGTTTGTAACAAGAGTTTTTTTCTTTTTTTCCCCCAGTGCGGGCAGGGGAGATGGAAAGGAGAAAAAATAGACATTTGTCCATTTTTTAAAAGTTAATTTAAACAAAACAAAATAAAACATCATTCCACCCTGATTAACGTAGTGACCATTCACAGTTCCAAGGGACTTATGATGAAGCATACTACTTACCTCCCGACAGAGAGGTTATAGATTCAGGGTAGAGAATAAAACAAATACTTTTTGGACAGGTCCCATATAGGAATTTGTTTTGTTTGACTCTGAATATCTGTTATAAGGACTTTTTTTTTCTTTTCCAATGAAGCTGGAAAAGAAAAGAAGTATTATTAATTAATTCTTAAATCTGAATTATAATTAAATAAAACTGATGGTTCCAGTCAGTCACCATTGTTGCATTTCTTTTGTTTATTGATCAATCTTGATAAAAAAAAAAACAAAACAAAAGACAAACCCCAGAATCTATCTAAATTCTTTTGTTTTGGGGCACTGGAAAGAACTTGATCTCTTGAAGTCAAAATGACCTAGATTTTAATCTCAGTTCCATCACTCACTAAATAACCTGAAGTGAGTGTAAGATTCAATTTCCATTTGTGTAAAACGAAGATGCTGGTACTACCCACTTTGCAAGGTTGCTGTAAAAATTGAATGAATTCAATAAACCTTCAATTCAACAAATGCCATCAAATATGTTTGCTAGGTTGACTAATTTTGCCTTGTCTTTTTCTTTTTTTGAGATAATCAAGGTTAAGTGACTTGCCCAGGGTCACACAGCTAAGTGTCTGAGGTTGAATCTGAATTCAGGTCCTCCTGAGTCCAGGGTTCTTCTATCTTCTGCGACACCTAGCTGCCTCAGTCTCAGCGTGGGAGAATATTCCCAGCATACATGTTGCCAAATTTGTAACTGATAAGTGCTTGAATAGATTTTCTAATTACACTCCCTGTTGTGTAAAGATCTGCTTCGTTGTTGCTGCAGTTTCAGTGCTGGCACTCCTCCTGGGGGGAGGGGGAGGGGTTGCATCCCACTCCTGGACTAGCTACTGAACCCTAGTTCATTGAACTTAAACAATTCAGACCATGGGAAAGGCATAGGGAGCTGAAGAAGGGGCTGGGAAGGGCAAGTAAAATGATTGAGGGGTTGTGTGAAGTCAGTTTGCCCTCTGAGCATTCAGGGTCTTGTTGGAATCTTGGGAGGCCCCTAGCTAGTTCAGTGGGGGGTGGGGGTGGGGTGCTGAACCTGGAGCCAGGAAGACTAGAATTCAAATCCAGCCTCAGATGCTTCCTAGTTAGGTGACCTCTGCACGAATCACTTAACCTCCCCCTGCCTCAGTTTCCTTCTCTGTAAAATGGAGAGATAACAGCACCTACCTCCCAGGGTTGTCATAAGGATGAGATAATATTTGTAAAGCATTTTGTAAACCTTATAGTGCTATATAAACACTAGCTATTAATACCATTATTGTGGAAGAAGCTAAAGCTATTGGACCAATCAGTGTTCCTATCCCAGCTCTGCTAATTGTGCCCTGTGTGGCCTTGGGCAAATCACTCCGCTTCTGGAGGTCTTAGTTTCTTCTTTGTGAGATAAGAACTTGGCGGAGGAATGGGACTTCATGATGTCTCCTAACTCTGAGGTTGAGAATGTTCTCTGACAATGATTGGCTTTCTGCCTTGGCCAGAAAGGAAATGGTGAATGGAACAAACTATGGCACTGAGCCCGAGGGATTGCACTTTGGTTCTTCTCGTCCCATGAAATGTAAAAGCAAGAAAGTTTGTGGTAGGAAAAAACCATCTCTTCCCATAGTCTAGGATGGTACTCTGAGCTCAGATGTCCAGCCTATTTGTTCTTTGGCACAATCATGTCAACCAGATTGGAATTCAGAAAAGATTAGGTCTGGATATATAGATCTGAGAAGAAGTGTGAAGAGATAGCAGTAGAACATAGGGGAGCTGATAAAATCCAGAAAGAGACAGACAGAGGAGAGCCTGGGACAGAGTCCAGAGCTCAGGAATACACTCTCACATGTAAGAGGCTGGGACATGGATGCTGGTGACTCAGCAAAAGAGACTGAGAAAGAGCAGCTCCACAGGAGAGCCAGAAAAGGACAGCGTCATGAAACATCTAGGATAGGGGTTGTTAACCTGGGGTCCATGAACTCATTAAATGCTGTTTTATAACTGCATCATAATATAATTGGTTTTCCTAGGAATTCTACTTTATGCACTTGAAAACACTGAGGGGCCCAAAGGCTGCATGAGATAGCCAAAAGGGACCATGACAAAAGAGAACCCGTGGTCTAGAGCGGGAAGGGGATGCTGTTCTAAAAGGTTAAGGACTGAGAAGACACCACTGGTACCTTCGGATTGCTCCTGAGGTCTGGGGTAGGCTGCCCTCGGAGGAGTGAGAGGTGAGAAAGTCCAGGCAGTGACTGTAGACAGGTGTTTTAGGGCTTCGCCTCTGAGAGGAGAAATACCAGCAGTTTGGCCGCAAGGGAAGGCGCAGAAATGCTAGCTGACTGATGGAGAAGGCCCAGGTCGGCAGGTTTATAAGCTGAAAGGAGCCGGTGGATAAGGAGACTGACGGGGCGGTCCCGAGGCCGATCTGCCAAGGAACCAGGCGTCCAGGACGCGGGCAGAGGCGTTGGCGTCGCCAACAAGGGCCACCTCGCCCTTGGCATCTGGAGCAAAGGGTGGCAGGTGACTTTAAAGGATTTGTAGGACTGGAGAAAAGCGGCGCTTTTTTAGGGAAGTGTGCGGAAGTCCCAAGGAGGCTAGAGGAAAGGTGAGGTTTGGGACTGGAATCCAAAGTGCGATAGAGAGATGGGAAAAGATTCCAGGGCTTGGGAAGGACTAGGAGTCGAGGGGAAGGGGCGTGGCCTGACACCGGAATGAGAGGGAGGGCGTGGCCTCAGCGGTAGCCGCACCCGCGGGAGGCGTGGCCTGTGCTCCTCTGGGGACGTGGCTACAGCTGCTCCCGCGGGGGGCGTGGCCCGGCGACCCGCCAGTCACTCGAGGGCGTGGTCTGGACGGCAGCCCCGCCCCCGGCGTCCTCGCGGCAGGGGGGGGGGCGGCGGCTGAGGTGGGCAGTCGGTTGGAGGCAGCCGGTGGGGCGGTTGGGACGATGGCGTGCCCCGGGTCTGTGACGGGCTGCGCGGCGCGGCGGCCGCTGCACTCGGCCCGGGCCCCGGACGTGGCCTCGGCGTCCAACTTCCGCGCCTTCGAACTGCTGCACCTGCACCTTACGCTGCGGGTGGAGTTCGGGCCACCGGGCCCAGGCCCCGGCAGCCGCGGCCTCAGCGGCACGGCGGCGCTGGAGCTGCGCTGCCTGGGGCCCGAGGGCGCGTCCGAGCTGCACCTCGACTCGCACCCGTGCCTCGAGGTGACGGCGGCGGCGCTGCGGCGGGAGCGGCCCGGCTCCGGGGAGCCGCCCGAGGAGCCCGTGCCCTTCCACACGCGCCCCTTTGCCCACTACGGCCAGGCGCTGAGCGTGGCCTTCCCGCAGCCCTGCCGCCCCGGGGAGCGCTTCCAGCTGCTGCTCACGTACCGCGTGGGCGAGGGGCCCGGGGTGAGTGCGGCGGCGGCGGCTCGGCTTCCTCGCCCCCCTTCCCTCCCTTCCTTCCCTTGGCCGGCCGGCGACGCCCGGCGCCCTTGCTTCCTGCCTCCGGCCCTCGTGACCCCCGGGCGCGGCGGCCTCCCGGCTTAAGGAATTCTGGTTTGCCCCGCTTGCGGCTGGCTCTGGGTCGACCTGTTTCCTGTGGTTCCCCCACCCCGGTAGAGCGTTAGCGCCATGAAGACGCGCCGTCTTTTGCCTCTTGTATCCCCCGCACTTAGCAGGCGCCTAATAAATGCTCATCGGTTGATGGGCCGGCCCCTGCGCGCCGGTAGCCGGTAGCCGGTAGCCGAGCGGCCCCCCGGCGTGGAGCGCCCCAGGTAGTTAGGTCTGGGAGTTGGCCGAGCTCGGAAGCGGGGTGCCGGCCCAGCCCCAGGGAGCATGCCCTCCTCGGGGATATTGGGGAAGAGACCTTTGGAGCCTCCGCCTTACCTCCTGCTCGGGACCTTGGAGCCGGGCCAGAGGCCGGCGTCGGGCGAGCTTTCCAGCCGGCCTGTTTATCCGATTCGGGTTCCTCCCAGACCTTAGAACTGACTCCAAAGGCCAGGGCTAGAGCTACGGCACACATCCAGAAGTGACTTAGTACAAGGCCAGGAAAATGAGAATAAAGACCCCACGCGCTCAGGGTGGTCCTGAGCTCCCCCGCTCCAAGAGGCCCCCGAAATAAAAGCCATCGTCACTGACAAGCTAGAGTTTTCATTCATTGACTCCGGCCGTATGCTTGCAGAGAGAATTAAGCCGGCCCGGCATGGCCTCCCCTGGGCGGTGTTCCAAACCTTCCCGCCGCCGTCACCCCCAACCTGTCAAACACGAGGGAGCTGTCAGACTCATCCCTCCCCTCTTCCTGGTCAGACCACGCCGGGAATACGATCCATTCTTGGCCGGACAGTTCAGAAGTGACAGACCAGAAGCTCCAAGCACAGACTGCCTCGTTCGCGGGCTGTGCTGTGCTGGCCAGCCTTGTGTCCGCTGTTCTTGTGAACCCGCTTTTGGTTCAAAGCTTTCCGCAGTGGTCTCTGCCTCCTGACGTACCTGTTATATCTCTCTGTTCCACCTTTCTTGGCGTGGAGCTATTTCCCTCGCTAGAGATTTCTGAGATTCCAACCTGCATTTGTTACAGATAAAAATAGAGTACCTATTAGGTAGTTTCTTTTTGGTTGGTGTACATATGAAAGTCAGAGAGAGTGAAATAATAAACATTTAACCTAGTGCCTATTACAACAGAACACTTACAAAAGGCAAATGAATTTTAGGGATGGTGAGCATGTTAATTACTAGCTCACAAGTGAATAAGGATCCAAAAAATTCTCAACAGGGTAAAACAGTAGGGCAAAAGGAATGACTAAAATTCATGTGAAAAAGATCAGTATAAATTAATAGAGTGATGAGGCAATCAAAAAAGCCATTGATACCATATTAGACTAAGAAAGGAGTAGTTGAAAAGGGGAAGTGTTACCCCTGCTGGTACAGATATAGGCCCTGGTCAAACCAAATCTTTGTGCTTTGTTCAGTTTTGGGTGCTGTGTTTTAGGGAAGACATAGAGGACAGATGACTAAGGTAAGATGGGACTAGAGACTTAATTATACCATACAAGGACTGATGGAAGGACTAGAGATGATTGGCCTGGAGAACACAAGACTTTGTATTTGAAAGGCTGTCTTGGGGAAAAGAAATTGTTTGTCCAGCTTGGCTCTAGAAGGCAGAGTTTAGCTCTATGAAAGGGGAAAAACTTCATAATGCAAAGTGTATTATTCACTGTACAAAAGTGAAATTACGTTGTGTTGCACAGATGAGTTCTTCCTCAGTAGAGGTCTTTGAGTGAAGTTGCTGGCACTGCCACTTAGGGATGTTGTAGTAAGTTCAGATATGGGTAGGAGTCGTCTGAGATGCTTCCCAAAGATGTGATTCTGTAGCCTTTATTTCCAAATGTTTTGCCACCAGGCCAAATTCCAGGGCTTCTGAAAGCTACATATTAAAGCTAATTCCAGGGTTCCTGAAACAAAGCTTTTGCTTTGTTTGGGTTATGAGAAAGTCCCACCATTTATAGATTTCTGGGGACCTTCATAGTGAGAAAGAAAGGAAAGATAAGATTACGAACTAAGGAATAACATAAGAAACTAGGATGGAGATTTCTTGAAACACTCTGAAGGTGAAACAGCCTGTGAACTGGAGGTGATATCTTAATAGATCCCAAAGCAAAGTAGAACGTGAGAGGGAATTGGTTGTGTTCTCTCTCACATCACCATAATTTCCCGTGTGAATGAGTGTTTACTTTATGCTGCATATAGATTTTCCCATACTTCTTTAGTTATCACATTATCTATCCTATTAGTGGACTTCTTTTGGTATAAGCCTCTAGGTCAAAAGTTATGAATGGTTTAATCATTTTCTTTGCGCTTCTTGGCTGTCTTTTGTCTTTTTTTAATATCTCCAGTGCTTAGCACAGTACCTGGCACATGGTAGGTGCTTAGTAAATGTTTACTGATTGATAATTCTAAATTGCTTTCCAAATGATTGTACTAGTGTACCTATCTTCCCACAACTCCTCCAACACTATCACCATCTTTTGTCATCTTTGCCAATTTGCTCAGTGTGGGGTGAAGCCTAAAGATTGTTTTAATTTATATTTTTCTTATTATTAATGATTGGAAACAATCTTTAATATGGTTTTGAGGTGTTTATAGATCTTTTGAACTGTTTGTTCGTATCTTTTGACATGTATCTATTGAAGAATGGCTATTGTTCATACATATGTATATGTATGTATCTGTTAATTGTTTACATATCTTGGACAACAAACCTTTATTAGATCAATTTGATATGAAGACTTTTTTTCCCCATTCAGCCACTTCCCTTCTTATTCTAGGTGCAATAATTTTGTCTGCAGAAATGTTTCAGTTTCATACAATCAAAGTTATCTATTTTATCGTCTATAATTCTATTCTATAGTCGTGAGTGGTAGATAATCTGTTTCTTTTACTTTTTTATAGTATGATCTTTAATGTTAATAGCATATGTCCATTTAAAATGTATTGTAAAATATGAAGACCAACATTTTAGTTGGTCTAAGCTTCCTTTCTCCCAGGTTACTTTCCAGTTTCCCCAGCAGTTTTTATCAAATAGGAAGTTACTTCCTAAGTATCTTAGATTTTCTGGTTTATTGAACACTGAATTATTGAGTTCCATTGTTTCTGATTCTCCTTTTTCTAATCTGTTCCATTGATCTAGTTGGGAGGAATGTTCTTAATGTGATCAGACTGATTGGCATTGAGATCTTAACAATTTCCTGGAGTTCTCAATGCCAACTAATTTCTTTTCTCTAGTATTCTTCATACTTGGCCTTCTGGCTGGAAAGTGCCCCATTAGAGCCCAGGGAGGGGACAGCTCTCCTAAAATCTGTTTGTTTTCTCAGGTTTGCTGGCTGACTCCAGAGCAGACAGCAGGGAAGAAGAAGCCCTTTGTCTATACCCAGGGTCAGGCCG
The DNA here is from genome assembly GCF_028372415.1 of Notamacropus eugenii. Taxonomy (NCBI): domain Eukaryota; kingdom Metazoa; phylum Chordata; class Mammalia; order Diprotodontia; family Macropodidae; genus Notamacropus; species Notamacropus eugenii. Next base: position 438,411,630 of record NC_092873.1, on the reverse strand, counting down.
TCCTCAACCGAGCATTCTTTCCCTGCTTTGACACTCCTGCAGTGAAAAGCAAGTATTCTGCTCTTGTCGAGGTAAGAAACATCTGTTCTTGGGATTTGAATGATGTGATTTCAGACCAATGTCATCATAATTTAAACTGATCAGGTCTAATATTGAATTCTTAGTGCAACTTTCATCCAGTAGGGCTTCTTATTAAAATCTTTAGTTTTGCTCCCAAGTTGTGTGTATGTGTGTGTTTTTGTGTGTGTTTTAGAGGCATCTTTCTTTTTTTAATTTTTATTTATTTATTTATTTTTAGATTTTAATATTCATTTCCACAGAATTTTGAGTTCCAAATTTTCTCCCCATCTCTCCCCTCCCCCAACCCCAATTCTGATTACCCCTTCCCCCAATCTGCCCTTCCTTCCCTTAGCCCCATCTTCTCTCTTTTCTTGTAGGGCAAGATAGATTTCTATACCCCATTACTTATATTTCTTATTTCCCAGTTGCATGCAAAAACAATTCTCAACATTTGTTCCTAAATCTTTGAATTCCAACTTCTCTCCCTTCCTCCCTCCCCACACATCCCCACTGTGAAGGCAAGCAGTTCAATATAGGCTGTACATGTGTAGTTATGCAAAAGACTTCCATAATAGTCATGTTGTGAAAATCTGACTATATTTCCCTCCATCCTGTCCTGTCCCCCATTTATTCTCTTCTCTCTTTTGTCCTTGTCCCTCCCCAAAAGTGTAGAGGCATCACTCCAAATCTCAGAAACTTAGTCCCCACATCCTGCCTCATTCTGGGTTAAGTTTGAAACTCTGACCTCTCTTCAGCTAAAACCCAACCTTTATTTTCTTGCCAGGTGCCAGATGGCTTCACAGCAGTGATGAGTGCCACCACATGGGAAAAACGAGGCCCAAATAAGTTCTTTTTCCAAATGTGTCAGCCTATTCCCTCCTACCTGGTAGCTTTGGCTGTTGGAGATCTGGTTTCTGCTGAAGTTGGACCCAGGTAGGTGAATGAGACTGTGTGAGCAGGGTTGAACTGACACATAGAGGCAAATAAGTAAGTATGTGACCAGTAGACCCCATCAAGATAGTTCTTGGGAACAATTTGGGATCTTCCTTTCTCCAGGAGGCAAAGTTACTGGAACTGTGTTCTTCTAGTACTCCTAGCTCCATTAATATTTGAATTTGAAAGTATGCTGCCCATGCTATAAAGTGGGCAGGTGGGTGTCATAAGTCAGAAGTTTGGGGTAACAATTTAGCTCATTAAACCTTTGCCCGAAATTAGGCATAGACCCATACCTGACACCGTACACAAGAATAAAGTCCAAATGGGTACATGATTTAGGTATAAAGATTGATACCATGAACAAACTGGAGAAGCAAGGAATAGTGTATTTATCAGATCTATGGAGAAGGGAAGAATTCTTTACTAAAGGAGAGATAGAATGCATTATGAAATGCAAAATGGATAACTTTGAGTACATTAAACTGAGAAGTTTTTGCACAACCAAACCCAATGCAACCAAAATCCGGAGGGATGTAGTAAATTGGGAAAAAATTTTTACAGCTAAGCTCGGGGATAAAGGCCTCATTTCTAGAATATATAGAGAACTGACCCAAATGTATAATCATACAAGTCATTCCCCAATTGATAAATGGTCAAAGGATATGAACAGGCAATTTTCAGAGGAAGAAATTAAAGCTATCTATAATCATATGAAAAAATGCTCTAAATCACTATTGGTTAGAGAGATGCAAATCAAAACAACTCTGAGGTACCACATCACACCTATAAGATTGGCAAACATGACAGAACAAGAAAATGATAAATGCTGGAGAGGATGTGGGAGAGTTGGAACACTAATTCATTGTTGGTGGAGCTGTGAGCGCATCCAACCATTCTGGAGAGCAATTTGGAACTATGCCCAAAGGGCTACAAAAATGTGCATACCCTTTGACCCAGCAATATCGCTACTAGGACTATATCCCCAAGAGATCATAAAAATGGGAAAGGGTCCCACATGTACAAAAATATTTATAGCAGCACTCTATGTAGTTGCCAAAAACTGGAAGTCAAGGGGATGTCCATCAATTGGGGAATGGCTGAATAAATTATGGTATATGAATGTAATGGAGTACTATTGTGCTATAAGAAATGATGAACAAGAAGACTTCAGAGAGGCCTGGAAGGACTTATATGACCTGATGCTGAGTGAAAGGAGCAGAACCAGGAGAACTTTATGCACAGCAACAACCACAGTGTGTGAGAGTTTTTTCTGGTAGACTTAGATTTTTGTAATAACACAAGAACTTCTGAAAAAAAAAAAAAAAATCCCAATGGTGGACCTCAAGGCAAAATGCCTTTCACACTCAGAGAGAGAAATATGGAAGTCACTCACATAATGTAGCAGATCATGTTTGTGTATGTGTATCTGTTTGTGTATCATGTTCTGATTTGTTATACGGATTCTTTCATTTATCTTAGTCTGACTACATAGCATGACTATAGTGAAAATATACTCAATAGGAAAGTATATGTAGAATCTATACAGAATTGTATGCAGTCGTGGGGAGGGAGGGAGGTAGTGGGGGGTGGGTGGGGAGGGATAAAATCGCAATTGTATGGCAGTGATTGTTAAACATTAAAAAAATAAAAAAATTAAAAAAAAAAAGAGAACATAAAAAAAAAAAAAAAAAAAAAAAAAAACCTTTGCCCTCTGAATCTCCCTCTCTCCCAATATAACCATATCTATCTCAAAGTTTTCCTAACCCTATCCTATTTTCAATTGTTCTTTTGTGCTCTTGCTTGTTACTTCCAGTGGGTGAGGCAGACATTTTCAAGATTGAGCTACTTTGATTCTGAGTAGTTTATTAGGAGATGACTGCAATAGCATCCCTTCATTTTGCTTTTTGGAGACAGATAGAGAGAGTAAGCCTTTCTTTCTACTTCCTGCAAAGAAAAAACATTATACAGTATACCAAACGTTTCTCTATATGATTGGTTAGATTTGGTAGAATAAAATTTGTAAAGTTTCTGTGAGAATAAGTAAGGCAAGAGTCCAGATTTTACTGGTGACATTTTTTTCCCATCTCCCCTCTGACTGGAAAGGAGCAAAAGTTGGCTGATAGAACAGTGACCATCTTTTCCTAGTTGTGATTCTTTGCTTATCTGCAGGCTTAGCTTTTAGCTCCTGGTAGCATTTTCTTGGATGGGCTTGGCATTATCAACCTCAAACTTCAATCTGATAAGGTGTTGCATAAATCTCAGTTCCTAGGGTGTAATGTGGAATGATAAATAGGGACTTCATTATAGTCAGCTCCTAATAGACCAGTTTAGCATTAGAGTAGTTCAATCTAGAAAAATAGTCTGCCCCACCCATTGGAAGGTCCATCTTCGCAATAGTCAGGAAACCAGATAATTAAAAGAATGAGGAGGTGTGTGTCATTTCAGAGAATTTACACTTAGGTTATTTGGAAGGAGCTATTGATGGGAAATCACTGCCCCCTCTCCCTCCTCCACCTTTCATTAGAGCAACCTCTGATTCATTACTTACTTGCTTATGATGACTTTTATGTGTGTAACAGATGATAACACTAGTCAATCATTATAGAATCCAGTTTAATTAGTGGTGATAGCTCAGCCTTTCCTGTGTAGGTGTGGGGAATTCTCTTTTTACTGGGCTAGGTAATTTGTCTTCATAGCCAAAGATTCTAAGGATAATTCACATGGTACTTTCCGCTAGGGTTTTTCTGTTTGGATATGCCTCTTACCCAAGGAGAGAAACCTCTGACAAAGTAGAACATCACGATAAATCAATAATGATTAGATACCCAATTTGGCTAAGTTATCTCAACTTTTTGAAGTCTTATATTGATAGACAAATGTCCTAAGAGCACTTCATTTCAAGAAACATGAAGTGTGCACGTTATGAGAGTTTGGGGGTTTTTCCTTTTTTCCGAATGGGGGTTAATGAGGACCAAGAGGAGGGATAGCCAGAAAAGAGAGGATCATTGAGGTGTTTTTTTAGTGCACAGAAGAGAACAGAAGGCTAAAAGAAATCAACAAACAAGGTAGCTTTGGATTTATTGTATACTTTGTATACTTTAAACTTTATTATATACTTTAAAAAAGAAAAGCAGACTTCTTGTAACAATGATTTGCAATTTCATCTACAGTTCTGTTTTTCCATTTAGGGAGTGGTGTTTGCACAGATGTTCATTTTAGTTGATATTTGTTAAGACCAGAATTTTTTTTAAAAACTACATGTTTTTGACTGATGTGAAAATGTGTTTAATAGGAATGTATATGTATAAGATTCTTTGGGAGGGAGGGGGAGAAAATTTAAAACGTATGAAAGTGAATGTTGAAAACTGAAAACAAATTAATAAATTTGGGGAAAATTAAAGTTAAAAAATATTAAAAATTTTAAAATAAATTTTTAAAAATTATGTTTTAAAAAATTAGTTCGACAAATATTTATTAACTTGAAGATTTCACAGAAGGAAGATGGTAGATATGAATAGGCTACAACTTTCTAAAACCACTAAGGAATCTCAAAGAAAAGGAATAAAGGATGTTATTAAGAAATTTTATGATAGGAAGAGAAGATGATTTGGTCATATGACAAGAAAAAAGGATTAAAGGTGGGCAAGGTAAACAACGTGCTCACTACATCCCTGAAACGTCAAGAGAGAGGGAGGAAGGCCCCCCAACATGTTGGGTGACCTCCCTGTGTTGAACGTATAGCAAGACATGGACAGACTTGGATAAGGTTCCCTGCAGTCATGGATAAAAAGATAATCTGCATGATTAGAACAGATTCAGATGCTGAGTGAGGTGAGCACAATCATGACAACATTGTACACGGTAACAGCAACATTGTGTGATGATCAGCTACGATTGACTTAGCCCTTCTCAGCAGGACAGTGATCCAAGGCATTTTCAAAAGGCTCATGATGGAAAATGCCATCCGCATCCAGAGAAAGAACTAGAGTCTGAGTGCAGATTGAAGGACACTGTTTTCATTCAAAATCTTATAAAAAAGTGAATCTTGAAAACTTTTTTAAAAAGGAAAGGCATTCAGAAATTGAAATCCAATATCAGTTTGGGTGTGCCATAGTCCTGTGCTAGGAATTAAGACCATAGCACCAAGCTGAGTTAGACCAGGGTTAGGATCTGAGGTGCAATAAGGGACACTTTGGCAGGATAGTAAACAATAAATGCTCAGTTTTAATGTTAGAAAACTCTGCTCTTTTTTTTTTTTAAAGTGGTACTTATTTGTGATGAATCCAAGCACATGTTTCATTAAAGTCTCAAAGCCCTAGGAGCAGGAACATAGGACAGGCAGCACAATTTTAAACCTTTCTTTTGTTTAGGCAGCACCTTGTTCAGGTTTTGCTCCAGGTCCTTTTGAGACCCTCAAGTTGCTGAAGAGAAACTGAAGTGTTATAGGATTGCTTTGTAGAACATGTGCAAACTAAGCTGGTAATTTGGTAGTCCACAGAATAAATTCTACTGGTTAATTGTTGGTCTACAACTCAAAACCCAGAACTTATTTCCTAAAGCGTTGACTTGTCTTGGGGAAAAGGTACCCTGGAGCCCCAAAAATCCTGAAGCCAGGAATTGTCAGGGCAACATTTGAAAATAGCATTTGGAGAAAAACACATGAGATAGTTGCTATTGTTCTTCCCTCACTGTATCCGTTTCCTGGTTTTCCTTCTATCCTTACCCCTCCCTGTCTTCCACCCTTCCTCAGTCCAGAATTGCCACCTTGGTGGAATGGTTACCATATGCATTAAACACTGTTCCTATCCCTGGGAGAAAGTCTTGCAATGCTCTTCTGAATTGGGTCCTGTGGGTTCAGGACCTCATTGCACTTCTGAGGCTATTTTGTGCCTGGGGGGCTTTCTCGGGTGCCTGCGTTGTGCTCTGCTGGCTTCCCTGCCCCCCAACCACTGCTAATGTCTCTGTCCTGTGCTGGTAGCCCCTTTCTCCTTTTACTAGCACTGACAAGGCTGTCTAGCTCAGTTGTCCACACATGAATTGCAGCCCTGATTCTGCAGGGGCCTTCAAATGAGGCTGCCTTGACAGCTGGCTTGTCTGCTCTTCTCTCATCAGGAGCCGTGTGTGGGCTGAGCCCTGCTTGATCAAAGCTGCCAGCGAAGAATACAATGGTGTGATAGAAGAATTTCTGGCAACAGGAGAAAAACTTTTTGGACCCTATGTTTGGGGAAGGTGCAGTGTCACATTGGCTCTAACATCTTTGTTTCAAGCTGAGTGTCTCCTTACCCATACTCGTAATGAACGTTCTTACTGCTTCTTTTCACTCTCTCCTTTCATGCCTTGATTCCTGATCTTGACTTGTCTTCCCTTCCTGTCAGAAGAAGACACCACTGTTAATCCAAACTCCATTTTTTTCCTTTGATAGCTTCAGAATTCAACCCCAGTTAATTAGAGGGTTCATTGATTTGACCTTAAAAACCCCAAATCTGTCTGGAAGAGAAGTGCTATTGTTTCCTAACTTATCTACATCCCGCCTTTGAAATTGGAAGGGAGCTGAACGGCCAGCAAAGGAAAAGGCCAGGACTTTTCTAAGGAAAGGTTCAAGGACTTCACATCCAAACTTTCTAGCCTCAAATCTAGCTCTTTGTCCATTTGCTCACACTCTCCCTATCAGGGGCTAGGTCACGTAGTGTTTTGAAGCATTTAACTAACTTTGCTCAGCAAAATGAAACTCAGCTTGTCCTTGGGGAAACAAGACCTCTTTGTAACCTATCTTTCCTTTTTACAGATATGACTTGCTCTTCATGCCACCATCTTTTCCCTTCGGGGGCATGGAGAACCCCTGCCTGACTTTTGTTACTCCGTGTCTGTTGGCTGGGGACCGTTCCCTGGCAGATGTTATCATCCATGAGATCTCTCACAGCTGGTTTGGAAATCTGGTCACCAACGCCAACTGGGGCGAGTTCTGGCTGAATGAGGGTTTCACTATGTATGCCCAAAGGAGAATCTCTACTATCCTTTTTGGTGAGCCAACCTCCTAGTGCCGTGTTCCTTCAGCCTTTGGGGCCAACAAAAGCAAGGGTGATGTCTATAAAATTCTACTCACAGACTCTTACTAAATGTCTACTGTGTGTAAGACATTGTGCTGGAGAACTACAAAGAGAAAATAAGGCAGGCCTTCCCCTGAAGTTTGTAATCTGTTTGGGGGCAAAGGATGTCACATATACACAACTAGATAGAATACAAGATAGAAAGTGATAGAGACATGATGAGAGAGTTCTAGACAAATTGCTCCAAGAAAATTTGAGGGAGAAATCTCAGTAACCTGGGGAATTCAGGAAGGCTTCCTGGAAAAGGAAGCGTCAGACCTGGGCCAGAGAGGAATTTTCCCTGTTCAGTAACAGTCTCCTCCCTAGGACCTCATAGTAGTTTATTTTGTATAGTTCTAACTCAAAATCATCTCATATTGTGTTGTCATCCCCCTCCTGGGCTATAAGCTCTTTGGGAGTAAGAGCCTGTGTCTTAGCTAAGCCCCTGACTATTAGTAAGTGTATGTCAGGCACTGTGCTGGGATACAAAATGAGCAGAGCTAGGACCAAGGGCCACCGTGACAGATAGCTGCCTAATTCATCATGAGGGATACTTTATAATGTGACTTCCAGAAATGTGTGTCCATCAAGTGTACACTAGTGCTTTTTGTGTACCAGATACTGGGCTGGAAGTACCAAAAATGAAACAATCCCTACTCACAAGGAGTGTACACTCTAATGGAGAAGACAACAGGGATCTGTGAAAACAGTGTAAATATACTCAAAAAAATACTCAACACACGTTTATTTTGTATTCTTTACATCAGTTCAGTTAGCATAGGATCATTGGTATTTTAGAAGTCTAGTTATGTGTGTTACAGGTTAACTGAAGGCTCAAAGCGGTAAACGGTAAGACAGTTTCCAAACATTGTTTATCAGTCACCCAATCAGTATTTACAATGTGCTACACTGTGCAGAATGTTGGGGACACAAATAAAAATCAAGAAACACTCCCAGTTGTCAAGGAGCTTATAGTCTAATGAGAGAGACTGTAGGTATACATAAGAGATTACAGAGGAAGTGGGAGGTCCCTTTAGAGGTGAAGGCACTGGCAGTTTGGCTAGGGGGCTCAGAAAGGCCTGCAGAAGGCACCTTCTGAGCGATCTTGAAGTAGTCAGGGATTCTGCAAAGCAGAGTGGATGAAGTGGAACATTGGGAATACAGAGGACAGCCACCAAAAACTGAGTTCCCCGGGTGGAATGGCAAGCAGGCCAATATAGCTGCACTGTAGAATGATGCAATGGATAAGAAGGCCAAGAACACAGGGAAGGGCTGGGTTGTGCAGGCTCTTGAATGCCCAAAAGAGGAATTTGTGTTTGATCCTGAAAGTAAGAGGGAGCCACAGAAGTTTACTGAGCTGAGGGGAAGGGGGCATGAGGGTCACAGGTTCAGATCTGCACTGACAGCTCTGTGCAAAGGATGGATTAGAATTAGTAGAGACCTGAGACAGGATGACCAGTTAGCAGGCTATTCCTCTTAATAGTGCAGTGATGAGGATCTGAAGTAGAATCATGGGTATGTGAAGAGAGAAAATGAGAGATAAAGTTCCAGCAAAGGGTACTGAGAAGTGGTCAGAGAAGTAGTAGGACAAAAGAGAGAGCAAGCAGTGTCAGGAATACCGGCAAGGGGGGAGAGTGTGGTCAACAATGTTACAAGCTGCAGAATGGTCAAGGAACATAAGGGGACAGAAGAGACCATTAGATTTGGGAATTAAGAAAACATTGGTAACTTTTTAAGGGAGAGGGAAGACATGGACATGTTTGTAGACAGCAAGGAAGGAACTAGTGGATAGGGCAGGGGTGGGGAACCTGTGGCCCTCTAGGTCCTCAAGTGTGGCCCTTTGACTGCATCCAAACTTCACAGAAGAAATCCCCTTAATTAAAGGATTTGTTCGATAAATTTGAACTCAATCAGAAGGTCTGCACTTGAGAACCTAGAGGGCCACATGTGGCCTTGAGGCCACAGATCCCCCTCGCCTGGGATAGGGGAACACTGAAGCTTAGAAAAAAGGTGGGGTGCATAGTGAGGGCAGTATATTGGAGAAGTGCCAGGCCTAGAGGCCTGTGTGGGCTACCCGAGTCTTTCTTACCTCACCTCCCGAGGTCTTCAGCTGGCCAAAACCGGATGCACATATGAGAGAAAGGACGTTCCAGAGTCGAACAAGGGTTGAGCTTTATTTCAGGGTCTAGTTACAAGTGCAGGGGGGTCTTCCTTAGGAGGAAGAGGGGGAGATTTCCTAAGGAGGCTAAGCTTAAGGGATTGGAAGTAGAAGTACAAGCGGGGAGAGAGGGGGAGGGGAGAGAGGAAAGAAGAGGAGCGGAGCCTACTGTCCTCTTGGCTCCACACGTGCTAAGAGCTTTCAGGCTTCCTCAATCCTACTTAACCTTCAGCCGCACAGTTTGCATCTCAATACCGTGCTGTTAGGTAACTAGGTGTGCTCCAATCCGGGACGACCTTGAGGGCAGGGAGACTCCACCCATCACGTATCTCCCGGGGAGAGGCGGAAATACCCGAGCTAGCCGGTTCACCTCGATCCCCTGCCGTTTCCTGGGGGGGTCTCGTGAGAGCTCTAAGATTTAGAAGCTCCCACCTTTACCCGCCCGAGACTGTCCACACGGAATTGAGCTTCCAATCCCAACAGAGAAGCTTGGAGGGGCTCATACCAAGGTGCGTGTAGCATGGTTGGCCTTGGCAAAGAGAAGGGCCACTTGATCATCAGGTGAAGGTTGGGAGAGTGGGGAGGAGATGATGCCAGAGCAATCAGAGATGATGGAATTCTTGGCAGATGGCCTCAGTGATTTAGGTAAAGTATGGGGTGAGATTCTCTAGGATGAGGAAAGGGATTGTTGTGGGAGGCTTGAGGAGAGATGGGAAAGTTAGAAATGGCTACTGTTGTGAGTGAGATAGAGATTACTTTGTTGTTGTGAGGTTAAATAACGTAAATTTGCCCTGGACTTCCTCTAGCTCCCTTATCAGCATAAGAGGAGGTGGGGAGGTGAATGATGGGAGAAATCAGGGTTGGGATTTGGCAATGTATAATTAGAGATAGAGCAAAGGGTCAAAGGGTTTGACACTAGGATTGTGCAGAATTAACACCTTTACTCCCATTCTGCCTGGGCAATATTTAATCTAGACTCAGTCAAACTCTTATAGCTGGAGGACAATTGATGCACTCTTGAGTTGCTTTCTGAATTGGATCTTGACTGGGTTGGTGACATAGTATTTCTAAAGAAATTTGTAATGATTTGACCCTTGAACCCCAGAACTCTTATCAAAGAATCTCAGAATTGGAAGGGTCCTTAGTGATCATTGAGTTCAACTGAGTCATGTAAAGGAATCACTTCTACAATATAACTGATGAGTGGTCAGCAGCTTGACCATTAAACTCATTAGGAATAAAAGCATCCTTCTTCCTCCAGAAACTGCAATCACATGCTTGCATTTTTCAGGGGAGCATTTGTGGTTTAAGTGAACCAGTGACCCCCTGTTCCTTGGAATCCTTAGGCCATGTAACCCAGCTAATTTGTGTAGAGCCAGCTAATTTCATGACTGGGTCATAAGAAGAGCATTTTCAAAACCTGAAGGAAGAACCACAGATCCTTAGGGAGAAATTTTAGTGGTAGCCAAAAATGGACAGGTGAGAATTCCTTCAGCTTCTACCTAGGAATATATAGAAAAGTATCCCTTTAAAAAGGATACTTTGTCAAGAGAAAAGTTTGAGGGTGGAGTCATATGTGACATAACCTCGAGTTCCTTTGAAGCCTGAAGTGGTGCTTGAGGCCTGCTAGCTGAGGGAGGCCAAAGGAGCTTGACAGCTGACAGCTCACTATGAGAGGACCACAGAACCTCATCTGGTACAGAGAGGTGATTCTCTCTGTAGCCCAACATATCAGCAGTTTTATTTTTTTCTCCAGGCCCTGCTTACACCTGCTTAGAAGCTGCCACGGGGAGGGCTCTTCTTCGACAGCACATGGACATCACTGGAGAGGACCACCCTCTGAACAAGCTCCGAGTGAAGATTGAGCCAGGTCAGAGAGAAGGCACCTCTGTGTAATACCTTAGGAACCTTGGCCTTTGTAATGGGCTTCTTTGGAGGGCTGGGGGGAAGCCTTCTAAAACTGAGCAGTTGCAGTCAGATGAATGGATGAAAGTGAAAGCATTCATTAAGCATTTAGTATATGCTAAACATTCTACAAAGTGCTTGTATCAGCAAGGATCCGAATACACTGGAGGGCCTGCTGCATAGGTACTTGGAACTGCTTTTCTAAAAGGAAAGCAACTTTTCAGGGATCAGTAATCACTTCATTCAAGCACATATATATCATTCACTTAGTTCAGGGGAAAAAGTCAGCACTTTGAACTTCAGAGAAAATACAAACAAATTACAAACAGACCAACAGACTGGGCTTCCAACTGTCTGACCACAGATAATACATGCATTGTTACCAGAGAGAAGCACTAACATCTGGGTTTTCAAAGCTTGAGGGGGGCTCTTCAGCAGCTTCCCAGAGTGTCATCTGGCACTCAAACCTTCCAAAAAATCACTTCAGTGTATTTATTCAGAGCTGGAGGGCAGGACCCTCTAACCCAGTGCCTCAGTAGAAATTAACAAAAGGTATTGAGGCCTATTAATGGGTGGGGAAGATCTTTAACTCTTTCCCACACCCACCATTAAACCTTACTATGCTGTGGATAGAAAACTAAGAGGAAAGGAAGTCTTGCCCTCTAGGACCTTTGTTTTCATGGGGGATCACCAAGGGGATAGCCGGAGAGGAGGCTGTGCTCTGAGAAATTACTAGACAAATGTGAGCCAGCCACAGGGGAGTTGATTGTTCCAGGAACGATAGCAGAGTTGAGGGACTTGGTTTCAGAGGTCTAGGGAGTTGAAAGGGGAGTGAGTCACAACCAGAACGGGACAGACGGTACTTGGTTCTGCCTTGTTCTGAAAGATCAGCTGGAAGGACACATTCTGCAAACTTGGTATGATATTGCTTAAAATTAGGAAGTGAGTCCTACTTTCAGTATCAATCAAAACCTTTTTTGCTATGGTTGGAATCCATATTTTTTTTGGTCATGTCTGTGGAGTTGGATGAAATCTCATCAAGGCCTAGAATGGTTGGGTGGATAGGGGGTTTGACCAGAGTCCCAGAGAGGTTTTGTGTCCTTTGCCACTTTCCAAGTGTTAATAAAACTCTTTTTCTCATCACTAGCAAATAATTTTATAGGGTATGAGGAAATCTGCCAGTTACTGTGGAATCCGTGTTCTTTGTCCTGTTCTTAGGGTCACGTATGGTTACTGGGCCTTTAAGAATTCTTTTGAAGCTGGAGTCCTGAAAGTTTTTCTATGACATTAGGCCCCTTCTCAGAATAATATACAGAATATTATTAAAAAGTTACCTTAAAATTAGAAGAATGGGGGGTTTTTTTGGTTTTTTTAAGGTTCATGAACACTGGGCTCCGAACCCTTCTCTAATGAATTAGAATGGGCTGAAGTGGATAGTCTGGGGGAATCTCTTGTTCATTCTCTGTAGGGGAAACTATATTTTAATCTGCCTGGTTTGGGGCATAGAGCATAAGGTTGAGGGGCTATAGTTATGAATCATTAAAGCCTTGGGTACTCTCTCTCCTGCCAGGTGTTGATCCTGATGATACCTACAATGAAACCCCATATGAGAAAGGGTTCTGCTTTGTCTCTTACCTGGCCCACCTGGTGGGAGACCAGGACAAGTTTGACAACTTCCTGAAGGTATAGTTAACCCCTAATGGAGAATAGAAAAAGAGCAGCATGTGGATAGGGCAGCTTGAATAAAAGAGGAGCCAGAGATGTGAAAGAGGATGGGGTGGGTACATATGTGCTAGACACTCTCTTGTGGGGTCCAGTGATCCTCACTAACTAGACACTGCCCTTGTTTACAGGCCTATGTCAGTGAATTTAAATTCCAAAGCATCTTGGCTGATGATTTTTTGGAATTCTACTTGGAATATTTTCCTGAACTGAAGAAGAAGAGAGTGGATTCTATACCAGGTAAGGTCCTGGTCCATAAACCCCTGGGAGGGAACCAGAACAGGGAAAGAGAATTAAGGACTGTTTTAATTTGAGAAAACCAGGAAAAAGTACATGAGTAAAAGTTACCTAGTAAGTGACACTTCTGAGAATAAAACCCCGAGGCTTTACTTGGGCCCTAATGGCCTCCCTTGATTCCATTTTGGGCTGCAGCCCACGGTGTGTTCCCATTTCTTTGCTCTTGGTCTCTCACTCTCTATTCCTTTACAGTATCTGGGCACGTGTGAACTGATGCTCATGCCAAGGTTCAAGTAACTGTGTCCCTGACAGTAGTTCTGAGCCTTGAAGTAGAAAGGAAATGGACTCACAAAATTCACTCTGAGCAAAAGGACATCCCAGTGTCTATGACTCACCTGGAAATTGTCTCCTTAAGAGGAGAGAATGGAGGCTGTGCCATTATGCTTGAGATTCTTGGTTCTTAAAAATGTGTCCCCATCCTCACCGTTCTCAGTGCAGTGGGACTTTAGTGAGCTGGGATTGTGCAGTGGAAAAGCAATCACTGTCCTTCCTCTCACCACTTTGGTCAGTTCCCATGGCCACTAGTCAGGTGTGAGGCCCCACATTTCAGGATGCTGAGACTGTAGAGGAGCCAGGGGCCAGGGACACTTAGTTGCTGGGAAATGGTAGCAAATGCTTCTCCAAAGCAAAGTCCTCTGGCTGCAGAGGGTATCATAAGGTCTGATCTAAGACTACGTGAAAGAGTAGAGGAGTGCTGGGTAATTGGCATGTAATCTGCGCTCTTTAGGGGGAGTTGATGAAGCCAGAGTTTAGGACAGACAAAAGCTTGAGGCCAGCGTTGGGGGAGTGGGGATGGGGAAAAGAGGGAGTGGCTAGGGAAAACTTGCTCTAGGCACAGCTGGAGATTTGGAAGTTTGAAGGAAATGATTGGGACCATTGCCAATACCTCCTTTTACCTCTACCTTACAGGCTTTGAATTTGATAGATGGTTGAACACACCAGGATGGCCCCCTTACCTACCTGACCTCTCCCCTGGTGACTTACTTATGAAGCCTGCTGAGGAGCTGGCCCAGCTTTGGGCTGCTGAGAAGCTAGACCTAGGAGCTATTGCTGCTGTGGATATCTCTACCTGGAAGACTTACCAGCTGGTGTACTTCCTGGATAAGATCCTACAGAAATCCCCTCTGCCTCCTGGTAAGCCCTAGAAGAACGGGTTGTTTAGTCACCACAGGGCTTCCATAGTTCAGAATTCTGTGCTTGCTAAAGTGGAGACAACCGGAGGAAGGAGAGATGATCAGTTTATGACACTTAGCAAACAGACACAAGTACTTGCAAAAAACCGAAACTGTAAGACATTAACATTATACGGATAAATGCTAATGTTAAGTGCAAGTGATATAAAGCAAGTTGTATAGAAGTGGGTTTTGATTTTTGTTTTTTTGAAGTCGAGTGATATAAAATATGAGGTCGCATGAGTAACTTTTGCAAAGACTTTGAATTTGACACATGGAGAGAGTAGCAAGTTGAGGAACAAAGTTAACTTAGTTGTAGTGGAGAACTTGAATAACTTGGTTGGAGTTCAGATTTAGAAGAATTTAGTGGAGGGACCCCTATAAAGGTCAGGCTAGAATATTTGGATGTGACCCTGCTGTCAGTAGAAGGTCTTTACCAAAGGCGTTCTAGCCATCTGAAATTTTGAGCAGATCTGACAGATCCTGAGCTTTAAGGCTCCAATAGTACAAGAAGACCTGTGCTTCTAATGATTTAGAGATTAGAGACTAAGTACGTGTTTCATGTACAGAGGATTTTGTGAGTGTGCTTCATTCACCATTATCTTGGAAAGAGGCTAGAGCGTTGGTACAAATGAGTTCAGTCTGGCTTGGGGATCAGAATGCCCATCATTTACCATCCTAGATACCCAAACAGGTCCTTTCTTCTTCCAACCCCTTCCTATATTTTCTTACCCTTATCAACTTCAGCTCTACCTCTCCACAGTCAGCATCCTCCTCTACCATCCTGTTTGATTGTGCCCCATGGAGTCCCCTGGTGTTAACAAACTCCCCTTCATCCTAGAATTCTTCCCAATTTCTATATCATCATCCCTCCTTAGCTACTCTCAGTATGGTCTTTCTCACATGCCTAACACATTGGTCCAGAAATGGGAATAATTCCAGGCTATTCTTTTGCTACCATTGTTGAAAAACTCCATGACTTGAAGTTCATTCCATCTCTATCATCTGGCTTAGGTCTTTATAGTCCTAGGTCAGTCTCCTTCCTTTCTCAAAGAGTTCAGTATGTGACTCTCAGTGTTGTTCCCAACCCTTGCCTTCATACTAGAAACTCAGTATATATGTTAGCATTCCTTTGAATCTTCTAATCTCCCAGTATGTCAGCTTCCTTAACTCCCATGCCCCATATTTTCAGTTCGATCCACAGGGATGGGCACATCTTAATTCTTCCTATCACTTAACATTTCTGCTGCCTCTGTGATTTTGGACTTTGAAATTCCTTTCATTTTAATTTCCTATTCCATCTCTTACTCTCTGCCTCATTCTTCTTAAATTTTGTCTTCCCTCTCACCATGGCTCTTATTCCCTCTATCTCTTCTTGTTCTCTCAATGTATTGTCCCTACCCTAGCTTTACTTTCTTCCCTTCACAATCTTAACTAAAACTATATGGTTGACTAGTTGAACTATTCATTAACATTCTGTTCTTGAATACCTTCTCCCCTTTGTCTTGTCACTGCTCATACATTAACCAAATATCAGCCCTGGGTTATCCCCCATTATCCACGTTTCATATTCCTCCTTGAATGCCAGCAAACTCATCTGGACAAAGTCACAAAAACTGTGTGACTAGGTCCACTAGAGATATTTGTTGCCAAACCTCCAATGGGCTCTCACTGCTGCACAGTAACCCTTTTATTTTCTGATTAATTCTCTTTTACACTACTGGCAGTGGTTGTTCCAAATCTCCTTTTCTGTTTTTTCTCAACAGAAAATATCACCTACTTTTAAAATAGTAGCCATCTGCCATGGCTCCTTTATCTCCCCTGTTTACTATATCTAAGTCTCACCTCCTTTGTTCTAGTCTCTGGCAAAGAGATTTAACCCCAGTACTTGTGTTCTTGATCCCATTTGTTTCCACCTGCTCTGGGAGGTTGTCCCTTTGATCGTTCACTCTCATCTTTGATCTATATTTTGTCATTTAGTTCCTTCTTGCTATCTGCAAACACACATAGGTCTTCCCTTTCCTTAAAAAACCTTGATCTTACCATCCTCTTAAACTGTTGTCCTTTATCTCTTTATTTTGTCAACCAAATTCCTTGGAAAAGTCTTTTTGTTGCCTTCTTTTTTTCATCTCCCACTTTCTTCTCTAGACTTTCCAGTATGGTATCTTACCCTACCACTTGACTAAAATTTCTCTCTTACCAATGATTTCTTAACTACTAAATCTAATAGCTTCTTCTCAACATTCATTGTACTTGATCTTTTGACTTGGTAGACCACTGGCTCTTCCTGTGTAGTCTTTTTTTCCTTGACACTGTATTCTTGATGCTCTTTTCTGCCCATCTGATCACTCCTTTTCAGTTTCCTTTCCTGAGTCAACATTCATCTCCCAACCCAGTAAGCATAGGTATCCCCCTACATTCATACTTGATCCATTTCCTCTCCATCTACTTTCTCAGTGAGCTCATAAGATTTTATGGATTTAACAGTCATCCTTCTGCAGATCTATGGTCTCCGATATCCCTGATCTCTTTCCTGAACTCCAGTTCTATATCACCAGCTTCTTGCTACATATTTCCATCAAGATGTCCTCTTGGTGTCTCTCAGACTCACCTTGGGCAAAGCATTTCATCATTTTTCCTCCTAACCCCACCTTTTCACCTTTCAGGTATTTCTTTTGAGGTTACCACCATCCTTAGGCATCCATTTCTTCAACCTTGACTTCATCTGTGACCCTTCCCTCTCCTTTACCTTCCTCTGCCAACTCACCCATATCGAATTGCCATTTTCTACTTCTGTATCTTCAGCATCTATCCTCTTTGTTCTATTTAAGTGACTACTACCCTTATTGTTCAAGTCTTTGTCAACTCCTTGACAACATATTGCGTTAACCTACTAATAATTCTTATTTCCATTCTTTCTCTTTTCTTATCCATCTTCACACAGTTTTAAAACTGATATTCCTAAGATAAGAATCTGATTATGTCATTCCACTGTACAAAAAATTTGATTAATTCCCTATTATCTCTAGGATAAAGTATAAACTTCTCATCTTAGCATTTAAGTCTTCCAAAATCTGGCTCCATCTTTCTTCCCAGACGCATATGATTCCTCTTCATGTGCTATATTGTCCCATCTCCCACAACTGCCATTGCACAAGCTGTCCTCCATGAATGGATGCATGAAATAGAATATACTGGGTCCTTACTATGTTCATAGTGCTTTGTTAAGGGGATTCAAGTAGAAAAATATGATGGTCCCTGCTCTTAGGGGACTCACATTCTATTAGAGGGAAATAGTGGTTTCAGGATCAAGTCAGATGGAAAGACCCCGTGGTATCTAATGTTGAATATTTGGTGATGTCAAAGATTTTGGTGATAAGAATTCTTTTCCAGATCTTTAACAGTAGCTCCCAAGAAGATGCATGGCTCAGTTTCCTGCTGTCCTTCCTCCCCCTTCCTATACAATCTACAAGGGCCAAGCTGAGGATGCAAGGTTCTTGGGCTTAAAATCATGGACTTTGTCTACTAATAGCTAAGGAGAGATGGTGGTTAAGTCTATTTGAACTACTTGGCACATGTCACTTCCTGTCTTTTCTCATCTCTGCCTCTTGGAATCCCTAGCCTCAGAATAACTCATTTCAATTGTCTGCTCAAAGCTATTTTTAGTCCCTAAGTTGTTAGTTCTCTGAGTCCTCAAATTTATCTTGTTTTTATTTGTCTGTGAAAATATTGTATCCTCTCCACCCTCAACTGAATAGAAAATAAGCTTATATATAGGCAGGGTCTTTTTAGTTTTTACTTTTGTATCTTCACCTGACATAGTGCCTTTCAATGAAATTGAATATGATGGACAAAAAGAAGATATTCCCTTTGATTAAGGGATATGTGTAATTAAATGGTGGCTGTGCCAATGACTTGCTTAGTCCATCTCAAAGTACTTTCTTAAAAGGCCTGAGGACATTTCTTTGCAGTTTTGCAGAGCTTGTATCTTAGGGTTGAGTGACTGACAATGGTCACATCCCCCGTCTTCTTTCTAGGGAATGTGAAAGAAATGGGAGAGACATACCCCAAGATCTCAAATGCTCGAAATGCAGAGCTGCGCTTGCGCTGGAGCCAAATTGTCATCAAAAATGATCACCAGGCAGATTTCAAGAAAGTACGAGAGTTCTTGGAGAGTCAGGTGAGTGAATCCTGAGGAGCTCCTCCCATCACTGGCCTCCTCTGCTCCTGCTGCTCAAACACATGTGGGACAATCCTATAGTTTACTTAAAGTGTAGGGTTAGAGCCCTATTAGTCTGAGTTGGACTAGGTCTATACTTTTCCTTTAAAAGAAGTTGCCCTGGAGGGCACTGCATATTAACAGAATTTACTATTAAGTAATAATAACTACTGTTAAATAATACTTGGGAAGTTCCTGTAAGAGAAAGAAAGGAGTTTGTGTACTCCTCTAGCTTTTTATAAATCAGTTGGTTAAAACTAGCGAAAAAATGGCCAGGGCTTCCTAAATCCTGGGAGGACAGATTATGGGGCTGCCCATGGGGAATACTCCACAGAAAAGAGTGCTAACAACCAGAAGACATCAGCTGAAATTATAGGTCTCCACTCCCTAGGGAGTCACTGTGACCAGAAGTCATCTAAGAATAGGAACAAGATCACCCTATGAGGTGAACTCCAGGGGCTTAAAGAGAGTAACAGTCTTCAGATCCCAGAGGGAAAAAAGAGGTTTGGCAGAGGATAGGAGTCCAGTCAAAGGCCAGCTGGACATCAGTGTGGTGGATGGTGGATGGACTCACTGACTTTTTAAGGTTTCTTCAGAACTTAGAGTTTTATTAAATTGTTTCAGTTACCACCCATATTTAGGACAAATGAAAGGTATGCTTTGACTTGCAAATATTTTCCCATTTTATTAAAACCAAGTATTAAAGAGAATCAGCTTTATTTCATGGAATCTTAAATATCTGACTACCAATTCAATAGATAACTATCCAGAAATGGAGTTCTGTTGAATCCATACCCTCCTCCACCACCCCAATTTGTCTTCTTGTTAACGATCTAATTTGGATTGGGTAGAGCCGTAGAGAACGCTAGAATTAGAGTACCTATCAACCAGCAAGCCAGATAATAGCTCCTCTTTCTAATCCTCTTATTTCCTACATATGGTACACTTGTCTCTTGGGACAGGACACAAGTCTAGAGGGCATCAGGAAGGTAGGGTTAGAGGAGTAAGAGGTATATAGCATCTGACTACCTGGGTCATGTTTTTGCTCACTACAGGGAAAACAGAAGTATACCCTCCCATTGTACCATGCTATGATGAGTGGCAGTGAGGCAGCTCGTTTCCTAGCCAAAGAGACGTTTTCCACTACCGCCCCCCAGCTCCACAGCAATGTTGTCAATTATGTCCAGCAGATCATGGAATCTAAGAAGAGTTAGAGCTCCTAGCTGGGGTCCTTACCTCCTTTAGGTATCATGGACCTTCAGAAGAGCAGTCTGTTCCTATCCTCCATTTTCCTCAAGCAGCTGATGTTTCATATTCCAGGAGTCTTACTTTGCATGGGGACCTTCCCTGAAAGCTGAATTCTGGACCAGGAAGTCTCCCCACAGTTTTCAGCGGGTCAGTAGACCCTTGGCACTGACTGAGGGAGAAGGCATTACAGTTTTACCTTCATTTGGCACAGGAAGAGGAAGAGTGTTGGTGCTGATTCTTCAGGTGCTGTGCAAAGGACTGGCAGCTTGATTATTTTTCAGGTTCAATATTTTAAATAAAATTTTTAGAAGAAATATGTGGAAGCTGCTGTTTGGCCAGGGGAGAGTGTGTGTGTTGCTCCAAATTTAATATTATAGGAAGCCCATACATGCATATGAAAAAGATATGACAGAGATGAAACATGAAGACAACATTCTCTCATTTATCCTCACAACAACCCCGGAAGGCAGATGCTGTTGTAACCATATATTATTCTTGAAAAAACTAAGGCAGACAGATGACATAACTTTCCCAGGATCAAATAGCTATTAAATGTCTGCAGCTTGATTTGAATTCGAGTCTTCCAGACTCTAGGCCCAGAGCTCTATCCACTGCGGCACCTAGCTGTGGCTTAATGAACTGCTAGAATGAGGCAGTCACATTTCTGCTCATTTTGGCCCCACATGTCATATGTGGAGTGTTTAAGTTTCATCAGACCTATGACCGCAGTGAACTATTAGGGCTTGGGACTTAACTGGAAATCTCTCCCAAGTTACTAGGGCTTCTACTTTGGTAATAATTGGGGTTCAGATAGGGGTTGGAATATTCAGTTAAACATTTAATGCCTGCTAACGTACTCTATTAGAACTTGGGAGTGCTGAGCCCCTCCTCATAAGGCTTACACTTCAAGTAGGGAGTTAAAGACAGGTAAGTTGGATAGGTAAAATGTGATACTGGAAAAGAAAGGCTCTAGACCAGTCAGTGGTAGCAGTTCCTCACATTTTGCATGTGATGGACCCCTGTGGCAGTCTGGGAAGTCTTTAGACCTTTTCTTGGAATAATGTTTTTAAATTTATAAACTTAACTACATAGGATTACAAAGGGAGCCAATTTTATTGAAGTACAATTATAAAAATATTAGATGCAAGTTCAGGGACCCCAGATTATGAATCAGAAGACAGTACTTGAGCTGTATCTAGAAGGAAGAGGGATTCTTTGCATAGGGTGGGAGTATGTTCTGATGTATTTTATGCCATTGCAAAGGCCCAGAGATGGGAATATGGAAACCATTTTGACTAGATCACAGGGAGAGTGTAAGGAGGAGTAATGTGTAGTGAGGCTATTGAGAGAAGTTGAGTTTCTATTTGATTCTAGAGGTAATAGGGAGCTATTGGAGTTAGTGAGCAGAAGTGATGTGCCCAGGTCTGTGATTAAGAAAAGTCAGTGGCAGCAGTATGAACTGAAGAAGGGAGTGGGACAAAGTAGGAGGGCACTGTGGTGATCAGGGGAGAGGTGAAGACAGCCTATACTAAGGTGGTGGCTGTGGAAATTGAAAGGGGCACATGGGAAAGATGATGATGGAGATAGAAACAAAGATTTTTCAACTGATTGGATACTATGAGAGAAGATGTTAACACCAAGGTTATAGAATCAAGTAACTGGAAAAATCAATGAAGATCTAGGTTTCGTTGGAAATGGATTGTCCCCAGAACCAACAATGGTGGGAGCTGACCCCCTGTGATAACAGGTCATGGAGCCTGTGTCAGAGATTGGTGATGAAGTCTTTTAGGTCTGATAGTCCTGAGTTAGCCTACCGCAAACTGCTTTAGCAACACTGAGAACCTGAACCAGCACCTTGCAGAACCCAAGTGCCACTCTCTGCCTGAGAACTGCCAAGATGGCTAATAGCATCATTGATTTCCCAGCAGATTCCCCAGGTGTGCAATGGCAAAAAGACACAGCCCCAGGGTAGTGACCCAGCACCTGCCCAACTCTGCTGAGCAGTTATTTGACTCATCACTTGGTCCTGCCCTGTCTCTATCCTTAGTGTAGGCCTTTCTCAGACCCTGTCTTGGGTCTGAGCATATGTAAGAGAGGACATGTTGAGGCTGTCTGGGGTCCCATGAGGACAGTTTCTGGAGATGTCCTTTTCCAGGTTTTGACCTCCCTCTAGCCTTCCAGCTTGCACAGAAACATGACTGATTTCAGAGGAGGTGAAACCACTGTAGTTCAGAGGTGTTTGGGCCCTCGTGCTGGTGGATTAGCTGAGCTGTGGCCCTAGTGAGAGGGCCTATGAGGAAAAGTGAGAAACCAGGACTTAGCTGGGAATATCATTTAGTGATTGGTTTAGGTGAGGAGGTATGACTGACCCCCTTCCTGTTGAGACTCAAGAATCAATCATTTATTTTTCTGAAGCCCAGTTTCTAACTTGTTTGACTCTTCAATTTTTATTTGTTTTGGATTGCAAAAACAAATGATCCTCCATAAATGTCATCCCTCCATTCTGGAAAAAAAGAGTAAGGGTTCCAGAGACCAGAAAATGAAATAACTCCCCCTTGTGGCAGCGGCCAAGGACAGACCACAAGGATCAAATATTGTACCAATGCAGCCCGCATAAAGTCCTACTCTAAGCCTTGTGGCTTGGGGCCCCAGAGCTCTCCTACGTCTCCTTTGGAGTTCTTGGGGTATCCCTGAGGTGAAATAGGATTGTAATGCTCCATTTTGGTGTATTCACCCCAATGTCATGGCCAATGACTAGTACCCCAATATTGGTTAACCCACCGGTACCTCCATGATATTAAGAAGCAAGTAACATCAATTAAATTTAACAATCAGATATTTACTGAAAAGGTGTAATAACAATCGAATTACATACACATTCCCCCAAACGAGCACAATTTCTACTACCTCAACCCACAAGAGAGTGGACTCAAACTTGGAGCAGTGACTACCCAGCCTTAGTTTCACAAAGATTGCTTTCATCATAGCCAGTGGGTGGAGTTGTTCCCTTGCTTGCAGGACTTGGCATCTCAGCAGCTCAGTTGGTCCAAGGCTGGACTGGGTCCTACAGGTCACTTCTTGGGTCTGCTGGGCTGACCAGCTTTAGCTGCTAGCCAACTCTAGTAGGGACTGCAGTTTGTGGGCTTCTTTTGGCTCTTTCCAGACCTTCAGAAGTTCTCATGGTCTTAGTCCCATCTCCACTACCCTTCCACCTAAGAACCGGAAAGAATAAAATAACAATGATAGAAAAATACTGTGCTGTGCGTTCAGTTTCATCTCCTGTATACCTGTGGAGAGTGAGCTTTCTCTCCATGTGCAGACCTTCAGCAGTCCTTGTCTCTTTCCTGCCAAAACGAAAGAGCTTGATTTGGCCATCAGGTGTCTTCTGTATGCACACCCAGCCCTGGCCCAACATCTAGAAAAAGCTTTATCATGAAATAGTCCTAAAATACCTGTGCCTGCTCTGAATAAGGGAACCCAGAGGGCACCACGTTCTTAGATTCCATTCCATGCATTTCTGGAAGAAACAAATTCTCTTGTCTTCCCTTCTCCTGCCCTGCCTCCCTTTCCTCTCTTTGCCTTCCCCTCCTCCAACCACTAGGCTCCACCTGGGTGGAGCCCCACTGCACATGCTTTGTAACGTGTGTTGGATGTGAATTGTCAGGAGCAGTGACTTTTGGAAGCTTTTATTTGTTTTTCTTTGCACAAGAAAGTGAGAGGAACAAGCTGAAATGATATATAACAAAAGGTATCAACAGATCTTAAATAACAATTTAAATTTTTATCAGCAAAAATCCCACAATTGAAAAACTTTCAAGGAGGAAGTAGTAAGGGGAAGGATTCCAGATGGATTGAACAAGCTTGTAGTTAAAATAATACTAAATTATCTGTTCACTTATTAAAGGAACATTTTTAATTCATTACTATGGACAGTCAGATTCATATTCACCAAGGGATGGAAGCTTTAAAAAATGACTTTTTGCCTTTGGCTTTTACAACAAGGTCATTTCCCCAACTAAGGAGCACACCCCACTCAAATAAACCCTTCCTTGTAACAGAAAAACACTGAAGCCAAGCCAGTGGACATAGCAACCTCATCTGTTACCAGAAACATAGTACCTGCAGGCCTCACCTCTTTGAGAGAGGAGGCTGTTTGTCAGTTCTTCAGAACAAGATTGATTGCTCATTACAGTTTATCAGTTTGACTCCTTTTTAGAGATACCATTCACATTATTTTAGTTGTATAGCTTTCCTCTTCATTTCACTCTATCAGTCAACTATTCAATCTTTATTAAGTGCCCCTGCTGAGCTGTGGCTTCTGTCCTTTGCTGAATTCATTATCCTCACAGAGCTCCCAACGGAACTCTGGACTGTGCCCCTGACAGGTGAGCTTGCACCTTATCTTGATTCCTTCCCCACCATCTCTACAACATCTATCCACGATTCCCCCAACACCTTTCTAGCACCCCTTTTGGTGTTGTCTCTGTCCATTACAATGTGAGTTCCTTGAAGTCAGAGAAGGACTAGATTTTATTGTATCCCCAGTACTAAGCACTTAATAAATGCTTTATTTATCTACTATGAGCCAGGCATTGTGCTAAGCACTGGGAAACAAAGAATAATATGTCTTTGTCCTCAAGGAGCTTACATTCAAATAGAGTGAAACAATATCTATATACAAAAGATTTCCTTTCTAAAAATACTGTTTGTCTAAAAATACATATGGGAGGTGGAGGGAGAAGGATAGATGGAATAGTATGGTGATAGAAACAAGATATCAATGAAAATATTTTAATGGGGCCTTCTGTGAGCTAAAGCCATAGAACACGACCCGAAGACCTTTGATGTTTAGAAAGATCATTAGGTATGTCATGAAGCAACTTGCAATCATTGAAAGTATCATGCAATTTCCCCAATGCTTTCAAACCTGTTCTGTGTCAACCTCTCTGGGCCTCAATTTTGTCTTCTGTAAAATGCAGGGATGGGACTAGGTAGCCTCTTCAGGGTTTTTTTTAGTTTTAAATCTTTGGTTCCATGCTCATCCTTTTTCAGATCCAGAGCAAGCTCGTTGTCAGTCAGTAAGCCCTGTCCTCATATCAGTATTAATGGGTGAACACAATGGACCTCCTTTCCAACTGCACACCATACTTAGGACAGCAGGCATTTGGATTTTCATCTATGGCTTCTTATGCCAGTCTCTTTAGAGAAAGAAGTTTACCATCCATACGAAATACCTGTTCTCTCTGGAATTTTCTCAGGACATCCCCATATCGTTAAAGGATCATTCAAGTTTGTCTGGGAATCTTGTGTGATTTTAGTATAAGTATGAGAATCATTTTGCTGGGGGAGAACTTTATTTTGTCCTAACCCACTAAATAACTGTAAAATTAACAAACAGCAAAAACTTTCTCTCTACTCAAACAGCCACCACCCTAATTTAGGACCTCAGTACATCTTGCCTAGACTGGCAATAATCTGTTGAGTCTCCCTGGACCAAATCTCTTCTCCAATCCATCCCCCATACAGCCACCATTTTTTCTTTCCTTCCTTCCTTCCCTTCCTCCCTCTCTCCTTCCCTCTCTCCCTCCCTCCTTCCTTCCTTTCTTTTTTTTTGGTAAATAAATAGTATTTTATTTTTTCCAATTACATGTAAAGATAGTTTTCAACATTAATTTTTTTTTATAAGATTTTGAGTTCCAAAATTTTCTCCCTCTTGCCTTCCTAAGAGAGCAAACAATCTGTTATAGGCTAAGCATGTACAATCATGTTAAACATATTTCCACATTAGACATGTTGTGAAAGAAGAATCAGAACCATGAGAAAGAAAAAAGTGAGAACAGTGTGCTTCTATCTGCCTTCAGACTCCATGGTTCTTTCTCTGGATGTGGACAGCATTTTCCATCATAAGTTTTGGAACTGTCTTAGATCATTGTATTGCTGAAAAGAATTAAGTCTATTAAAACTGATCATTGCACAATGTTGCTGTTACTGTGTACAATGTTCTGGCTCTGCTCACTTCACTCAGTATCAGTTCATATAAGTCCAGGTTTTTCTGAAATCCACCTGCTCATCATTTCTTATAGTACAATCATATTTCATCACATTCAAATACCACAACTTGTTCAGCCATTCCCCAATTGATAGACATTCCCTCAATTTCCAGTTCTTTATCACCACAAAAAGGACTGCTATAAATATTTTTGCATACGTGGGTCCTTTTTCCTTTTTTATGTTCTCTTTGTGGTATAGACCTAGTAGTGGCATTGCTAGATTTCAAAGGGTATGCACAGTTTTATAACCCTTTGGGCATAGTTTCAAATTGTTCTCCAGAATGGTTGGATCAATTCACAACTCCACCAACAATGCATTAGTGACCCAATTTTCCCACATCTTCTCCATTTATCATTTTCCTTTTCTATCATATTAGCCAATCTGATGGGTGTGAGGTAGTACCTCAGAATTGTTTTAATTTGCATTTCTCTAATCAATAGTGATTTAAAGCATTTTTTTCACATGACTATAGATAGCTTTGATTTCTTCATCTGAAAACTACCTGTTCATATCCTTTGACCATTTATCAGTTTGGGAATTGCCAATGTCATTTTCCTGAAATACAAACCTGACCATGCCATTCCTTTATTCAATAAACTCCCTTTCTGAAGCTTTTCACAGCTTGGTTCCAACCTACCTTTTCATCCTCATTATACATTGCTCTCTTATTAAAACTATTTATTTTCAGAAAAAATAGCATTTTTACTATTCTGCATATATGGAATGCCATTTCTTGTCTCTGTGCCTTAGCCCAATTCTGTGCCATGACTAGATCTCACCTTAAAATCCCTGGTTTCCTTCAAAATTTGGCTCAAGCTCCAATATCGGTAATCAGTTATTTCCTGGCAGTCAAGATACAGTCAGTTTCATTTTTTTGGTACTATCTTTCAGTGTTAAAACAAGTCCAACATCTTACAAGTAACTCCTTGAAGAGAGTGTTTGTGATATACACATCTGAGGAATCAAAAAGTTTCATTTCCTAATTGTGAACCATATTTTCCTTATTTATTTCTAAGTACTCCCCTGTGCCCACCTTTTCTTAGAAATTCCATAGCATCAATGTATAATGTACATTGTAATGTACTTAATGTGAGTAGATTGTAATGTACTTACAATGTAATGGACTTAATGTATAGGATCATTTCACATTCTTCATTGAATGCCTCAACTTCTTCATCTTCCAACAGATTTTGATACATGAGCTGCTATTATTTTTGTGGTAGTCCTTTAGTTTATGCATTTCAAGGCAAGATAACCGAACATCTCATGAAATGACGTTTCTTGTTACAGTTGGGTACACAAACCAATTCCAAAAGCTCCCTTGTCTCTCTGTAGAGAATCAGTGAATAAACCTGCTTCATTGCAAGGTTTATATATCACACACACACACCTACAAATTGAGCCTTATTGTGGCCTAGTGGATAGGGACCTCTTCATTCATAGGGAACTGTAGGCCTCAGTTTCTTCATCTGTAAAAAGAAGACTTCTAGAATCCCATCTATAACCCTATGATATTAAATGTAATAAAGACATTCTAGCTTCCTTGCCAAGGCTGGCATACTGACATAGTTTTGTCTGCCCAGTGTGTCTACTGAAACAGGAGATCCAGATCCCAGTACAATAACAAGTTTTGAAGATGAAAAGGACAGGAAATAAGAGAACCATATGACAGTCATTTGTTCCCCTGCCTGGGGGTCAAGTTTGGGAAGGGTCATGAAGTCATGCTGGGGTCAGCATGTATCAGGACCCCCCCCTGAAAATATTGGAAGTATAAAAAATATCGAAGGAAACCCTGACTTGGGCTTGTCCCCTGGTAATTTTGATTGAATATTGGAATAAAATGAAACACTCATGAAGAGCTGACAGTTAGCAAATAAGATTTATGCACTGGAAGGATATTCAACAAGGGTATTCACTGAGGACACCATGCTGATTCAGCTCCCCTGCCTCCATGGTGCTCCTGGCAGTCAACAGTCAGGTGTCAGATCTTAACTCTCTATTAACTCTTTGCAGTTAAAGGATCAAGAAGTCACCTTAATAGACTTAGTTTTGTCCCTTAAGCCAATTAAATCTCAAGGACAGTTTTAATACATTTTAAGAAAAGCTACCTTTCATGGAGCCTTGGAATATTGCTTCCACTACAAAGAGGGGTCCTATTTTTCTATGGAGCTTTGATCATAAACTGCACCATATTTTGTAACACATTTTCTAATCCATTTGTGAATTTATTACATGAATTTAGCTTCCATCTCATGATGATATGACATTGGAATTCCTAGTTAGCTTCCTTCCTTCCCCATCCAGTGTTCAGGCTTGAAGAGAAAGATATGAACTACATTTTAAATGGAGCTTTTGATTTGGGGAAGCATTATCCTGGAAATCAAAAAGAATGTCACATGCCTCTACTTTTATTCTGAATTTGCTAATCTACTTAAATTGTCAGTTGTAATCAAGACCTTAAGGCAAAGCCTAGGAAAAGGAGTGGCCAAATAGGAAGGGGTGTGAGACAGAAATAAACGTGTTAATTAAATGAGTCATGCTTCTAACAAGAAAGCTCCAGACATGATGATGGGCAGTGTGGGTGGGATGTTAAGTAGATTGACAATTTCCCCTGTTCATGGTCCTGACTACTTTTGGAGGAGGTCATAGACACTGTCACAAACATTTTTGTTACATAAATGTAGCACCCAGAACAGCTCTATGTGGTCCCTTTTTCTTTTACACTCAGGTCCATGGTGCCATTGGGAGCATTTATCCACTCAAATCCATAGCTCAAACGGACACACCAAAGTTTCTTTTACTGGATCAAACCAGGCAAATTTGAATTTAAAGCAAAGATAATGAAACAAAGGAACCAGGTAAAATCAGGAAACTAAATCAGGTTTTAAAAACCTTTTCAGAGACTTGCCTAAAGCAATGAGAAGTTCTTGCCCTATTACAAAAAAAAAAAAAAAAGATACTGTCTGTATTTGGAAGAGTTTCCTCATCTGGAGTTTTCCTTGCAAGCATTATTTTCCCATCTTACAGATGATGGAGGTTCCATTAAGTGACTTAATGGTTACACTGCTAGTTGATGTCCAAATCAAGTTTTAAACCCAGTTCTGACTCCAAATCTCGTGCTCTTTTCCCTGCATTCGCTCAGGAGGAAATGAAAGAAGAAAAAAGAAAGTTAATGGCAATAAATAGAGTATTAAGTGAAAAAAATGAATTAATAAACCAAGGGCTTTTTTTCTTTAAGGAAAAGTAAAATTTGTCAATCGTTAGGAAACAAAAAAAGAATAGGAAAACAGTCAAGGTCCAAAAGGAGCAATCTTAACAGAATTCTGTCTGTCCCTTTAAGATTTACACTTTAGAAATATCACATTTTGTTGTCACAACAACCATGGGAGACATTAAGAGTATCATTAGTAAAGATAACATGTGGGTAGCTAGGTTGCACCATAGTGCATAGAGTGCTGGGCTTGAAGTCAGGAAGACTCATCTTCCTGAGTTCAAATCCGGCCTCAGACACTTCCTAGCTGTGTGACCCTGTTTGCCTCAGTTTCCTCATCTGTAAATGAACTAGAGAAGGAAATGGCAAATCACTCCAGTATCTTGGCCAAGAAAACCCTAAATGGGGTCAGATACGATTGAAAAATGACTCAACAACAACAAAGGACATTACATACAGTCATGGGCTAAAAAATTAGAGAATTAAAATGAAATGGATAATAGTTTTCAAAAATGCAAATAACCAAAATTAACTTAATAACAATAATATTGTTTATATAGGATTCTGAGGTTTGCAAAACATTTTATAAATATTATCTCATTTGAGCCTTACAACCACCCTGTGAGACAAGTACTACTGTTATGGCTTTTTATAGATTGAAAAAACAGACTGAGAGAGGTTAAATGATTTGCCCAGCCACACAGCTAGTAGGTGTCTGAGGCAGAATTTGAACTCAAGTCTTCCTGAATCAAGGTCATTGCTTTATCCTCTGTGCACTTCATTGTTGCCCATTCTCAAAGAAGACCAAAATGGCATGACTATGTCAGGGTCAAGGTACAGTGTTGTCCCACTACAGCTGATTAGACCAATACAAACTTGGAAGACTCTACCATAGATCAGGCACAAATAGTCCCTATAAACATTTGAGAAGAAAATGTCTCTTAATTTGTGTATCTCTTGTTTCCTTTGAGCTACTGCAATTCTGTTTTGCTCAGAGAGCACAGCTCCTTCTTTGATGCAGGTGCACCATGTTTGATCCTAATGTACCAGTGTCTTCCATATCTCATAATCGATTCCAAAGTACTTCAAAGAGACTGTGAGAGTGCCCTTGTATCACTTCTATATGCACGTCTGCCTTGTGTGAGTTCTCCATAAAACAGTCTTTTAGGTAAGTGTGTATTTGATATTCGAAAAATGTGGCCAGCTCATTGGAGTTGTGCTCTCTACATTAAGAGTTTGAATGCTTGGCAGTTCAGCTTGAGAAAGGACCTCATTGCTCGGTCTCCCCAGGTGATCTTAAGGATCTTTCTAAGACAATTCAAATGGAAGTGATTCAGTTTCCTGGCATGGTACTGATATACTGTTCAGGTTTCACAGGCATACAACAATGAGGTCAGCACAATATCTCTTTAGATCTTCAATTTGGTTGGCAGCCTCATACCTCTTCTCTCCCACACTTTCTCCCAAAGGCTAGAGCTAACTCTAGCAATGTTTGCATCAATCTCATCATCTAGGTGGCCATTTCTGGAAAGTATACCGCCAAGGTAAGTGAACTTATCTACAACATTCAAAACTTCTCCATTTGCTGTAACTAATGGTTCCATATATGGATGATGTGGCGCTGGCTGGTAGAGAATTTGTTTTCTTGATGTTAATTGTCAGGTCAAAATTA
Source organism: Notamacropus eugenii (assembly GCF_028372415.1). Classification (NCBI taxonomy): domain Eukaryota; kingdom Metazoa; phylum Chordata; class Mammalia; order Diprotodontia; family Macropodidae; genus Notamacropus; species Notamacropus eugenii. The sequence continues at coordinate 438,380,893 of NC_092873.1, read as the reverse complement.
GCACAAGTAGCAGAGTATCAATCCATACTTTGTTGCATTTCAGCCTCAATTATCTACCAACAAAAAGTCACACACCAACTCTCCCTCTACTTTAGTCTTGGCTTGTAGCCTTTTCAAGTTAAATAATTTCCTATACTGTCAATTTGGTAGCTGATCTTGATGCCATTTCTGTCTTCATGTAGACATCTGACAACTTCACTGAAAGCATCCTCATCCTGCTGAAAAACATAAGAACAAACACATAGCTCTGCTTCATTCCACTGGTGACTGGGAAAATATGAGAGCAATATCCATTATAAAGGAATCCATGGAAGCATGCTGTCCTGAAACTGGCATACAATGCTGATGAACTCATCCATGCAACCAAATTTCACCATAATCTTCCACAAACCCTCATGATTGACAGCTCCAAAGGCCTTGCTTGGTCAGATTGAGGAGCACTGTATTCAGACCTCTGTTCTGCTCCTGGAATTTTTCTTGGAATTGTTGGGCAGCAAATGCCATACTGACCATTTATTGACCCTTTCTGAAGCCACACTGGCTCTTGGGCAAGTAACTATCTTCCAAGTAAAGGATCAGCCTATTAAGGAGGACTCTGGCAAGAATCTTGCCAGCAATGACTGAGAAGGACCACTCTGTGATTGTCAGAAAATATTATTTTCTGGAAGATTTTAGTCAGATTTTGTATGATCAGTGGACACCTTGCCTCCCAGATCTCGACTGGAACAGAATCAGCACCAGGTGCTTTACTGCATGAGAGGAGACATGGCATTCAAAGGCTCTTCTTCAATTGGAAGATTGGCTAGAGAGGGAGTGACTGGTGGATTGACCACCTGAGGTATATGGGCTTCTGCATTGGTTGATGACAGTCTGCTGAGAACACTATGGGAGTGTTCAGCTTATCTCTCCATTGAACCACCTGGTTGCTTATATACAAGAAACTGCTAAGTTGATACTCAGGGGGATCTGTGATTGATCTCAGTGGTTTGAGGGATTCCCTCCAGTGATATACATCTCACCTCATCTATGCCTACCTGTCTTGTGCTCCTCTTATCTATGCCCTCCCATCAGTCTGTTACAGGGGGTCAACCCATGGTGCTGGAGGCTTTCCTCACTTCCTCCTGACATTACCAGGGCACAGTGGGTTACTAGCTGTCTACCTCTCATTCCTAATTTTGTCAAGTGACTAACCTTTCCTATTACATAATCCTTAGTGATATCTTTGACAGCTTTATCTCTACCAGGTATTTCCAGGTAATTCCATGGATTGTATGCTGCAACTCACCATGTGCCTCTCTCTTGCCCTATAAACAAGGCTTAAAAAACAATTCTTTGAAGGCAGTTGTGTTCCATGTCTCACAACATTTAGCATCCCTGGCAGGTTAGTATTAAAAAGAACAACCTTTGCTTTCATGGCAAGCTTAAGGTCCATAGAGGAGCTTTGCAATTTTCTGAAGGCAATTCTTCCTGCTGTCCTCCACTTGATCAAATCTAGACTCACCTCATTATCCATTTCCACTCTGTGTTCCAGATCAGTGCATACAAACTCTGTAAATTATCCATCCAATTACACATTGAAATCTGGGCAATGGATGGAAAGGCCAGATTCCTCTGAGTTATTAACAGATGTCTTCCAGGAGGTTCAGCAGTGTTCTAGGACTTAATGAAATCAGCAAAATGCCATTTACAAACAGGAACATCCTCTACCCTCCCAGGGAATCCTTCTTTGACTTGGATTCTGAGTTGGATCTTCTCTACTCTACTCATAGGGTATACTCTCTGACATGGCTCCCAGTGTGGTTCCCAATACTTGCCTTCATCCTAGAAACTTAGTATATATGTTAGTTTCTTTTTGAATCTTCTAATGTCCCAGTCTATCAGTTTCCTCAGCTCTCATGCCCTATATTTTCACTTCAATCCACAGGGATGGGCACATCTTAATTCTTCCTATCACTTAACATTTCTGTTACCTCTGTGATTTTGGACTTTAAAATTCCTTTCTTTCATTTTAATTTCATACTCATAGGGTACACTCTCTAACATGGAAAAATAAAATAACAATTTCTCTACCAACGGAGATGGGGCACAAAGGGGAAGAACATGTGAGAAGGGAACACAAATGGAGAGTATACACACGGGAACACATATGGTCACAGCATCCTTGTGGTTTCAAATATGATTCCTGTGCTGCTACAGAATTGCCCATGTCCTTTAGCAATGTCAATACATTGTTTGTTCCTACTCTGTAATAGGCATCATAGCTCCCTTATTGATTGAGTTGAATTTATTGTCTTTGCTGATCTTGTGGTCACCAAAATGCTGCTACTTACCCCCCATCCACTGGCCTCCCACTATTTAATGCCTTTAAGTCATCTGGAAAACTGTGGCTCCCTGTAGTCACCCACCAGCACATGTATAGAGGCTAGAAAGGCTTTTCCTGGGAGGGAGACCTATAAATGTTAGCACATGAACAAAGGCTATAGACCACATAGCCAGGGAGCCACCAAAAACAATGGTAAACGCTCCAGCTAGGATTGTCTATTTTTTTACCTACCATTCTCCTGGTGAACCCTCAGTGCCCTTGGTACCCGATAACTATATGACATGGGGTTAGAAAATTCCCTTGATTGTGAATTTTTACCCCCAAAACCATCTTGGGGATTTTGTCCCCACACCAAAAAAACCACAAATGTTATTTGGAGGCTGAAGTGATGACCCTCCCTTCATTCCCAAGATCCTTCCTGATTGGAATGCTAGTAAAGACTGGAGTGAGAACAAAAGACCAAGTGAATCAGGCCAAGACATCAATCTTGGTCATTGTTTCATATTCTTGCCTTTCTTATTCATGCCTGCCCGTGACTTTTGGGCTACATTTTATCTAACACCAAATCTTTCTGCCCAGCCATATCCTCTTTTAGACTAATCAGATCTATTTTACAGATAAGAAAACTGAGGTCACAAAAAGATTAAGTTACTTGTCAGTGTTAGACAGCTAGGAATACTTAGGGTTTGGTTTGGGGTTTTTTTGGTGGAGGAACAAAACCCCCAAAATGGTTTTGGGGATAAAGATTCAAAATCAGGGATTCTAAGAGGAATTGTGAATCCCCAAAACCATCTTGGGGATTTTGTCCCTCAACAAAAAACCCACAAATTTCAAGAACTGGAATATGAAACAAGAGGTCTTCTATGACTATAGAAAGTCACTATACAGTGACACAGGACTGTTAGGCGTGAGAAACTTACAGCCTCAAGGCCACATGTGGCCTTCTAGGTTAAATCCTTTTATTAAGGGGATTTGTACTGTAAAGTTTGGATTTAGTCAAAGAACCACACCCAAGGACCTACAGGACCACATGTGGTCCTGAGGCTGCAGGTTCCTTGCCCCTGCTAGATGGCCTTCAAAGACTCATTGACAGACTTCACCAGGTGAACTCTACAACCACTATCATCAGTCTTAACTCTCTTGTAATTATTTTTTTAACTTGTCCTGTATATTTCTTTCTGAAAATAATCCATAAACTTTGCAAACTATATTAATTCCTCCCATGGAAAAGTGAAGATTTGGTACAATTTTGAAGGGACTGGTCTTCTATTTCTTCCATTCTCTAATTCACACCAAATCAATTCTTAATCTTTGTATGGTCTCCCACCCCTTGTCATCCTTTTTCTTCCAATCCATCTTTGTCACTCTGACTTCACTGGAACCCCTCTCCATAGCTGGTCTCTCTGTTTCACTACCTTTTGTTGTTGTTCAGTTGTTTTCAGTCCTGTCTGACTCTCTGTGACCCCATTGGGGGTTTTCTTGGCAAAGATACTGGAGTGGTTTGCCATTTCCTTCTTTTTACAGATGAGGAAACTAAGTCAAACAGGGTAAAGTGACTTGCCCAGGGTCATGCAGCTAGAAAATGTCTGAGGTCAGATATGAACTCAGGAAGATGAGTCTTCCTGACTTCAGGCCTGGTGCTCTATCCACTGCACCATCTACTTCTTTGGTCTTCCTCCTTTTCCCTATCTGTGACTTCTTATCCCTGGCTAAATCTTATGCTCTTGATCTCTCTTCTCTTGCTCCAAAACTGTTGAATATTTCTGGAGAAAATCACAAGACTAAGCTGATTTTACCCACTACAGATTCATAGAACATAAGCCTCAGGTGGACCCATGTGCCTGCTAAACTATCCTTTTACTCTATCCTTAAGGATTTCTCATCTCCGTACCAGGAAGGCCAAGGCACTCTCCCAAAGGCAAGTCTCACAATAAAGATGTAAGCACCTTGAATAGGTGGGAAGTCTCCAATTTTCAAAAAGAGAGAAGCCTTCACCAAGAGACAAGCAGACAGAATGCAGATAACACTAGAAGGCAGACACAGACACAGCAGTAGATGTAGAAAGCCGAGGTGGGGAGCAGACGTTGGATATTGATGCAGATATAGACACAGATACAGATACAGACACAAGACACAAACACCCAAGAGATAGACCCTGAACTCTCTGTGAGAGGACAGAGATGCTAAGCTGCAGCTGGACCTGCAGAGAGGCCTTGAATAGTTTGTGGTATTTGGCAGCTGAAACAAGAGAAAAGAGTCGCTCAACAGCTGAGAGAGATTTAGAGTCTCAGTTGCAGAAGGAAGGAAAATCAAATCAAATCAACAAGTATTTATTACCGATTGTTGGGAATACAAACAGAAGAAAAAAGAAAAGACAGTCCTTGCCCTAAAGGAGCTTACACTTTAATGGGAGAAGACATTATATAAAAGAAAGCAGGAAGGTGGGGGTGAGGATGGAGGAAGTACCTGTGCAGGGGCATGGGAGAAAAAGAAGTCCAGAATCAGGAGACTAAATGACTGGTAGGATCCTTTCAAGTTTTAAGTTCATAATTTGTGATCAGACAGAAATGCTCAGCTTCACTTGAACTGGAGAGAAAACCATAGTACCAGCTGTTTTATCTTCAACATCTCAAAGAAGAAGGAATATCCCAGGGAACTAGGGGTGTTGAGGAGAAAATTACACTGACTTTTAAAATTAAGTTTTGTAATATATCTGACTACAAAATAACTAACATTTATATAATTATTTGTGGGCAGTTGAGTGACAGTGCATAGAGTGCCAGGTCTAAAATTGGAAAGACTCATCTTCCTAAATTCAAATCTGGCCTTAGACACTTACTAGTTGTGTGGCCCTGGGCAAGTCGCTTCACCCTGTTTGCCTCAGTTTTCTCATCTGTAAAATGAGTTAGAGAAGGAAATGCATCTTTGCCAAGAAAACCCCAAATGTCAGATATGAAGAATCTAACACAACTGAAAAACAACTGAACTGAAAATATAATATTTTATAGTTTGCAAAGAATGTTACAGATATTGATCACATCTGAGGCTTGTAGAAACCCCCTGTGATAGGAATTACAGTTCCATTTTTATATAGGCTCCAAGAAATTAAATGACTTGCCCATGGTTATAGATCCAGAAATCATCAGAGGCTGAATTTGCCTGGGTCTTCCTGTCTCCTGTTCTAATCTACTACACCACACCAGAGAGGACGACTGTTTTCTATCTGTAAAAGAGAGGAAAGTTAAATTTTTATTGGGTTAAATAAAACCTCTCCTCTATCCAAAGTCTTGTTGACCTGAATGTTTGGGGAAAAGCTAAGGACCCTTTGGAGGAGAGACGGGGGCTGAATTCTTGTATTCTCAGGAGAAATCCTGGGTAGGGCAAAAAGGAGTTATAGAAATGATTACTGAGAGACCTTTAGGTTGAAATCATGTCAGGAGCCGCCAAGTTCAAAGCCCATGTTCTGCAGGGGGCCTTTCCTATGCTTTTCATCTCCTCCTGCTCTCCTCTCTTTTCTTCTGAAAATGCTTTCCATTTGCACTCTATGTAGTTTTGTTCTTGTTCAGTCATTTGAGCCATGTCTGACTCTTTGTTGACCCACTTGGGGTTTTCTTGGCAAAGATACTAGAATGGTCTGTCATTTCCTTCTCCAGCTCCTTTGACAGATGAGGAAACTGAGGCAAATAAAGTTAAGTGACTTGCTCAGGTTCGCACAGCTAGTAAGTGTCTGTGGCTGAATCTGAACTCAGGAAGATGAGTCTTTTGCCCTCCAGCCCCGGTGCTCTGTGCACAATGGTGCCACCTAGCTGCCCACTATACATGGTACACAGAAAACTTTTGGCGTGCTATCTCCCTCACTAGAATATGAACTCCATGGAAGGTAAGGACTGTGCTTTTATTTTCATTTGTATCCCAGTCCTTAACACTGTGCCTCAGCTAATAAGTAATACTTAAGAAACGATCAATTTAAGAAAAGCTTATTCACTGAATAACACATTTGTTGCCTCTTTTCCCCCCGGCGTGACTGTACTGAACTTTGTTCTGTCTTAGAATCCTAGACTTAGAGCAAGAAGGGATCTCAGGAGCCAGACACTTCAGTCTCCCTTATCTTACACGTGAGCGAACTCAGACTCAGGGAGGCTCTTGCGCCTTCCCCGAGGCAAGTTGTAAGTCTGCGGGGCGAGAGCGGGCCGAGTCCTCCCAACTCCAGGGCTTAGTAATCAGAGCTCGCGCATGTGCACACCATGCCTCAGCACCTGTTGGACATCCATCCCCTGCACCGCCAGCCCGAGAGGTCTCAGGTTGTCCGAGCTAAACTTGCCCGGCAAACTTCTAAGCATTTGCTCTCCTTCTCTGTCTGTCTGTCTGTCTCTCTCCTTTCTCCTCCTCTCTCTTCTCTTTCTCTCCACCTCCCTTCCATATCTCCCTCTTCTTTCTCCCTGTCCTCTGTCTCTTCCTCTCCCTCTTCCATTCTCTTTCCCAGCCCCTTTTTCCCATCTCTCCCTCCCTCCTTCTCTGTGTGTCTCTGCCTCCTTCCCTCTGGTCACAGAAGAAGATAGTCACCAAAGCTAAACTATGCCCTTGATGCCACTTTCTTCCCCTTCCTCCAGCACTTTCCAGTGTCGGTCAATCAATCCCCTATACCCTCCCCCCAACCATAAACTTCAATTTCTCCCTTTTCGATGGCACCCTGCTTCCTGGCTCTGGGGGACAGGCTGAACTACTGAAGGAACATAATGAACCATTCTTTAGATGGGAGAGGGGAGAGGAAAAGGAGGGGAGAGCTCCACTGTTCCTTTCTATCTTCTCTACCCCTTGGAGCAGCTAGGTGGTATAGTGCCAGACTCGGATTCATGAAGACCTGAATTGGAGCTCTAGTTGTGTGAGCCCCAGCGTGTTAGCTCCTCTTCAGCTTCAGCTTTCCCATCCATAAAATGGGAATAATAAAACCTACCTCCCAGGGTTATTGAGAGGACTAAGTGAGATAAAGTACATGAAGCATTTTGTAAACTTTGAAGTGTTCAATGTTGACTATTATCATTATCTCGATTACTGCATAATTCCTCCCTTCCATGAAACAGCCTTCAGATTCAAACCCTTCCCTGCTTTCCTCTCTCCTTCCACCCCCTCTTCACTCACTTGCCTCAATTCCTTCCTCCCTATAGGATGGAATAAATGGAGAGAGGCCGTGCTGTGGTCCAAGGAACCTGTCCAGTCTCTCTGGAAGCTGTGAGTGGCATGGTGAAAGAACACCGAGCTTGGTTTAGAGTTGGAGTCACACAGCCTGGGTCCAAATCCCTGCCCTGGGGCTTAGGTCCCATGTTACGTTGGACAAGTCATTTCCTGTGTGAGGGCTTCAGATTCCTCCTCCAGGTTAAATAAATTGGACCCAGTTTCTGAGGACCCTTCTAGCTTGGGCCATCTGGGTCAGGGACTCTCCTCCCCTTTTTCCCTCCCTACGAGGACCCACAAGGTCTCCTCAGGGCAAAGGACACGTGAGCAAGTCCCTAGGGCTGGGAGCAGGTTCTCCCACATTCCAGGGTGAGTCGTAGGTGGAGGGTGTGCCTGCCTCGGGCTGCTGGGGGAGGCCCCCTGAAGGGCTGGGGAAAATCCTATGACCAGAGCCCCAGGCTGCTTCTGCCACCCCTGACCCAGTGGGGCTTGGGGCATTAACACCTTGTCTTCTGGATGCCATCTCTCTGTAACTTCAGAGAAGACAGCCCTGAGGCTCATTGCCAAGACAAAACCCTGGGGGGCACATGGGACTTCTGGGGCTCCCAGTCACAGAATGGTTGATTTTTTTCTTTTTTTCTTTTCTTTTTTTTGTTTAGAGGAGAGGAGAGAAAATATATGATTGTTAATTGACAATTTTAAATTTAATTTGAAAAAAAATATTGTGTCCTACCTGAAGTTGGCACTAATTATTGGGAAGGAGTAAGAAACTCACTGTGCTCTCTGTATGGGGATATAGATATATAATGTGTATATATATGTATATACAATATGGTGTATGTATAGCATTATGCATATACATACACATACATCTACATATATGTGTGTGTACACATGTGTAAGTGTATACAGACATACATGTGGGTCTACTCACATACACTATATGGGGAGGGAGGGTTGGCCCAGTCCCAGCCCTCAGTGTATCTTCTGCTTCCCTTCTCCTCATGTTTCCTCCTTCTCCTGGGGGATGTCTCCTCATTGGATCCTGGTGAGGAGACAGGGCTTGCCCCTGGTCCCACAATGGGAAAGAGACATTAGTACTCAGAGCCCAAGGATTCTCCTGCCTTTGGTCCCATTGCAGCCCCAGGCTGCATTGCCGGGCAGTTAGGACCCCTGAGGGGTTCTTGGGAAAGTTTTGACCACCAGGGGGCAGCAGGCAAGCATTGGTGAATCGTTGGGGCATAGGAGAGAGGTTGGGGTGAAGGATGAACTGCTTAGAAGATGGGGGGAGGGGAAGGGAAGGCAGTCTCTTCTTGGCTGCATCCAACCTCTCTGGATAGCGGGGAGGGGGAGGGGGAACAGATAATGACCTCCGGTAACACATCGATACTGTATATTGTTAACAACAAAAAAGTCCTTTAAAAATTTCAGTCCAATTTGAAACTCCCATTAAATCCTGTGATACGTCCATTTCTCAGATGAGAAAGCTGAGGCTCAGAGAGGATTAAGTCCCTCTACCATGGCCATACAGCAAATGGCAGGGCCTAGATTCAAAACTAAAGCCTTCTGATGTCTAGACCAAGGCTAAGGAGCAGGTTCTGGGCCAATGCCCAAAGTCCTCCATGTCTCTTCTGCTCCATTTTTGGTAGAGCAGTCCCTATGTTGCTCCCCAGAAATAGCTGCAGACAGAGCTCTGAATCGGGGAAAACATGGGCATCTGGTCCTTCGACCAACCCCAAATCCTTCCAGAATTCAAGAAGAGCCTACCAGGGATGAGAAATCAGCTTTCTCAGTCTTCCTTCCCATAAATTTTTAGATCTCCAAGCACTTACAGGGATCACCTGAATGTAAAGAGTGGTGGGGTACATGTTCCCTAAGGTCCCTTCGGAATCTTAATCCTTAAACCAGCTCCAGCCCCCACCCAACTCTGCTCCCAAGGCACCTCTGGGGGACAGCCAGGAGCCCAGCAACCCATCTCACTGTCTCTTTCTCCAGGCCCTCTGGGGAATTTCCTGAGTCTGAGGGTGGTACCACCAGGGGTGCCCACCCTCTCTCCTGCCAATTTCCCCCACCCCAGTGTCCACCCCAGAGGGTGAGGGATGACAGACACTGACAATCATTAAACCAGCCTAGCCTGATTTCCCAGCACCCTCCCGCCCGCCTGCCTGGGATATAATATGCAAATCATCAAGGGCAGGGAGCCTGGGTCCCGAGGCCAGGAAATCCCCTTGGTCCAATGAGACTGCCCGCCTCAAGGCTAACCCGCTCAGGTTACAGCAGAGGAGCTGCATATAAAATGCTCCTGCCCTGGGAGGAGTCTGCCTTAGGCTTTATTTAGGGCGGAGTGAGAAGGGAAGCCGGAGGTACCTAGATGCTGTGTTCATTTACCTGCTGGAGTTAACTTGCTACCTGGATTACCCACTGCTGCTGACTGTCCTGGGTCTTACACTCTGGTAGGTTCCCAACTCACCCCCGCAGAAAACATGCCTCAGCAGCATGGGGCTCCCCAAAGATCTAGGTAGGACTTGGGGAGGGGAATGTGCTTCTTTTCACCACCCCTCCCATCTTATGCATGAGGCTCCAATGGAGGGATTATCAGGTCTTTTACTGACTTGTCCCAATGTCAGAATCCTAAGACTCTCAGAGGTTCATGGGGTGGAGGTGGAGGGAACCTCTGATTTGAGGGGTTCTTTGGGATCAGTCTCCCCATCTTAAACTGCCCCAGAACATCAGATGCAGAGAAGGGAACCTCGGTAAAGAGGAAGAAGTCAGCATTAAAGAAATCACTTTTCCTACCTAAACCTTAGAGAGGAATTCCAGGAAAGGTTGGGTCTGGGCAGACAAAGATTTAAATCCTAGGCTACCTGCCTCCCCACAGCAATCAGCAATTTCTTGTTAACCTTGAATCTCAGCCCTATTCTTGTGAAAGCTGTATTGGGAATTCTTGATTATTGGCCCGAGGGATTGGGAGATGCTGGCTCTCCCCCTGACCACTTGAAGTGGGGAGACAGCAGACTGATATATCACTTGCTGTTTCCACTGACTAGATGAATGACCTTGAGCAAGTGGCTTAATTTACATGCAGACCTCCCTTTGTACATTTACAAAATGATCAGTTGGGGAGAATTGAATTCTTTCCAGATTGGAAAGTCTTTAGTTCCTGTGGGGATTTTTAAGGGGAGGATAAAGAATGGGGTATTGGGGGGGTTTTGTGCCCAGGCTTGCTACCTTATTAGCCCAAACCTCTGAGTCCAGAGGAGGGGAACAAGAAATGTGTCTAATATCCCAACTAGGAGCCTTGGTCTCTGATCCCGGACCCCAGTTTTTCTTTTCTTGACTTTTCTTAACTTTAACCACAGAGAGGAAACCTCATGGCTGCATCTTGTGAGATCAGCAACATTTTCAGCAACTATATCAGCGCCATGTACCAGGCAGAAGACCCAGCTCCAGCCTCATCAGCCACCTTGGGTGGGGACGACCCAGTGCTGACCCTGAGCAATGCACAGATGCCCCTAGAGGGCACAGGTGGGTCTGGGAGCACAGGGAGCCTGGAGGAAGTGGAGTGTAATCATCCAAAGAGCTTGGAAGTCAGGAAGGCAAAGGAGAAGGGAGTCTTAGATGGCTTCCCCACCCCAAAGAGAGAGACTCAGAGCTGGGATCAGAGAGAATGTAGGGGAGGAGGAGTAAGTGAGGATAGCTTAGACAGAGTGAGTGCTGGGAGGCTGGGAGTGGTTTTGGGGGGAATATACATGAAACACTAATACAATAGGGGCAGCAGTCAAAGGTCTACGGGGATAAAGTGTGAATGGAGAGGCAGAGGTGAGACGAGACGGGGCAACCATTTCCCTTGTCCTATTAACTTAGTGCCCTCTTCCTTTGCTAGACAAAGGCAGCTGGTCAGGAATGCTGCCCCACTTGTGGTCAAAGGACCAGGTCCTAGAATGGATTGACTATCAGGTGGATAAGAATAAATATGATGCTAAAGCCATTGACTTTACCCGATGCAATATGGATGGTGCCACGCTGTGCAACTGCCCCCGAGAAGAGCTGGGCCTGGTCTTTGGACCCCTGGGGGATACGCTCTTTGCCCAGCTGCAAGACCTCTGTGAGTGCCAAGGAGGGTTCTGTCCCCCACATATCCCAGGGTTAGAGCCACCAATTGAAATGACACTCTCAAGGGCTCTGATGGCCAATCTAGAGGGCAGGTTAGAAGTCTGAGTTTGACCAGAAAGTTAAGGGAGACTGGTCTGGGGGTTCCAAGTCCTGGCAAACTAGTATATTTAAGTAGGTGCCAGGATTGGCATTAAATTAAGCCTTGTCCTAAGGATAAATTTAGAGAAGGTGGGCCCTGTGGTGGGAAGGAGCCTAGAGTCTCAGCCACCAGCCAGATATGGATTATAGAACCCTGTAAAAAGAAGAAAAAGGTGAGGGCTACTGAATATGCCCTGCTGATACCTTGACAGTAACCCCCCATCTCCTCTTTCCACCCTCCCACTTCACTTCCTTCATGCCTTCCTTCTTTTCTCTAGCATCTGGCTCATCTGATGAGCTTAGCTGGATCATTGAGCTCCTGGAGAAGGATGGACTCATTTCTCAGGATATCATGGGAGATTCCACCTTTGGTAAGAGTCCCTACCTTTCCCCTTACTTCTACCTTCTTGATCTAGCCCCAGGAACTTTTAAACCAGATGACCTCCAACCAGCCTAGGGTAAATTGACTTCCAAATCTCCGTGATTTAATTCTCTTTGGGCAAACCATCTAACCTCCTAGACCTCAGTTTCCTTTATTAATGGGAAATAGGGTGTGGGGGGTGAGAAATGGGAGTATTAGATTAGCTGAACTCTAAGGACTCTTCTGGCTCTAAATCTAGGACCTGTCAAAAGTCCTGAAAGACCCTGGCCCCAGGGACCCAGCCAGTATCCTCCCCCTTACCTGGAAATATACACGCACTTTGTCTTCCAGGACCCTCATGAATATGCCTATTTTCTGAGATAGCCAGCCCCACCCCATTCCTCTGTAGTCAGTGCTTATCCCTACTATCTTCTCTCCCCAGATCATGGCAGCCCTTTCAGCCAAGATTTGTTGGATGATTCAAGGTTGGCCAGTCCCTATTATCCAGGAAGCTACGGGACAGGGGCTCCTTCTCCAGGCTGCTCAGATGTGTCCACTTCAGGTAAGAGTCCAAGTCTTGGAACCCTGAATCTCCCAGGCTCTCAGCTTTGTACCCAGGGCTACACCTCCTATAAGAGGGACAGGGTTAGCTAAGGAGAAACAGAGCTCAGCCAGACTTGGGACAAAAGGACTCGGATGAACCTGGGCTGAGGGTGTCCAAGCCGTTTGCTAGCTTGGGGGATTCACCGGGTTTCCTTCCTTCCCTCATCTAGGGACTGGAACCTCCCAAAGTCCCCACTCAGACTCTGGTGCAAGTGATGTGGATTTAGACCCCACAGACAACAAACTCTTCTCTTTTCCCAGTGGTAAGTGAGGGGAAAAGGTTATAGAGATGGGCCCTCCCCAGTGTGAGAGGGCAGGCAGATGGTCCCTGATCTATTTGAGAGGAATAGTGGTGGGATTCAGAGTTGGTTGTCTGGAGAGGGGAGTTAAACACCCAGCTAGGTGAGTTATCAAGGTCAGAGTGGGCAGTACCTGGCTGGGCTGGCACAGAGTATGGGACTGATGGAGGGTCAGAGGCTCAGAGATCAGAGTGAGTGAGAAGTGATGGGTGCTTTGAATGCTCCAAGGAGACTGTTTGATTAGCTAGGGGGTGGAGGAAGGAACCAGAGGCCAAGTGAAAAAAAAATGACGGGACCCAAGGGGAGGGGAACTAAGGGAGCTTCTCCTGAATCCTTGAGGGTATGAGAAAACAGGTTTTAATATAAGTGAAAGGAACGGTGAAGGCCCTTAGGAGTCTTGACTTCAGCCATGAACCTGCTTGAGTTTGGATTCCTGGCTAGGGAAGCTGGGGAGGGAGGGAGGAGAAAGTAATGACAGATATCATTCCTATACATTCAGAGATACTGGAAAATAGATTGGACTCCCAACTTACTCCCATTTTCCTTCCTTCTCTCCTAAGACAACTTCTCTGACTACAAGGAAGGGGACCTGAAATATGGGAAGAGGAAACGAGGACGCCCCCGAAAGCTGAGCAAGGAGACCCGAGAGTGCCTGGAGAGCAAGAAAAGCAAACATGGTAAGAACTAACCTCTTACTATGGTTGTTGCCATTGGGGCAGGAGTGGGCAGGGGCAACTTCTGTTTGGGGTTGAAGGGGTTAAACAGTCTCTGGCACTGCGTAATTTCCAAAGATCTTCCTCAGTTTTATGATCTCACATTTAGCTTCAGTTTCCTCATCTGTCACTTATAGCTAAGGATACCTGCCCTGTTTGTGAAGTA